>NW_021604617.1:17138422-17208480 GCF_004785775.1 Grammomys surdaster
CTCCCTCCCTCCCTCCTCCTCCTTCCTTCCTCTTTCTTTCTTTCTTTCTTCCTTCTTTCTTCCTTTCTTTCAGTTGTGAGCCTCCTGATGTTGGTGCTTGGGGCCCACCTAATCTTGGTACATGCTCTTAACCACTGAACCGTCGCTCCAGCCCCTCTAACATTTTATTAAACCTAGCCTGACCTGACATAATTTCTGCAAGGTATGCTGGAGCCTGCCTTAAGGTACCACAGCTGTGTTAATTCCACAACAGCACCTGGCTAGCATTCCAATGCCTTTAACATCCACTTCCTTTCTTTCCAAGAAACTTCTTAGAGATTCCACTTCAACCCGCTACAACAAACAGCATGTTATATCACACCATAAAAGCAAAGGAGAGGAAATGGGCTGGGTGGGATCTTTCCTCTCATTAAGCTTGTACCAGACCAGACCTTAATAGTAACTCCTGTTAGACTACCAAGAGGTGGACGTTTTCAGATATTGTTTCTTTCTTTTTTGTTTTTCCCTAAGCTTTCTCTTGAGATTTCTCCTTTTAGATTAAAAACAATGTTCAGTGGATTAGTGGAATATTATAAGGGGGAAAGGCAGACTCAATAATATCCTTTTCCCCAAGGATGCCAATTTTATTGCAAAGATTACTTTGCTCAAAAAGAATTGAGGAAGAAATACAAATTAACCCTGAACATCAGGGTTTTCTTCACCATCCGATGTTCTGTTTGATGTTTCTATTCTGAGAGTCACAAGTACAGTTGCAGCTTTGTGAGACTTTAACAGACCAGGACATTTGAGTTATCTCTACTATTTGTCTTTTATTATCAAGAAATTTATTTCTGACGAGATGAAGTTACGTTATCCCTGTGTGCTAGCGAATGCATGTAACCCACTGGACAAGGAGAAGAACAGTCTCTAACTTTTAAAAGTAAATTTTGTTTATTATGACTATGTATGATGGTGTGTGTGTTCGTTCGTTCATGTCATGGTGTACATATGAAGGTCAGATGACACTTTTGTGGAGTCCATTCTTGATTTTACCCTTATATGGGTTCTGGGACAAAATGCACATTATTGGATTTTGCGTAAGCACCTTTACCTCCTAAGCCATCTTACCAGCCTCTTCTTTTACTGTTAAACAAAACAAAGAATGAAGAGCCATTTAAGGCAGACACACTTCTGGACTTGTATGTGCCTAGAAACATATAGCATTGAGTTCACTTAATGACAACCAATGCAAAGCAAGATGCACATAAAAATCACTTTTCATGCCAGATTTCCACTCAGCAACATCTGGAGGCTGCTAAAGTCCAGGTAACTTGAATAGATGACTCAGGGGCAGGAAACCATGCTTAGCCAAGGTCACTTATGAATACGTTATGAATTCAGCTTGTTGCTGAATCAATCCACTGTGCTTCTAATTCCCAGGTCTGCAGCACCAAGTACTCTCATGTTGTTCCCACCCGTCACAGAGCCCTTCCCCGACCAGCACCCTTGTACAACCTATTTATTCCATGTACCCAGTATGGGGTTCCAATATGTGGTCCAACTGGCTCATTGCCTGTTGGCTCCCTCTCAGACGTGGAGTTTCAATTAACATGATATGCCCAGCCATGTCCCTTCCTCCACAGGCTGTGAATTGGCATCCTGTCCACGTCTGAGTCCTACTCTGGAGCTAATAGAAAAAAATACCCGTGAAATAAATAGACCCTGAAAATCAGCAACTAGTTTGACCAAAATATAGACATCATGCTATTGCTTTATTTTAGTGAATTTTAATGAAGAGGATATGTTTAGTCAAACATTTACAGGCATCTGACAATCAAATGTGGCAATACATTATGATGAAATAGTTCTACATTTTAAAAGACTGAGACATTTGCTGGACTCCACACAGTGAATAGTGCACTTTGAGGTTACTTAAGACTTCAGGCTGCTGTCCTACTGTGCACTCACTCTGTGTTTTAACCTCCCTTAAGAGAACAACGTTAACAACCAACATTACCTGCCTTAGATTTGCAGTGTAATCATCATTTACAACCCACGCTACAATGTATAGCTGTAATCGTGGTTTATGTGTCGCTCCACGCCAGACCTAGAGCAATGCATGTGTGTTCTGCTAATCATTTGTAGGAAGCAGCAAAGATAGCGGGTGAAAGCAACCTTATATCCACCATAAGAATTGAGCTCAACACACAGCTACTGCTTGATGAGCAGTGATGTTTGTGTTATCCTGGGTCCACTGGGACCAGTTGGAGTCAGTGGCTTAATCCCATGTAAACTCCATTGAAGAGTTCTGTAAAGTATCCCCTCCTTCCTTCCTCATGTGATGCTTTCTGTGATGTTCAATGCACACAGAGTAAAACACTCTGTGAGGAACAGTCGCACTCACACGGACACAATCACACAGATGGACGGACACTGGGACAGCCTTCGGGCAGGCATAGATTCAAACTCAATCAACACACAGACAAGAGGGTGGAAGACCCAGGGAGCCTGAAGTACAGAAATAAAATCTAGATGATACCAATCCAGAGTGCTTTGATTTCGTCCCTTAATGCTGCACCAACACATTATCGCTAACTCGGAGTTCATCATTAATGTGTTCAAGCCGGGTGGATTTGATGCCTCCTGCCACGTGAGGATTATTTAACGTGACTAATCCATGCAATCAAACATTCAGAATGTAACAATTATCTCAGCCACTTAGGAACAGAAATTGCTTTCTGTTAATGGCACGGAGGCTTCTCGTGTAAAATTTTAAGCAGATGCTTCACTGAGCCAGCTATGACCCAGGCCTGACACTCCCTCGGCATCTCTTTTCCTTCACTGGAATGCTGGTGTGCATCTATTATTTCTTGGTTTGATTGACTGACTGATTAACTCATTCATTTGGCGCCCCTCTTGCATTATTAATCTTGCTAAACTTAACTAGATGTTAAGCACCTAGAGCACACATATAACTGTATTGATAACAATGGCAAGTACTGTATATTTCCTATTATAGGTTTTCTACTGCGTATTTCCTACGACAGTCACTCAGTGTTTTCCTTTGTAAGAAAGTGTGGAGCTACACATGACAACTCAGGTGGAATGACCACAGAGTCGGCACATGCTCTTCCTAAGCCTGTACCTGATGCTTCTTTGTATGATCCAAGGTAAGCTGCTTGTTCCTTCCTCTCTAAGATGGGGATGATATGGTACCTACTTCAGTGGGTGGCTGTGAAGGTGACAGCTGATATCTATAAAATACTTAAAGTGATGGACAGTACACAAAAGATGCTCATTAGCATCAGCTGTTCTATACCGTTATTGTTGTCTTATTGGAATGGTCTCCATCTTGAGAAAACTTTATCCCCAGTGTTAGCATCAAAGGTCCCACAGCCTTGGCAGACATCCATTTTGAGTCAAGATGTCTGTCTGAGGACAGGTAAGGCAGGCCCTGTTCAGGTCATTCTTCACTGCTCTACTTAAAAGTTCCATCTTATATCCTGTAACAACACTTCAGGAAAATTATCTTCCACGAAGATCTTCAATATCAGAAAGGCTAAGGCTTTATGAAGCATTGGCCTCTAGCACCCCCTGCTGCCTCTCTGTAGAAAATACAATTGAATGAGAAAAGTATTATTTATTTACCATGTTTGATTCTGGAGGTCCTAATAAAAATTTCATGCAAATATACTAAAACTGAAATTATATTTATATCATTTTAATCTGTCCTCTCCGATTTAACTTTTATCTCTTTGTATTTCATTTGCAAATTTTGCTTTTTTTTTCTTTATTGGTCATTTTTCATATCTTTTTGTTTTCCTTGATTTTTGGCTGTTTTGATTATTTAAAATTTTGTCCTACCCTTGTCTCTTTTTCAGTTTGGCAAAACTCATCGAGGAGTATGACGTGGCAAATGACCACGTCCAGGGACAAGTGGCCCTCGGGGACCCCCAGCATGGTGATTACTTCTGGCAGATTTAGAGCAGGCCCTTGAGGCAGTGTGTTGTGCAGACTGTTTTGCCCAGAGGGCTTTGGACTACCAGAGTTCATGTCCTCTGTGTCTATTAAATTCAACATAAAGTGCTCCGGAACCCAGAATCAAGCTGTCCTTGGCTGGAGATGGCACCTTAGAATGCTAGGAGGGGTGGTCGAGTGGCTTTGTGTGTATGTGTGGGGACCACCTGGGTTAGCTATACATCAGGAACAGATGACAGTAAATAGCCCCCAATACTGACCCACCAGGAATCTGCATGAAAAGGCTAGGCTACCCACCTTCCAGGACTGAAGCCAGAGAGTGGAGGTCCAACAGGCAATCAGCAGCACGGACTGAGAGTACCCGATGCATCTCAGAGCTGCAGGATTACCAGATGGAATTTGGCATGATTCTGGAACCGTCTGGTTGAAAGGGCTGATGGACAGACCTGGAGGAGCAAGTGCGGTCTTGTTCCTCAAAGCCTTTTATGTCACTCCAACCCTCCCTCCGTTTGCTCCTCCTACCTTTCAGTTGGGCACTCCTACCTTTCAGTTGGGCACTCCTACCTTTCAGTTGGGCACTCCTACCTTTCAGTTGGGCACAGTGTCTTTCTCAATCCCCAGGCTCTGAGCTCAGAGTGACAGTTTTCTGAGCTACTTCTGGGATTCCCAGGCAAAGAACAGGGCCAGAGTAACCCTGTTTCTGTAAGAGGGTTTCCAGATTAACTTCTGGTGTGCCCAGGGTCGGCACTAGGGCTGGGTTCTTTCCTTGCTCTCTGGAAACAAATAAGGTGAAGTGGTCTTTGTCAGAGAGACCTGTGGAGATTTATGAATATCATTCAGAGGTAAATTCTTTGTGAACTTGCTTGCTAGTTTGATGTCAGCTTGCCACAAGGTAGAGCTGGCTGTTTGGGAAGAGGAACTCTCAATTGAGACAATGCTTCCAGAAGATTGGGCTGTAGGCAAGTCAATAGGGCATTTTCTTAATTTGTGATTGATTTGTGAAGGCCCAGCTAATTGTGGGTGAGGCCATGCCTAGGCTGGTGGTCCTGGGTGCTATAAGAAAGCAGGCTGAGCAAGCCATGGGAGCAAGCCATGAGGAGCAAGCCATGGAGAACAAGCGAGTAAGCATCACTCCTCCACGGCTTCTAAATTAGCTCCTGCCCCTAGCTTTCTGTCCTGACTTCCCTCAGTGATAGACTGAGCTGGAACATTGGCCAGAAAGGTAAAAACAAACTTTAATCAACCAACGTTGGAGTGATCCCTGACTAGGCTATCAAAAGGAATGACAGCACTGGCAGACCAAGAGATTCAGTGGAATATTCTAGAAAGAGGAAAGCAGGGTGGAGAAGGACCAAGATGGGATTGTCTGAGCCACAGATATGGTCAAGTGTGCTTTGGGGTAAGTAGAGTTCAGGGACTTGTTCCCACAGGGTATGTGGGCTTCAGTGTTCAGGAAGAGGGCAGTTGGCACTTAGTACCTGTCTGTATACCTGCTTGTGCACTACGATTGCTACTTCACACATGAGTCTTAAAAAGGCATCGAAGTACAATATGAGATAGGTATGTTAGTGTTAGTTGCACAGGAAGAGACCATTGTGTGTGTTTCATTGGACATGTGAAGGAAGTTCTTCTCATCCCAGATAGGGCACGGATTACAAGCCGAAGAATCGATTCTTCCAAAGTTTAACTTGGTGAGCCAGGGAGGTTTTGGGGGTCACTTACAAGAATGGGCTGTCTTACAGGCAGCTACATCACCCCAAGTCACTGGTCATGAAAGGTCCATTTTTCAGAGCTCTCTGTGACTTGCAGGCAACTCATCATGCTGGAGACTCTTCTCTTTCAGAGCAGAGTCTTACGGTTTGTATAACCTCGAGGAGGAATCTTCATGAATGTGGTAAGTTTCAGGGATTTCCTGAGAATTGGGAGTTTCTAACCAAGTTCTCTTGAGCATCCCTTTAGAACGCTGGTTCTCAACCTTCCTAACTGGTTATCAACCTTCTGAATTCCTCAATCCTTTTATACAATTTCTCATGTTGTGGTGACCCCCCCAACCATAAACTTATTTTTATTGCTACTTCATAACTGTAATTTTGTTACTGTTTGAATCATAATATGAATATCTGACATGTAGGATATCTGATGTGTGACCCCTATGAAAGGGTCATTTGACCCCTAAGGGGGTCCCGACCCTACAGGTTGAGAACCACTGCTTTAGAATGTCCTGAGTTTTAAGGCGTCTCCATGCAGGAGGAAATGTTTCAATTCAGAGGATACTATTATACTACATTGAATGTTAGTTAAAGATGAGGGTAGGGTATTTATGGTATTGAAGTCATCCACTATTATTTTATCAGGACATATTTTACTTCTTGTGGCCTTTAATATTTTTTAATGTTTGCTGATGAAATTAGGGCTCCAATGTTTGGTGGATATATATATATATATATATATATATATATATCTTGTTATATTTTCTCAATAAATTTGTTCCTCTTATTTACTTGATTTCGGCTTCCATTTACTTGGAAGATTGGCAGGTGTCTTTACCCCTGAGGTGTGTTTCTTGGAGACCATAGACATTTGGATCTAGAGTTTTAAATCTAGTCAACCAGGCTGCATGTCTTTATCTGGAGAGCCAAAGTCATTACATTTAAGGTTATTATGGAGAGGTGTAATTTTATTGGGCAGATTATCGTTTCTTCTTTTCCTTTCCTATCTGTGTTAGGGCTTTGCTGGTTTACCACGTAAGGCACAACAGGGTTCACATGGATTCTCCTTGCCCGCTCACTCTTCCCATTAATTCATTCTCTCCTGTGCTCGGGTGATCAAAACATTCCTCTTCTTCTGCGTGTAGCATTCCTGAAAGTATGTTCTGCAGTGCCAGCATGGTGGTCATGAACCACCTTAGTTTGCCCCTGGTTGTCAGTTTGTAAAATAGGTTTGCTGACTGTGGTGCTTGGAAGTTGAGCCTGAAGAAGGTCCTCTTCCTATATATTTGCGAGTGTGTGATCCCCATAGTGTCCAGAGGTGTATTAAAATTGTTTAGACAACACGAGTCCAATAGAAACATAACACACCTGTTTCTGTCTTCTAAGTTTTTAGTGGCAAGGTGAAAAAGATCTTGGAGCCAGCTAGCCGGGAGACACATTCTCTTAGAAGGAATATTACTTTCCCAGAGCAAAAGCTAAGTATCCAGCTAATGTTATGTTGTAACAATGAGGAATTAGAAAGAAGGTTCTTGTTTGATTTTGAGTAGGGAAGGAGTTCTGTGAGTCTGAGGAGAGAAGGCTGGGGCAAGGGCAGACAAACAGGAGGTAAGAAGCAGAGCCAGGAGAATTCGGAGGCAAAGTTCAGGATGCAAGTGCATCTACACCCCTGTGTCTTGCTCCCAGTGTGCCCCCCCCAACCCTTTCAGAGTTTGATTAATCCCCTGGGGGGTGGGGGGGGGAATAGGTTCAGCAAAGGAATGTCACAGGTTTAATTTACATATTAGGTTCCTTTGTCTGTTGGGAAGTGAGAATTCATTTATTCCGCACTCACCTGAACTTCCTTAATACCAGGACTACCGCTGTATAACAGAGGGTAGAGGGTTCATCACGTTTTTAGTCAAAACTGGAGTGGCATGACATTACCAAGAGGCACAATTTCAGGTCAATTTAAGGTTCTCTTTTGGGGAACTGATTCCCCTGGACTTGCGAGACTCAAAATGTTTTCCAACGCAGGCGCTCTTAGATTCCTCCCGGACATCTAAGCCTGGCTATCCTGGTTTCAGCGTAAAAAAGTAGATCATGATCTGTGTAAGTAGTGAGATATAAGGGCACTCGGGCTTTGAAACCAGATCAACTTGAACTCTGTCTTCTTCTGATAATGCATTTGTTGCATGTGTCAGCCAGCCCGGGAGGGGGCAGCAAAATCCAGCCTGCCATTCTCAGGCTCGGACTCTCTAGGCAGCTGAGCAACAACACCCACGCTCCTGGAAGGGGCGCGATAAAGTGACGGCGCATGCGCGCTGCGGGCCTGCTCCTCCCCTCCCACCCCGCCCCGAGTTAGAAAGGGTGAGCCGCACCGGGGGAGTGCGACTGCGTTGTGATTGCTTCCGGAATGAGGTACTGCGCCTGCGTGTCGCTCTTTCTGCGCCCCCCCCCCCACCTCTGTTTCTCTCTTTAGCCACAGTTGAGGCTCGGGACAGCAGATGTTGTATATATTCATCCCACAGTACTGACTTCCCTGCCCTGGATTGCCTTTGTTAAGGTGCAGAAATAAAACGGACTTTGCTGTGAGCCCTCCCTGACCCCAGATCGTGGTGCCAAGACTGTCCCCCACCCCCATGCCACCTGCGGACAATGTACGGACTTTCTAATTTTTCACATACCTAAATCTCCTACCCAAGGGCCTTCCACCTGCCTAGCGCTGGAGTCTTCGTGAAGGTTACAGAGTGAGCTCATGAATTCCAGTCGTCTCAGGGTCATGCAGACGTCGCTGGGAAATGTCTTTCCTGTCCGGGGACCTCAAGGAAACATAATGGTTAAAGCCTCAGCACGTAAAAATGCACATGCATAGTTAGAGCGGTTAAAGGCTGCGCCTCGTTTCCACAGGTCAGCCGGACTTGTATCAGTTTGAAGGCAGATCTAGTCACTTCTCCCTCCCCTGCCTTAGGATCAGGAGTGGCTTTTACTGTCAGCAGATGGTAGGATAAAATAAAACATCTTACAGGAAACCTGACATTGACTTTTCGTGGTAGTGAGCTTTCCCAGCTTGGAAGGAAGAGGGAGCAGACAAATGGGGGAGGGGGGAAGGGGGGAGCCCTTTCCCTCGCTCTACTCTTTTCTCCACTTACAACCAGAGTAGTTTTTCAAAAATCAGTCTGAATGGCATTACCTTTCTTTAGAAACTTCCCTGTTGCCTACCAGATGTTTACACTATGATTCATAGCGGTAGCAAAATTATAGTTATGAAGTAGCAACGAAAATAATGTTATGGTTGGGGTCATCAAAACGTGAGGAACTGTATTAAAGGGTCGCAGCATTAGGAAGGTTGCCACCTGCTGCTTTATTCACTGCTTTAGAGTATTTGAGACCCTTGTGGTTGGAAACCCGACTATCCTTTGGAGTTCTTCTAGTGGCTGGGCTTGCAGCTTCTATTCCATGGCGCTCGTAGTTCTTTTAGTCTTCCATTCTCCTTTAGTTTCTGCATTCTGGGTCCCCCTCACTCCTTTTCTCTTTCGGAGAGAGGGTCTCTTGTGTAGTCCATGCTGGCCTCGAACTGGATCTAACCAAGGGCGTCTTTGAACTTGTGATCCTCTGGTTTCTACTTCTCAAGTGCTGGGATTATAGGGCATGGACTACCATGCTTAGTTTCATGTGGTGTTGGAGCTTGAACATACGGCCATGTGCACTCGAGATAAACCTGTCAACTGAATTTCATCCTTAGCCCTTCAGCCTCAACTTTTTGTCCCCTCTCCCACTTTTTTTTTTTTTCTTCTCTGTATTTCTACCATCCTTATCATATTGCTCTGGCCTTTCCCTTGAACTTGAAGCTGTCTTTTATTGTTGTGACTTCTCTTTCTGTTGCCACAGTGGGAGGCAGCTACCATCCACTCTTTACTGCTGTTGCTGCTCTTACAAAAGAACTGGTTAACTCATCCCTCTCAAGGTTGTAATTAAAACTTGGAGCATTTCAGTTAAATTGTACTTTGTCTCTGTGGTTGGGTTTTTCAAGAACCTGGGTTGTGTGGTTTTCGTGAATGTAACACAGTCTACAGCAATTGCTAAGACTCAGTTTTGAGCTTAGCTAGAAGGCAATGTTTCTGTTAAAAAAAAAAAAAAAAGCAAACAACTAGTCAGTGAACTGGAGTGCTTTCTTGCTATGCTTCCAAACAAGATGCAGAACTCCAAGTCAAATAAGAACCTCAGACAAACAGTAATTGTCAATCCAAATATGTCTCAAACATTGCATGGACCATATTTATACCAAAGTGTTGTTTCTCTGAAGTATACATGAACACAAATGTCTAGAGTTTTATCTAGTTAGTGTGGCAACTATTTCTGTGCTTTCTCTTTGGAGCCTGACTCTCAGGACCTTGCCAGCCAATTCACCTTTATACAAGTTGTTGGCCCTGATTGGTGTGTTTTACCTTCAGCGGCTATTGTACTTTCTCAATTTAGACTTTCCTTGAATTACTCTGGCATTACTTATTTAATATCCGTTTCTACCTTAGATTTTGAGCTACAGGGGCTGGGCTTTCATCTTTTGTGAGTTAAATCCCCATAGTTTTGAGAAAGCTTTGTAACGCTTCCCTTTCCCGGGGCACTGGGCAGATGTTAAACATCAATAAAGTACTGGTTAAAAATCAGTAATGCGTGTTAACAATAACTCCTTCTGGTTCTTATTGTGAGCACAACTTCTCTTGTTCAGGCTCCCGGGAATAAGCAAAGTCTTAGATGTCTCTTGCTGCCCTGGCTGCCTTACACAAAGGAACTGTCAGCCAAACAGCCAGCTCAGGTACCTGTATCTCATTACTCTCATTTTGAACTCTCCAGATGCCTTGAGGAAACTGCAGAAACAGTGTAGCAACCATTTTCCAGAGGGGAAGCACCTCTCCTTTGTGACCCAGCAGAAGGACTTCTATAGCTGGCGAAGCCAATGGGCCAGTGCTGTGATTGGTCCAAACACAAACCTTTATTTGCATACAAGGCTTGCTGTGTTATACATATAAGTGGGTTGTTCAGGTCTCTTGGTGATTTATTTGGGAGATATTCTCATGGGCAGTGCCCCCTTGGTTTTAAAATATTAGGCTCAGTAAAAAGACTCTTCTTGAGCAGTCTGTTCCCGTCTGTGTAAGCATGGCTGAACTGATAACACAAAGAAGCAGCCTAGATATCAGATCAACAGTGTAGTGGAGATAGCAGAGCAGCTTGTAGCCTAGATGGCAGAGCATGGCAAGTGGGTTGGTGCGGATAGTCTTGATACAATGTATTAATCTCAGACCTTAGCAGAAGTGCCCCGTCCTGCTTCTGGCCTTAGTGGAAACGGCTACGGCCTATTCGAGGGCATCTAGGACTCACCAAGCTCACCTTGTTTACAGTGCTGATTTTCTACAGTCTGGAGTGATCATAGCCAGAACACATCTTTCTCTCCAGCTGCTGAAGGGTTTTGGAGTAATTACAAAGTTTCTCGAACATCTGGGCTTCCAACAGCCATGATGGAACTGCTTGGCTGATAGTTCTCCGCTCAAGGCTGTCCAGACAGATGAGAGGGAGCACCTGTCAAACAGCTTGCTTTCAGTTTTAATCATTCATCAAAAGTATATTACAGCCACCGTGGATCATTATCTCCCTTGGCCTCGTTTCCTGTTTACCCAGCAACACATTAATGTAACCTTTACCCTAGTTTTGGCCTGGGCTTGGACAGCCTCATTTTCAGAAACAGTAAAGAACCGTAAAGTGTTTCTTAAGCTAAAACGTCACTTCCTTCCTTAACAGGATCCTCAGTCTGGACTCCTGGGGGGACTGAGTTCCTTGGCTCTTCATCCCTCACAGTTCTCTGTTCCTCAAGTGGTGTGGACTTCACTCTTCAGGCCCCTCTTCTGATCATGCCACACCCCGATAAGGAATTACACTATACACCGTGATCTACAACTAGAAAGACAAGTGAGTGATGTATTTTTAAGGGCATTATAATTTATAACGGTTTGATTTTTTTTTTTGGAGTTGCCCATTTTAAAATATGTGTTCTTAAAACATTCGGATCTCTGTAATTCAAGTCACACAATTTCTCAGAAATATGAGTGTTGGTAAAGCTAATGTATTCTTGCTTCTATTAAAAAAAAAACAACTTCTAAGAATAATTTTTCTTTAATAATAAAAAAACTTTAACTTTTAGTTGGTATGTAAAATAGTGAGTTTTATTATAAGATTTTCACACATATGTGTCCTACTTAGTTTATATTTCCCCTTGCCATACTTATCTATCTCTCATAACTGACTCCTTTCCTTCTCCATATATATATATGTATATACACACACATATATATACATATATGCATACATGTATATGTATGTACAGCACTATATATGTGTGTGTGTGCAGCGATATATATATGTGTGTGTGTAACACTATATATGTGTGTGTATGTGTGTACAGCACTATATATGACTGTGTGTGAAGCACTAAATATGTATATGTTGTACAGCACTGTATATGTACATGTATATGTAGCACTATATATAGTACAGCACTATGTGTGTGTATGTGCAGCCCTATATATGAGTGTGTATGTAAAGCTATATATATATATGCACTATATATGTGTATGTATGCAGTACTATAAATATAT
Organism: Grammomys surdaster; assembly: GCF_004785775.1. Lineage (NCBI taxonomy): Eukaryota > Metazoa > Chordata > Mammalia > Rodentia > Muridae > Grammomys > Grammomys surdaster. The sequence continues at coordinate 17,150,715 of NW_021604617.1, forward strand.
ATATTGTGCAGCACTATATATATTTTGTGCAACATTATATATATGTTATGCAGTGCTATATGTGTGTGTAGCACTATATATATATATATATGTATGTGTGTGCAGTACTATGTATCTGTATTGTGCAGCACTATATGTGTGTGTGCATACAGTACTATATATATATTGTACAATGCTATATATGTGTGTGCGCATGTGTGTGTGTTGTACAGTACTATATATATACGTTGTGCAACACTATATATGTGTGTGTGCATGTGTGTCTGTTGTACAGCACTATATATGTGTGTGTACAGTACTATATATATATATATATATATATATATATATATATATATATATATATGTGTGTGTGTGTGTGTGTATGTATGTTATACAGCACTATATATATATGTGTGTGTGTGTACGCATGTGTATGTGTGTGTATAGTGTGCAGCACTATATATCCTAAATGTTTTATAAAAGAGCTTCAGAACATGTAGCTGTTTCTCCCCGGGTCTCAGCTCTTGGTCCCCTGCCTTCAATGAGCCTTTTACTTGTGTTATCATGATGAGATTAGTCATCCAGGAACCTTATAAAGGTAAAGGTCATGCCAGGAGCTGATGGCTTTCATGTTCTGACTCTTTGCTATGTTCCACCTTCCAAGCAGGTTGAGACTTGCTTGACTAGGCTTGATCAATATGTATGTTATCATGTAGAATGAGTGAGCGAGCACGTACATGTGCCCACATGTATGACACACGCCTGTGAGTGAGGCCGAAGACTCCCCATGCATTCCTCTTCCACACGCCACCATCCTTCTGTCCTTTTCTGTTTCCTTGAGGACCAACACAGCATTTTGAACACCACTGTCTGCGAAAGTGATTGAATTGAAATAGAAGTGATTCTGAATCCCCTGGTGTGCACTTCCTTCGAGCAAGCCTCTTAGAAACCCAGCATCTCCAAGATAAAAATGCTAAAAGGTGTGCTCTTATGTGATGCCTTTAGAGTAAAGTGAAGACAGATTTGTGAATACCCATTGATTGTCTGATATGATGAACTGTCAGGTCCCTTTTATATACTGTTCAAAAAAGTCAAACACATCCTTTTCTGCTTGGTTATACAGTGAAATTCTAACACTAGAGGTGGGGTACTGAGTCTAAAGAAGCAAGAGGGATCTTGCCAGAGTCTGAAAATCCCCACTGATAAAAAAAGAAAAACAAACAACAACAAAAACCCAGGAAGCAGTAGCTCTGCACACCTTTTGCAGTTAAGTTTTATCTACTCAGTTGAATGGTTCTTGAGGCCCAGATTTTTTGCTTTTGTCAAGGTTCTGACAAGTTTCTTGGGCCTTCCCTGCTGTGGGTCGGACACTTCCTTTGCTTTTAGTGATCACTGTGAATTTTCATGTCTGTTGTCAGTTTTAGTGTGATAGATATTACACTTAATATCATTAACATCTAGTTTCACTATCGCTAACTGGCATGTAGAAATAATAGCAACTTTATAGGTACAGCATGAAAAATAAAGACAGTGTATCAGGAGAAGGTATTGAGGGTGTTAGGAGGTTTTCAGTGTATTTGAGTTCTCTGGTTCTTTCTTTCCCCACTAACTCCCAAACAGGCATAATCACAAATGCTCACCAGTTAGCCTGCCAAGAGCAGTAGCATTTTAACCAAAGGTGATCTGGGACTGGTATGTTTTAATCCATGGTTGGCTGTTGCAGGTAACAATTTGGAGCAAGAATCCAGGAATCCATTTAAATGTCAGGAAGGAAGATACTTTTTAAATTCTAGTTGATGGTATCAAGCATCTATCATAAAATGCATTTCCCATGGTCTCTCTTATCCATTCATGTTTAGAGAAACAAAGAGATGCTGTCATGGCATGCAAGCCCATCCTTCACTATTTCAATTCACGAGGCAGAATGGAGTCTGTCCGCTGGCTCTTGGCTGCAGCTGGAGTAGGGTAGGTTCTAAGATTGGCCCAAGATGGGTAGGTTCTAAGTTGGACCTGAGTTGACTGAATGAACTACTTTCCTCTCATAAGCCAGAAGATGTTTCTCGTGGGATCATTTATTAAGAGTTTTAGTTGTATTAAAAAATTCAGTTATAAAGAGATTCATGGGTGCTGGAGAGATGGCTCAGCGGTTAAGAGCACTGGCTGTTCTTCCAGAGGTCCTAAGTTCAATTCCCATCAACTACATGGTGGCTGACAACCATCTGTAATGGGATCTGATGCTTTCTTCTGGTGCGTCTGAAAACAGCTGTAGTGTACTCATATAAATAAGACAAATCTTTAAAAAGAGAGAGGTTTACAGGCCTGACTTAAGAAATTATTAAATCTTTCTTCTTACCAAGTTTGAAAGAAACATAAGAAACATCAATTTTATGGACTTTATTTGTATTTAAACAAACTGAAAAATAATCTGTCATTTAAATAAAAATTAGACATGTGGGTCCTGGGTAATGACACTAAATCATCTTTTTTTGTTGTGGTCATGCATTAGAGTTATTTTTACATGATTCCTGTGCTTTAGAGAAACAAATTAAATTATTGAAGGATGAAATATGGTTATGTATTTGTTAATAACGATGGGATGTCCTGAAAAATGTATTACTCATCAATTTAGGATTTAAATGGATTTGTTATTATTTCTGGATTGTGTGTATGTGAGTGAGTAAGCATATGGCATGGCCTCTGTGTGTGTGTGTGTGTGTGTGTGTGTGTGTGTGTGTGTGTATGAATATATCTTGTGGGAGTGAGTTCTTTCCTTCTACCATGTAGGTTTGGAGCTAGAACTCACATTCTCAGTCTTGGCAGCCAGCACCTTTACCCAGTGAGCCATCTGTGGTGGTTTGAATGAAAATGGCCTCCCAAGACTCATAGGTAATAACATTATTGGAGGTGTGGCCTTGTTGAGGTATGATGCCTGCTTCTGCCCTGGGAGTATCCAGGCACTGCTGTGTTGTGCACCAGGCCGGAATGGAAGAAATGAAACTTTAAGGGGGTAAGTGGTTCAAAGAATCTCAACCATCTTGAATGCTGGGGAAAAAAACAGCCTTCTCTGAGAGGTTTTCGATAGATAGATAGATAGATAGATAGATAGATAGATAGATAGATAGATGTAAGGTTATTGAGGTCCCGTGTCTGCTCCGACACAGGGCTTGACCTCTCAGGGAGGCAGGACATGGGACTTTTGACAGTGCTTACCCCACATTGTCGCCAAGTGGGTGTTGGGCTTTAGGAAAGCCCCAGGACACTGCTCTAGGGGTGGGGAAGCGAAGTCAGAAGCATGGAACAGCTGGAGCTGGTTCAGGGGTGCCTGGGCCTGTGACGAGGCCAAGGCGGTCTGGTTCTTAGGCTCTTGGACACTCAGGCACTACTGGGAGCCTTGGAAGAGCTGAGAACAGAGTAGGAGCCCCGCAGGGATCCTGCAGAGGCTGGATCCTGTGGGGAGAGTCCTTGGCTTGATGATGGCAGTCTTGAGCTTAGGCTTGGTTGAGACCATGGCTGGGAGCACAGAGAGGCCTTCTACTGGAGATTAGAAAGTGGCTCTATAGGCAAAGGCCTTCTCCATGGCTCCCCATGGCGGATCCTGATGAAAAGAGACAGTTCATGGTTCTAAGGCATTTACTGTCATGGTGGAAAGTGGATGAACCATAACCCACTTCTCAGGGTGGGCCTGAGGTTAAATGCCTTTGGCAGGGAGGAGTATCTGGGAAGGAAAGCTTATTGGCTAAGCCCTCTAGGCCTCTAAGTACCTCATTAAAATGGAGATCTGTCTTGAGCCTATGTGACCACAGGTCATGTCCTCTACACGTGGAGGGGCTTGAGGCATTGCCCTTACATGTCTGATAGCCACAAATCAAGGGGGCGGGCTGAGGCTAGTGACAGGGGCCTGGTACCAGGGAACAGGTGAAACTCCTACTGTCCCTTCAGGGTCTCTGGCGTTTCTAGCCTTAGCTCAACCTAGGACCAAGCTACCTTTCATGGTCCCACATCTCTCTCTTTTACTTTTTTAAAGGAGAGGCATCACTGGAGTGACTATGTCATTTGTAGTGAAAATTTTGGGTGGGGTGGAAGTATCAAAATAAAATGCTACACAGACTGGAGGGGTAGCACAACTAAGCCAGAGGAGTAAGAAGGGGTGAGGGTGGGGGTTGGGAAGACAAGGTATTATTGAACCAATTAATTGTTCATTGGGTTGTACAGTTTGTTGAAGGTACAGAGAACAGCTGTCTGCTTTTCTGCATGTTTATTTGTTTCATAAATGTTCTTAACGAATTAATTAAAATTATACTATTAGAAAAAAATTCAATTAGTCAAAATGAGCACAGGATATCAGAAGTGGGTAGATGAGGGTAGTAACTACCTGTTAGCCATGGGACTGATTGCTGCAGTATTTATTATGTACCAGTTCTGTGCTGTACTTGGGGGGGAGGGGTACAGATTGACAAAGACAGGTGGGTCCCTGTGATATGGCAACCTCTATATCAAGAGGATAAGATCAAGTATTTCACAAGGGTTCCTACTACCTGAGCAGGAACCTGATAAGGATCTTTGGACTGTGATGCTACCCCCTAGAGGTCTCAGGAAAAAAACTTTTCGTTCAGACCAGAAGGACCCAGCAATTGTGAGGGTTTCTTGACTGGAAAGTCATGTGTGTTCTCTCAGAAGCCCTCGTCCCTCACCTGAGAGTAGAGGAGGAAAGTTAAGGAATGAGGCTACATCCCTGTGCGTAGGTACTAGTGCCTTCCCTTCATCTTCATAGCAGTGAATTTGCCTGAGTAGTCTTGAGACTGCACTTTTCGCATTGCTTCATGAGGCCACAGACTTTGGCCCGATCATTTCTCAACTTTACAAAGAAATAAGCAAGCGATACTCATAAACCACAGTGCTGTTCCAGGTCATCATACTTGCAATGAATGGTTAATCTGGTTTCAACACAGTCTCGATGTCAGGTATACAGTGCAGAATATGATCCTGTGGGCAATGTAAGCTCAAAGAGTAGAGTCTATGGGACTAGCTTATGGTTTTCCATTCTCCATCCCAGTGTCACAAAATAGGATGGTAGGCGGGACTTTCTGAAGACATTTGCTTAGGCCTGTTTGGATCTCTGTGCCCAAAGGTTGATCATTACAGCCCCATTATGCACCAGGAGCCCCACTATGAACACCATATTAGCCAATGGCATCCCCTCCCCAACTTCCCCACCCTTCTGCAATGACCATGATGTCCTTCATTCTCTTTCTTGAACACCTGATAAACTGACTGCACACATCTCCTTAGTTTTTCCACAGTATCACTTGCATGGTCATATACAGACACAAGATGATGCTAGGAACCCCAGAACCCTGACTTTTCTTTATAAGAAACTCTGTAAAAACACAGTAACCACTATCAACACCGATATTGCTTACTACCTGGTTTGTGTGGGCCTGGCACAGCACAATGTATTTCAGCAAGTCTATATCAGTCTAAGAAAGTGCTCTGTCTCCATTTTAAAGAGCAACCAAAGTCCTCTGTCACTGCCAGTCACTGCCTGGATCACATGTCTTAGACGAGGCAGAGCCTCCTTTGAAACCAGAGCACATCGGCAATTGAAACCCAAAGATCTTGACTGTCCCAATGGACTTCTAGTTGGACAGGGAGTCTGCTCACTGAATAATGTATGTTAAATAAGAACCAGGTTTTCTTCTTGATAGTTCATTACATGTGACCACACAGAACTTCTAGCCAGACAGAGAAGTCTCTGCTACTGGCTGCCATTCCCAACCCAGGTGTCTTTGCCTCAGGACAAGGTTTAAATTACTGAATTCACATCAAGACCAAGCTGTATCTTCATCAGTATTAGAGTGATTTGAAGAAAAAAAAAACCCATAGGATTATATGATTAACAGTACTGTTACATCCAAATGTTGACTTATATCTATCTAAGTGGAAGCCTGGAACTTTCTCAGTCATCTGAATGTATAGTGACTTAGTCCATATACCAATGTTTAATAATGTGTCTAATCAATGTAACTTTACAATGGTGCCATTTCACTCTCTCCAGTCATATCAGAAATCAAAGGTAGTTTTGTTTTCAGGGAAAAATAATGTGATAACTCTGATATTTTTCCTTAAATGTGGAATTCTATGTTATTGCACCCTGTCTTTTCCAGGGGAGACAGTTGTATAACACCATTTGTAAGGTTAAAGTTCTATATCTGCTGGGACTGTTTTACTTCACCCCACAGCTGCCTGGGAGTGAAATGCTGTCAATTACAACAGAGGCCTCTCAGTGACACAAAGTTGTTAGTTAGTTAGTTAGTTAGTTAGTTAGTTAGTTAGTTAGTTAAGTTGGTCCTTAGCATATGCCATGGTGGAGATGCAAAAAGTTCAGATCACATCTCTCTTGGACACTCCTCTGAGATGTGGTTAGAAGAAATTCTCAGTCTCTTACCTCTGTTACATTCCTCCAAAGCCATGACATCACGGACATAGGTGTGGTCATGGTGGCGGTGAACTACAGGAATGGCAGATGTGTGTCCTTCTTCTTCTCTGTACTTTTTATATCTATGATCAATTTCTACATGGCTAAGACCAGCTTATCAATGTTCCTACCAAACTAAAGGATATTTCCCTTCCCAGGGTATCCACAGGTTCGGTCATGTTGAAAAACTCAACAAGCCGTGTGATGATGAACAAGAACTCATGTACTGTTTTTGCTTTACAGTTTGAAGAGAAATATATTAAAACACTAAAAGACTTGAAAAGGTTAAAGAATGGTAAGAATTAAGATCTAACTGCCTCTGAACAGTGTCCTCAATGTTGTATTTAAATACCAGATTTTATCTATGAAATTGTAGTGCATCATGAGATGGTAGAGGCAGAGGGGTAGACTGTAAGGGATGAGCCCCTTGAGTAGGCACAGCAGGGCTCTCAGAGCTTGAAAGGGCTCTGCTCTGAGGATTTGAGGCAAGGGCTCTGTGGATTTATTGAGGCTCCACCCCTAGGATCTCAGGAATGGGCTCTTTTCTTTTTCATGCTTTCTGTACTAGAATTAGCTTCACCTGCTTAGGACCCCACAGTACCCAGCACTTACTTACCTTGTGTTCTCTAACAAGCTTTTAAACCCAACTCTTCAGTAATATTGTAGGTTGATAATGAAATAGTAACAATACTTTGAAAGTCCAGGTGAAAGTATAGGAGGGTGGGAGGGAGGGAGGGAGGGAGGGATGGAAGGAGAGAGGACAATGAGCATACTCATGGAGCATACAGAGACGCTACCTAGAAATCCTTGTCTATGGGCTGACCTTGAAGTAAGGAATGCCCTACGGCTTCCTTAACTTCTTCCTAAAAGACCCATGAAAATGAATTAAGTTAGGAACTACAGAAACCAACAGCATATCTAGATGTGGGAAACAGCAATGCTAAATGTCAGGCTAAAGAGGAAAAAAAAAGTTTTAAAAACTAAGCGACTCATTTTAAAAGTACCTGTTGATCTTACAGAGGAACTAGGCTCGATCCCCAGCACCCACAAGGCAGCCCAGAAGCATCTGTAACTCCAGTTCCCAGCCATCTGATGTCCTTCCTAACTCCCATAGCTACCAGGCATGTACATGGGACACAGAGAAACATGCTGTCAGAACACTCATACATATAAACATTTTTAAATAAGTTAAAATTTAAAATAAGAAAAGGAAAGAATAGGAAGCAAAAACTAAAACTCGAAAGGCTCCCACTTGTGTTTTTCGCCTATAGATTCAGTTATCATAACAAGCTATCAGAGCTATAGACAATTCTCTCTTCTCTTTGCTTCATCCAATAGATGGGAGTCTGATGTTCCAGCAAGTGCCCATGGTGGAGATTGACGGGATGAAGCTGGTGTAGACCAGGGCCATTCTCAACTACATTGCCTCCAAATACAACCTCTATGGGAAGGACATGAAGGAGAGAGCCCTGTATGATGAGTTTCCTGTACTTAAGAACGGATACCATGAGAAGGATTTAAGTCCCCTCATGAGCATAACCAGGGTTGGGAGATCACAACCAGCTTCATGCTGGGCATTTGCTCTGACATCAAGGTGGGAGATTCCTGTGGAGAGGGAACAGCAAGCATGGCTGCCCTTAGAGAGCCGTGACTGTAGAGCAGGGTATAGAAATCTGTGGTCAGAGAGTAAGACAGAGCTCATGGAATCTTGATTCCTCTTGCTTACTCTGTAGAGGCAAAACTCTCAGCAGTTTTTTCGTGGAAAGGTTAGACATAGAGTTACTACTGACCCAGAAATGCCATCAGGAGTATATCTAGGAGAAATGGGCATGCATCCTTGGCTATGCTTATATCAGAGTGTTCATAGCTACGTTGTTTATAATATTTAACAATTCAACAGATGAATGGATGAGGAGAGTGTTCTACAGTCACACAATGTATCATATCTGCAGGGGGGAAAGCAGGGGGACAGCAGGGGAAGAACTAACTTATGGGGCAGCAGAGATAAACCTTGCTATTTTGTTACATAAAAGAGATCAGACCTAATACACCACCCATCGTGCCTTCTCTTCTGTTTAAAATGTCTAGAATACTGAAATCTGTAGAGCCAGGAAGCAGATTAGAAGCAGTCTAGCATTGGGAGCGGGGTGTTGGGGCTTGGCTGCAAAAGCTATGGGTCATCATACAGTGTCGTTAAAGCATACCAAGACTGGAGAGTGTCGTTCTTTGCAGCTTTGATGACCTTATGGGAAAGCACCAAATGGGATGCCTGGGTGACGATTATAGTTATGAACATAGCTCAACCAACAGATTATTTTTAAAAAGTAGCCCAGCAACTTCATTTTAAATGCCATTCAAGCTTTCCTATAACACACACCTGTGATCCTAAAATAGCATATCTAGTAAGGTGCTGTTTCAGGTGAGGACTCAAGAAATGCAAGCACAGCTTGAATTAGACAAGAGGACAGGAAAGGGTAGCTGGATCATGTTTATGGAGACTTGAGAGAGCTTCTGACATTAAGGCTATAATGAGCCTAAGCCACATGCTCGGCTTCGGGAGGAATGGCAGAGCCGGTGTGGCACAGGGCACACCACAGGAGACACAAGCCCTCTTTGTAGGGTTGATGGTTATGAATGCCACATTCTTTCAGTATTGACTCTGGTGGATCGCTGATGCTCCTTCTACCATGTTTAGTTACATGGATATAAAAATTTCACACGCGTTATCTCCCCTGTATACCTAAGAAACAAGCGTTAACTTATATGTGAGAGTCGGAGGTCCCGCCCAAAGAAATGTGACTTGGCCACCATCTGAGTTCTATTCTCCTAGCTCGTTAACCACGGAGCCATCTCTCCAGCCTCGTCTCTTAGGTTTTTAAACAATGAATACAAGACAGGAAGGAAGTATCTGACAAGAATTTTCTCTTTCAGGATTGACATGTACACAGAAGGTACATATGATTTGAATGACATGATTATCCGTTACCCATTCCTTCCACCTGGGCAGAAGGATGTAAGCCTTGCCCAGATCACACAGAAAGCAAAAAAGTGTTATCTCCCTGCCTTTGAAGGGGTAAGTGGAGGCTCCCGTGTCTCCTCCAGCAGCACTGAGTTTAGAGGCCACCATGGTCTAAGAGAGGAGCCTCCAATTTAGGGCTGCTACAACATAAATGGCACTGACTAAATGGCTTGCACTTCATCTATCAGGAGTCTTATTTCTCATAATTCTAGGGGCTGAGAAGTATAAGATCAGGCTCTGGTGGATTCCTTTCTTATAAGGCCTGCTTCTTGGTTCACGGATGCCTGACTTCTGGCTGAGTCCTTACATAGCAGATGGTTCAAAGAAGCTCCCTGAAGTGCCATCATAATCATGGCAATGGGAGGTCTGGGCTGTAGTTCAGGTGGTAGAGTACCTGCCTAACTTGGTCAAAGCCATGGGTTCATCTCCAGCACTACATCAGTCAGGTAGGATGTTACATTTCTGTAACACCAACACATCAGTAATCCCTGCACTCAGGAGGTGGGGGCAGGAAGAGCAGGTTCAAAGTTATCATTAGCTACTCTGACTACAAGAGAGCCCATCTCAAGGTGAGATAGATAGATAGATAGATAGATAGATAGATAGATAGATAGATAGAACATTTGATTATTTCTTAAATGTTCTACCTACAAACTATATCATATCACGAGTTAGAATCTCAGTATATGAATTTGGGGTATCACAGACATTCAGTCTAACAAAGACAGGAGGAGAACAGTGCCACTGTTCCTGGGCATTGACCTTCCTTTCGAAAGAGCTTTTGTTAGTATCAGTCTAGCACTGAAGGTATTGTGCAGAGGCATTGTTCTAGTTATGTCAGAGTTCACGATTTTCATAAAAATTGATTTTGGTGGGATCCATTCTAGAATTTTCAGATGGTGTAGCCTCCTGCTCATAATTAGAACTGGACTGTGTAAAGGTCTGAGGCACCTTAGAGGCTGGAATAGATCATGCAGACCACTATAATACTGACTCGGGAGCATCACAATGAAAGTGACACATTAGAAAACACACAGTCACTGAGTGCCCAGAGGCCTGCAAGCAGCTGCTCATCAGAGACTACTGTAGTGTTCAGAGACGGGAAGTCTATATGCTGACACATAGAACAGAGAAATGACGTCATGATTTACAGGTTATTTTCCTGATTTTTTTCCCAAGGAAGTTACATAAACATAAGAGAATGAAATCTCACCACTATATCTAGTACCTGCTTTCATAAGACCTCTTTCTGTGTGTGAATAAATATTTCACAATGGAAATCATCCAAGGTCATGTTGAATAAAAGCGCAAATCAAAAAAATGGGCCAGAAAAAGTACATACTTGTAAATAAGCAATGAAATAACTGCTTAATTTCCACCTGTAGAGCATCAGATCATTCGTTCATTCATTCATTCATTCATTCATTCATTCACTCATCCACTCATCCACTCATCCAGAGAATGTTAAGCTGTTGCTTGTGTGCCAGGTCTAAGGTAAGCAGGTGCTGATGTATGATCACCAACTCTGGTCTTTGTGGTGCTGATAACGTATGTAGGACAAGTTACATGATGATAATCTCTGCAGCCATTATTAAAATCAAGTCATCTATGCTATGAAATAAAAGCATCCTGTGGATGTAAATACTTAGTGTAAATTACAGCATTCATTTGTTGGCTGAAATGATATCTCCAAGGGTAAAAGTGTTTGCTACCAAACTGGATGACCTGAGCTTGAAACCTCGGACCCATGTGGTAGAGGGGGAAAACCTATTCTCTTGGGTTGTCCTCTGATCCCCACAAAGGCACTGTGGCAGGTGGACACACACACACACACACACACACACACACACAGAGGAATACCAGAAGAGGGCCTCGGATCCTATGGGACTACAGTTATAGACAGTTGTAAGATGTCATGTGGGTGCTGAGAATTGAACCCAGAAGAGCAGCCAGTGTTCTTAACCACTGAGCTCTGTGTTCCATTTTCTCGAGTGGATTCTGGGCATCTGAAACCAGGTCTTTGTGCTTTCAGACCTGGCACTTTATCAACTAAACTATCTCCCCAGTTTCTCCAGTTGACTTTAGATCCCAGAAACAAACGTAAAAGATGAGGCAAACAGACAACTGGAGAAATGTATACTCACGAGTGAAGTGGCCTGCCATGAAAGCCAAGCAACTTCATTATGTATGGGCTTCCATTCATTATGTATAGGGAGAGCCAAAACATTGCCAATTTTAGGGTGAAGGATCAGGGAGAAACCTCAGCAGGAGGTGAGTCCTTGGTACTTATGTAAAATTCAGGAAAGGGCAGGTGATGTGAATACCATGTAGATCTGGGAAGGAAAATGGAGAGGTCCTTTTGACTCACATGGAGGAGACAGCAGACTCCCTGTCTCCCCATCCTCAATGACAGGGCCCTAGAGAGAGTCCAGAACCCCACGCTTTCTTGGCAAGGCCGTAGAAGGAGGAGACTTGAGCTGAAAGGGTCAGGGAGATCCTGGAGTTCCCGCCTGACTGTATATGTTCATGAGTCGATTTCCTGTATTCTCTAGGCATTGAAGAACCATGGGCAAGACTACCTTGTTGGAAACAGGCTGAGCAGGGCTGACGTCCACGTGGTTGAACTTCTCTACCACATCGAGGAGCTGGATGACAGTGTTGTGGCTAACTTCCCCCGGCTTCAGGTGTGATAGCTCGCTCCCTCAGAGGGAACTCTCCTCTCCTAGGACAAAACTCATGTCAAATACTGTCAGGCTTCTGGCATCTTGCCAAATCCAATCTTCATCCCCTGCCCCTCCACCAGCTGGACATGATCTTCCAGGCCTGTTTCTGGAGCATGAAGAGACTCCTGCAGTACCAGGAGACTTGACGCGTAGGTACTACGTCAACAAGTATAATTTTCCCTTGTATAATGCCCTTTATCGCAGAGACCCTTGTCACTGTGCACTGAGTCCTGCTAGCAGCTCTCTTTCTGTCTGTTTCTGCTCTCAGATTCTGCTCCCGTTAGCATACATTGTATTTCTCTCAGCAGGAGCGCTGTCTCAGTCAGGGGTTCTCCAGAGTCACAGAGCCTATGGAATATCTCTATATACTAAGAGAATTTACTGGAATGACTTACAACCTGCAGTCCAACTATCTCAACAATGGTCAGCTGTGAATGGGAAGTCCAAGAATCCAGTACTTGCTCAGTCCCATAAGGCTGGGTGTTTCAGCTGGTCTTCTGTATAAGCTGGACTCCTTCCATTGTCCTTATGTAGGCCTCCAGCAGAAGGTTTGGTCCAGATTAAAGGTGTGTACCACCACGCCTAAGCAGTTCTTTAGGTAGAGCTTGCTCTGTCCCAGGCTGGTCTTGAACTCAGGGATCAGCTTGCCTCTTTCTCCTGAGATTAAAGGCCTGTACCACCTTGCCTTGGCCTAAACTTTTTATGGCCACCATGCCCGGATCAAAAGTGTGTCATCCCATGTCAAGATCCAGATCAAAAGCCTGTGTCTTCCAGCCTCAGGGTCTGGATCACAGGTGTGCCCTCCATTTCTGGACTGTAGTTAATTTCAGATATAATCAGGTTGACAACTGGGAATAGCTATCACAAGTGTGTTCTCTGTCAACCCAGCAACACCCCTCTTTCACTTCTCACTGTGATAAGTTCATGAAGATTGGACTCTGGGTTGCCTGTTCTATTTTGTCATCATTCCAACTTGGCATCTTGATGTCACTGATTGTGAGAGTTTCCCTGTATTAGCATCTGACAGACGTTTTCTTTCCTTTTTTTTTTTTTTTTACACACGGGGTGACTCCTATACACAAAGGGTGGGAAGGAAGGTAGGGCTGACTAATGCTAGATAAAATCTTCAGGGTGTTCTAGGAAGGAAGGGTTAGTCAGCCTTCTTCCCACTTCTTCTTGCCTCTATCCTCTGGGCTCCACCATCCTATTGCTAAAGGGGGTCATTTGGTTCTTGTTAAAGAGAGGTTGGATTTCCTGGGACACACCGATTTGGGTCTCACTTTGAGGTTTTATGTTGCAGGCCCTGAGAACAAATGTCAGCGACCTCCCCACAGTGAAGAAGTTTCTACAGCCTGGTAGCCAGAGGAAGCCTTTTGAGGATGAGAAATGTGTAGAAGAGCTTAAGAGCTTCTTTTACGAGACTGGACAAGATGGCACATAGATTCCCTGTCTCCCAAGTGTTCTGGCAGTGAAGGGCCCACGGTTGGTCCCAGTTGTCATGGAGCCAACAAAGGTTGTTAGACCTAAACCGTGCATATGGTCCCATGCAACATGCACTGGGGTTTTGAACACATTTGAAATCATGATCACCTTCTAAGGTGTCCTTTTGAATTTAAATAAATCAGAGAAAAATGTTTAAACTAAGGTCTATTTAAAAGTCTTGTCATTTATCACCTGCTATGGACCTTGTCAAAAAATTAGCAGAATTTTTCATCTGATGCTTTGGCCAATGTGAAAATATTCTTTGCTGATGTGTTTTAATAACTTTCTGAGTAATAACATTTTTGTAAAGAATCCTGTTCCTTCAAGTAATTTTTTCATAGTCACTCTTGCATTTACACACTTAGATCCAATGTCGAGCATCCACTGCTTCCTGGAGCCTGGAAGTGATGAGTACATCAGATACACTCTCAGCCTCATGAAGATTCTGCAGCGAGAGGAAACAAGTCAAAACACGATGATTCTAATTCAGCCGGGCATTCCCCAAGTATCACCTTCAGAAGGATGCTCTGACAGTATATAACAGACTTTGCACCTTAAGATAATACAGACTTAATCTCTCAGAGTTCTGAAAAGTGTGGGGTTCAGGTGGGACGGAAGTGCTCCAGACTTTAGCTGAAGACTGTAGGGAAAGATCCTTCTTTATTTATTCCTATCATCTGCCAGTGGCCAGACATGCTAGGGTGTCTTTGGGTTGATAGACTAAACTCTGCATCCATGGTCGTATTTAACTTGTATGTGTTTGTGTGTACACATTTCCCCTGATTAGGACACCAGTCATTACATTTGGGAACTTTCTTATCAGATATGACCTCAGCTTGATTACCTCTGCAGAGACCATCTTTCCAGATGACATCACACTGACAGGTGTCCTGAGTTTAAAATATATATATATATATATCTGTAGGAGGTAGAATTTAGCCAGCAGCCCCATTCTAGGGATGGTTTTCTGGGCAAGAGGTCAAAAGGATATCTGTGAGGGTGCTAGCTACTGACTCAGAAGATGCTGTGCTAAAGTTTAGCGACTTAAAGCAATAAACATTTACTACCTCAAAGAAATGTAGCACCCAAAGAGACAGGAACCACAGTGTGTGGTTCCAGAAACTAGTGATTCACTGAGGAGATTTCTATGAGCTAAGCATAGAGATGGTGTGTGTGTGTGTGTGCGTGTGTGTGTGTGTGTGTGGTGGGGGGACGGTAAATTGAGTAAATTGAGTGAGAGTAGCTAAGGAATCCGAGGAGGAGCAGGAGATGGTAAAGTGAGGGAGATTCACTGAACCATGACAGCTCAACACCGGAGCTTGAAGTGTGAGAGTTGAAATGGGAGCCTGGAAGCCAAAGGTGACCCCGAGACGTGCAGCTTCTGTGGGGAAGAAGCCTCACTAGAAGAGAAAATCGAACATGAGGAAGCATGGTGTCCTTACTTCTAGAAGAAGCGGCCGCTTCTAGAAGATTCTGGAGTCTTTCTCTAGAACAGGGCACGAGTACGATCGAAGACTTTGAGATGTAGAAGAGAGGAGAGAGGCTAAGGAGGCTAGGCTGAATTCATTTGGAGAAGTCACCTAAAGCTGACTGAAGCCCTGTGCTAGATCAGGGTCTGTGTGTCACTTTATTCTGGAAAGTGCGCCCTCTGGTGTTGAAGCATGGAGTCACAGTCACACTGACTTTGAAGAGCCTGCACGGTTTGTTGCAAAAGAGAAATTCCTTTTCCTTTGTTTTTTTAAAGTTTGTTTTAGAATAAACTACCAGAGTCTAACAGATGTGGACAGAAAGGGGGAACCAAGAAGCTCCTTCTTCCTCTTAGCACCTTCTAGTTAGAGAACTTCCATTCTTAGTCACCAAGGACTCCAGTCTCTATTCACAGAAAAGTCTTATAGTTTACCCACTCCATGTTTTGCTTCGGTGTAATTGAACCGCGGCAGCTTTGTGAATGGCGAAGGGAAAGGGAACCAGTGGAGATGTCAGGATCCATCCAGCTGTTCACTCATCCAGCTTTCAGCTTCTAGTTGTGAGGGATATTTGTAGAAACTCAACAAGGAACATGTAAGTTAAGAAAAATACCAAGTCACCAAACGGCTCTGGTGATGATGTCCTATAGGTGGTATCAGTGTCAGTGGTATCAGTCGGTGATTTAGTGTCAGGCAATGCTGGTGTGTGGCTACGGTGGGCGTTGAAGATGGTGAAGAAGCAGAGTGTGAAAATGTAAGAGTTGAGGCTCCTTGAGCAGGTCTGGCAACTCTCTGGGGAGCTGAGAGGGGTAAGCTGTGTTTGAGAGTTTGGTAAGGAGTTATCCCCCGTGCCCTGGAAATGGTCTCTCATTGTTCTCTTGATGATCTTCTCAGCAGCATGGATCCCACGTTGTCCCTTAGCCAAGAACACACAAGGACACGATCAGATGAACAGGAAAGAAACTGCCAAGTATTTCCAGGGCTTTTACGTTTGGATTCTGATGAATTATATTTTAGCAATGCTAAAACTGCTTGTTGGAATACCAAACAGCTCCTCTGCACAGAAACTTCTCAGAGAACCTCCCTTACATAGCATGAGTCTTAGCTAAGGGCCTAACCTTTGCAAACGTTGTGGTCTGGCCAGTGGCCCTGTCAAATTCCCTCCCTATTTCTTAAGAAAAAAACCCAAACATTTCAAAAGACTTGGATGAAAAATAGAATCATCAATGAAGTGAGTTTTTAAAAAAAGCAAATTGATGATTGACAAGATAAAGAAGGATTGGTAGTAACAGAGAGTGGCCTTCACTTGAGCCACCAGCAAGATTATGATGGCTCCTCCTTTAATATCTTCAGTCACTTCAGCAACTCTTTTCCACCAGGCTGATAATGGGCTGAACCTCTAAACCTGTAAGCGAACCCCAGTGAAACGTTTCCTTTATAAGAGTTTTTATTGTCACAGTGCCTCTTCACAGCGATAGAAACCCTAACTAAGACAGATACTGTGGCCAGACCGTGGAATATTATTTGGCCTGAGGATGAGTGACGTTCTGATTTATTGTACACTTTGCTGAATCTTAAGATATTATCTTATATGAAAATGGACACAAAATGCCACCTAGTTTCTGGTTTTCTTAATGTGACCTGCCCAGAGCAATCACATCCTCAGAGACAGGAAGCAGAATAGTGTTCTGGGAAGTGGGGACTAGAAAAACAAGCACACAGCTTACATCTGAGGATGGAGGAAATATCTGGAAGTAGAGAATGGTTACAGTTTCATATTTCTGTGCATTGATCAAACACCACGGATTTATACTCTTCAAAAGAGTGATGTTATAGAGCTGGAAAGATGGATCAGTGGTTCCAGAAGACCCATGGCAGTCGGCTCACAACCACTTACAACTCTTGTTCCAATGGATCTGACGTCCCCTTCTGGGTTCCACGAGTACAGATATGCATGTGGTACACAATACGCGTACATGGGTCCTCGCACATACTCCTAAAATAAAAAGAAATAAGTCTTTAAAAGGAAATACTGCAGTGTAAGAGGTGATGTGGAAGAGCCATCCAAAGTGGCTGGAGGTGAGTAGCATCACTCAGGCATCGCACAGAGGTGAATCCTCTATGGCACACAGGAAATTGTTGCAGGAAAAGTCATGTGTGGGCTAAGATGGAGGCAGGGGATATGTGCCTGAGGTAGAAGTGTGGGGGACTTTGTTTGAAGTTTACCTGGAAGTCAGGGCTTCATTGTGCCTGAGCTGTGTATTTTTAAAAGACTGCATTTTTATGTGTATGGGTGCTTTGTCTGCATGTATACCTGTGTACTGTGTGCATGCAGTGACTGCAGAGGCAAGAAGAGGACATCAGATCCTGAGGAGTTGGAGTTACTATATGGGTGCTGGGAACTGAACCCAGATCCTCTGAAAGAGCAGCCAGTGCTCTTAACAACTGAGCAATCTCTCCAGTTCCAGAGTCACGACGTTTGTGCACAGAACAGAACAGAGCAAAGACAACAAACCCTAAGTATCTTGTCAGCATTTGCTAAGTAATGATTCTACAAATACTTAACTCAGCGGTGGCTCTGAAGATCATAATAATCTCCACACCTGGGGTTTTGCTAGGGATATTCAATATAACATTAGTCATCCTAGTGGATTTCTAAGGATTAACCATACACATAAAATCAAAGACATCTTAGTGTTCTGTGACAGTGAGCTCTCTTGCAAGGATACAAAGTTTGTGGGAGAGTGGTTGTTCTTGTCTCTGATGATTAATATATAAGCAGAGGATATGGCACATTTGAAAGGTATGATTTTTCTGCCAATCTGATCACCTGACCAAAGATGCCAAGCTTACTTAGATCAAAGGGAGATGGATTTGTCAATTTTTTTCTGCTTTTGAAACTGTTAGTGATGGCATGAACTGTTTCTAAGAAGTCAATTCAGAAGACAATAGTACAATGCTTGCTTTTTCAAGAGGCATTAACCGCATCAGTGAGTATCTTCTCCTGTACGATGAGGTGTCAGGGTGTTAACACTAGTATTCACTGACACTCATTGATGCATGCAGTTAATGCCTTGTGGAAAAGCAAGCATTGTACCACTGACTTCTGAACTGACTTCTTAGAAACAGTTCCTTTCTTCCGAATCTAATGTTTGGACCCAGGTTCTGGAAAGGTTGAGATAGCCAGTCTTTCCTGGTTAATCCTCTTCTTGCCATCAGCTGGGGACCGAGGATTCAAGTACGGGAACTGGCAGGGGACTTTTCACAGTCAAGCTCTAACGGGTATTAAAACAAAGTAAGGAGTCTATGGTTTGCTTCATCTTAATGTAAGGGTGGTGGGGAGGGGGTGTGCTTTCGTTTTGTTGGTGGCTAGAAACTCCGAACTGCTTGGTGATATTTTGACAGTTTAATTTGAGCATTTGGGTGAGGAAAGGGAAGAAAACCCAACAAGAGAAACTGGTGTTTAAAATACAACCAAACAAAACATCAGACCAACTGATGATTCCCCAAAAGTAATTCTCAGATTGCATAGTAATGTCTCAGAAGACGACATCTACGAGCTATCTCAGAGAAACCTCTGTTGGGTCTCGAACCTGGGACAAATAGCTAACTAACGGAGATCCCTATTGAACATATCAAAGCAGACCTGGCCAGGATTGCTGTGTCTCTACCTGTTACAAGGTATGGCTGGCATACCCCCTACCCTAAACTCCTCCAGCCCAGGGGCTGGGCTGCCCTACCCCCAGCTGCCCTTCACTATGTAGTCCAGACATGTTGGTTACCTTTTGTCTATCCTTCGCTCTCCTGGCTCTCTCTTCCCCCACTCTTCCCGATCCTCACATAGTCCTGCTCAGAGTCCTGTTAACTCTGGACTCTCCCAGTTGTCCGGCCCCTGGCTATGCTCTCCCTTTTATCTAATAATAAGCCTTCTCCTCCACCATACCTAGGAGTGGTCATATTCTTCCTTTTTATTATTTATTTTTATTTAATATTTATTTATTTATTTATTTATTTATTTATTTATTTATTTTTCTTAGTTGCTGTCCATGACCCTGAATCCAAGCATCCAGGGATAAGGACAGAACTCAATAGCCTTGCCTTGTATGTGCAAAGGCCTGGGCTCCATCCCCAATCCCTGTAAGAAAAATAAAACAAGCATCTGAAAATTCAGAGCATCTCTAAATTCCTTCCCTTAGAAGATCTCCTTGGCTCCAGGAAGGTTGGTGACAATTCTTTTTTGTTTGTTTGTTTGTTTGTTTCTGTTTGTGTATTCCCTGGTTTATGGATTGCCCTAAAATGAACCAAATGGTCAAAACCAGAGCCAATCTAAAATTAAAAAGCCCCCATGACATACTCCTTAGTATGTCAAGTCAAGTCAACAAACAGTTGACTATTTGAAATTTGAGCAAATAACATCTTAAGGTATCTTCTTTAGCATACTTTGTCTCATTTATCAAACTCAAGTAATACATCTTAAATTATGGGACCTGAGGCAAGAATATAAGTTTTACTGATAACAGCATAAAACACGTTTCTACCCGTTACTTTGGGTCTACAGGCATGTGAGTTTTATAATAGATTTACAAACCTAATGTAATTTACTTAAATGAATTAAGCATTAAAAAAATAAAACCTAGCTGGGTGTGGTAGTACACACCATTAGTTCCAACAGTCAGTGACAGAGGTAGGTGGATCTCTGTGAGTCTGAAGCCACAGTGGCCTGTGCCAAGCGAACTAAGCCTACATAACATAGTGATACTTTGTCTCATTGAAATACAATAAAATGAAAGAACCCTCTTAAAAGTATATGTAGTAATTAATCCAAATGACTTTTGTTTGTGTGACTTAATAAACCTTTGCTAAAAGAAAAAAAAGTCAATTTTAAAAAGAATTGGTAAAATGAACACTTCTTCACAATTGTTAGCATCTTTGGTTTGGTTTGCCCATCACACAGCTTGTTTGGACTCTGACAGACACATTAATGTAAAAATCCCATTGTTTCTATGATAGTTTTGATGGTTGCTTGATTTGTCTGAGCTAAAGCTCTAAGGGTGGCTGCCAGGCTCCCCCAAAGGCTTGTGTACTTATTTTGAGTTTATGTCTTTTCTGTTTTAGGCCTCTGGATTCTAAGATCTGGGAAGGCGCTTGTGGCTAAACCTGGGAATATCTGTGTATGTGTCTATAGCACATAGAAAAGAAGCTATGAAAAGACATACTCACTATGACTCATTCTTCCTGGGCTAGCACTATAGCTGGCCATGAAAGAAGTGTTGGAGCCTGCAAGCATTATCTTCATGGCTATCTGGCCTCTACTTGCTTACCTGGTGTGTGAGTCACAGACCAAGAAGGCCTTGGTATTCCCTAGCTATATATGTTCATGTAGAAATGTTAAACTATTCCACAGAGCATACTAAAAAACCAAGGGCCCACCTCCTTTTAAAAGTGAAGAAACAAAGGTTGAGATTCATCTGTGTGATAGCTTATATGAGACAGAACCAAGATTAAAACCAAGTTATGCCAACACAGAATCCACTAAATCTTCACAACTACCTCTTTGGAAGCTACAGTTAGTAGTTCTTTAAATCACAGATACTCTTTTAAATGGAGTAAAACCTGACTTTTAAAATGTGTATTAAGTTACCATCATAATGAGGTGGAGGCAGGAGGAGATAGCTCAAGGTCAGCATTAGCTATATATTCAGTGTGTGGCCAGCCTGGTTTATAGGAGAGTCTTTCTCAAGCAAACAGTTAAAATAAACCACAAAATATAAAGATGAACTAGAGTCACTAAGAAATCAGGAACCTGATTCTGATATCAAGATGGGGCATTAAACATTAATAAACTAATAGGCTAAAATAAAAGAATATGGACAAGAAAGGGGATTAGAAACAAGAAGTCAAAATGTTCTGCTTCTGTTTATGCTTGATGTAAACTGGTGAGATTACCATATAATTGCCCGTTTCACTTTCTAATCAGTCATTTCAGCAAGCATTTTTCCCTCCTTGAAAGAGTGAGAACCATAGACATCTTACTCTTTGTCCTTTCCTTCTTTCAAAAAAAAAAATTAGGAGTCTGATGCTAGCTACAGTGAACAGACATGGTAAATTCTGATGAGGTGAAGTTGGTTCAGATCAGAGCCATTGCCAATTCAGTGCTACCAAACATAACCTCTGTGGGAAGACAAGGAAAGAGATTTGGATTGTACATGTTCTGTTCTTACCTCAATAACTCTGTGAAGGTTTATGTCTCAAATGGAGTGAGTTGGACAATCACAAGAGGATCCTGAATGTTATCAGGTTGGGCTTTGGGCATAGACATAGTGTCTTACTTAGGGTTTTACTGCTGTGAACAGACACCATGACCAAGGCAACTCTTTTAAGGACAACAGTTAATTGGGCTGGCTTACAGGTTCAGAGGTTCAGTCCTGTATCATCAAGGAGGGAGCACAGCAGTGTCCAGGTAGCTGTGAGTGTTCCAGCTCTTGTTCCAAAGGCAGCTAGAAAAAACTAGCTTCCAGGTAGTGAGGAGGGTCTTAAAGCCCGTGCCCACAGTGACACACTTCCTCCAGTAAGGCCACACCTCCAAATAGTGCCATCCCCTGAGCCAAGGATATTGAAACCACCACACATGAGCATCATCAATATCAGAGTGACCAGTGGAGATGACAAAAGAGTGCATTTGAGGTAGATCTGGATAAGAGTCCATATTGAACCGGAACCAGTTCATGGATGTAGCACAGTGACAGAGGTTTCCTAAAACTTATTAGTAGCAATAATGGGGATGCAGAAATAATAATTGCAGGGTTTCAGCCTGTAGAGGCTAGAATCCAGCCAAGGGCTTCAGTCAAGGAAAAGAGCGAGTGTCTTGACACCAAGATTGGGGAAGAGAAAGATTAAGATGGTTGAGTTTCTATTTCCAGACATCTCAAGAATGAGGCCCACAAATGTATGAACTGCTCAAGGTGACAGTGTTTCTTATAGGCTGATGCAAGGTTCAGCGTTTACCTGGAGGATTTATCAGACTAATGCATCCAAAGTGCTTCCAAACTGTCCACGTGGTCATTTTCCTTGCTTGATAATAAAACACATAAAATGCTAGGAAGTTCCTCAATAAATTAAATAGAACTACTCATGACCCAGAAAAATCACCACTAACAGTATATCCAAGATAAATGAAAATATACCCTCTCTAATACTTGTTTAAAATTGCTTCTAGTGGCATCATTAAGATGCTGGAAATAAACCAAATATCTATCAGCTAATGAATAGATGAAGAGAATGTCCTTCAGCCATACAGTGGAGTTTGCTACATGGATTAGCATTGAAAATCCATGTTGCACAAAAGAGATAAGGCATGAAATGGTACTATTCTATGATTCAACTGTGTGAGAATTCAACACCCTTTAAATCCCACCAAGCCTAAGTAGATTGGTGATTGGCTACAACTGAAGGAGTGAGAGTCGAGTGGCTAACAGACAGAACATATAGGTGGGTTTTGCTGTAGTTGCTGTTGTCGTCATGACTCTCAAGGTGAAAATGATGTTCTAGAACCAGGGGGTCAATACTTGCAGAATTTTATGAATGTGTCAAACCACTGAAAGGGATCCATTAGCGGAGTGATTGTTATAGCACATGATGTGTTTGGTAAGGGTGTCCCTTTCAAAGTACTTTGAAAGACTGAACCAAAGAAGAAATGGACATTAATAATGTACACAGGCTGGGGCTGTATAGAGAATTGTACTGAGCAAGGAGATATTTTTGTTCAGGGTCTCAAGGAATGTAAACACAGGTCTTCAAGGAGGAAATGAAAATAAAATATTGTACTATAAAGAGACAAAGCAGAAACTAGAATCAGAGGGTCAAATGGGAAGAAGGATTAGAGGACAGAGAAAAGGAGGGAACGTGGAGAGGGTCAATTAACGTTAAAGGCCCTATAAAAAGTCATATGGAAAGTTGCACTATAGATGTTCCCCAAAACATACGCATCTATAAAAGAGATTTAAATGGAGTCACCGTGTAATGAGGGAGACAATGTCCCAACTAGACATCTTATGCCACCACGCCAAAGCTCCATGTCTAGGGAGGAGTTACATCTTGTTGAGTCACACACAAAAAGAGTGTGATAGGCACTTTCCAACAAACGTGACAGGTTATTGCCCAAATTCTTGGTTATTCCCCATAACCTGATAATAAGGCCCTACGTACTGTTGACGGGACAACTTTCCTGTCTCATCGAACATGAAGAAATCAAGCTGTTTCTCAACTAGAAGCTTTACCTCTACTGAGTAGCATCCATGATGCTGGAAAGTACTTTTCACATTACAGGAGGGAAAAGTAATCGTCAATATCATCCAGAAATGAATACTACACCTACAATGGTAACCTGCCTGCAAGATATTCTGGTCCAAAAGTGACACAAATATTATGAGAGTAACCCACTATTTGATAGTTAAATCCTACATGAGATGACGATGCTACAGTGGCCATGAGCCTGATATTAGGTATGTCTTTGGCCTAGAGGAAAAACTACTATTCTTATTCTATTAAAGGAGCATAGGCATAAAATAACATCTTTCAAAAAAAAAATCTTAGCCGGGAAGTGGTGGCGCATGCCTTTAATCCCAGCACTTGGGAGGCAGAGGCAGGCGGATCTCTGAGTTCGAGGCCAGCCTGGTCTATAGAGTGAGTTCCAGGACAGCCAGGGCTACACAGAGAAACCCTGTCTCAAAAAACCAAAAAACAAACAAACAAACAAACAAACAACAAAAAAAACTTTACTAAATTAATCTATTTATTTACATTCCAAAAGTTGCCGTCTTTCTCAGTCCCCTCTCCTCGAGTTCTTCACCTCATCCCTTTCCACCTCTGAGAGGGCACTCCCTCACCTGTCCACTCATCCCCACTTCACTCCCATCAGCATCTCTCTTTCCTAGGGCATCTTTCCACAGGATTAAGTGCATCCTCTCCCACTGAGGCCATATAAGGCAGTCCTCTGCTACACATGTGCCCAGGGCCAAGAACCAGCCCATATATGCTCCTTTGGTTTTGACTTAGTCTCTGGGAGCTCTGAGGGGTCCAGGTTAGTTGACACTGTTGGTCTTCCTAGAGGGTTGTAATCCCCTTCATCTCTTTCAGTCCTTCTTCTAAATCTTCCATATTGGTCACCAACACAATCGTATGGTTGGCTATAAGTATCTGCATGTGTCTCAGCCACTTGCTGGTAGAGCCTCTCCAAGGGTAGCCATACCAGGATCCTGTCTGCATACACAATAATGACCTCAGTAATAGTGTCAGGACTTGGTGTGCACACATGGGATGGATCCGAAGTTGGGCCAGTCACTGGATGGCCTTTCTTTCAAGAACTCTATAGATAGGATAAAATAACTTCTAATGACATAATACTATAGTCATAGAGAAGAACATGGCTCAACTCTTATCAGCGAAGCTTCCTCTTATAGAACATAGTAATTAAAGAAAGAGATCCACAACTGGGCAGTGTTCAGAGAATAAAAGACTTTAGAGCACCCAGCCTTACATGAGATGTCTTCACCAAACCCCCTTATCAAGGTTCAGAGATCTATGTGGAGGAGAAGGCAGCAAGAATGTAAGAGCCAGACTGGCCAGTGACTCCATCTTCCTGACCAAAAGGACTGATATGCATATAAACTCATAGAAATGGCAACAGCATGCAAATGACTTGCACAGATCCAAACCAGACAAAATCCCAGAACTGAGAGGGAGAAGTGGACCCAAAGTCTTACTCTCAACCTATTTGCAATTGATGCCTGCTGGGAAAGGGGAAAATCAGGTTTCTTCAATAAAGTGTTCCTGGGTATATCAACCCCACTCCAGGCCAAGCTCCGTGCTCTAGGGTTGCTGGCCTACACAAACTGAACTCCAAGGTTTGTTTGTTTGTTTGTTTTTCTGTGCTTTTTGTTTTGTTTTTGGTGTTTTTTCTCTTATTGATTTTCATTTTTTTTAGCTTGTTGATCTATTTTGATTTTCTGCTTTTGATTTTTTGTTGTTCTTCTTGTTATTTTTGAGAGGTGGGGAGGCATGAATTTGGTTGAGTAGGGAGGTGAGAAGGATCTGGAAGGCATTGGGAGAGGGAAATGATTATGATCAAAATACAGTGTATTAAAGAAATAAGTAAGTACATAAATATAAGAAGAGTCAGTAACTGATTTAAAAAAAGAAAGAAAGAAACAAAGAAGCAAAGAAACAAGAAAAGAAATGCAAACACAAGAGACAGGTAGATCTCTGTGAGCCGGAGACCAGCCTGGTTTACATAGTGAGTTCCAGGCCAGTCAGGGCTACATAGTGAGACCTGTCCTCAAACAAACAAACAAACAAACAAACATAAACATGACTAGAATTGAGCTCAACATGTAGATAGTGTTTGTGAATCTATTTTCTATGGGAATTTGGGGGAACTTCTAATATTAGACACAAAAATGATTCAGGGACATGTAAGAAGACAAGTAGAGAGTATATCTGAGAAGGGGACTGTGGACTCTGTCATTTACCAATAGCAATCCCATCATGCTTGGGCACTGGACAAACAATAGAGAGAACAAGTCCATTTGTGGACTCTATGTCAATGTGGAGTGATTCTGCCAGTTCTCATGTGATTACTGCTGGGTTGGCAGTGAGTGCTCATTGTAACTGTACTTGGTTACAGGGCCAAGGGTTCTTAGTCAGGGAGCTAGGATTAGTCAGTAAAGTGCTTGCTGTGGAAGCACAAGAACCGAGTTTGGGTCCCTGGAGCCCTTGTGAAGGCTAGGTGATAAGTGGCTGCAGTTTCAGTGTGGTTGAAGGAGGACGGGAAGGAAACAAGTGAGTCCCTAGAGCCTACAGGCAAGCTCGTCTAGGAGAGTCAGTGAGCAACAAGTTCAGTGACAGACCCTGTCACCAAACCAAACCAAACAAGAAAACAACTGAGGGCAATACTCAACATTCATCTCTGGCCGGCTTCTACACACACATGTAGACACACACACACACACAAACACACACACACAAACACACACACATGTTTTAAGACGTTCTTTTATTCCTCTGGTTGAACTAAAATAAATGTTAGTGTATAAATTAAAGTCAGAGTATTATATCTGAAGAAGGGTCTCCCTAATGGAGAGTTACTTTACCACAGTGCAGTTCTGTTCTCTTATGCTCTTAGACTATAAAGGCAGCAGGCACCCGACAGGGTCATTGCATTTTCTTAGGACTGAAATGCATGTAGAAGGTGAAACTGTTAATGAAGAAGTGACTTTTTCATGAACTCTCAGCTTGGGAGAAGGATGTTAGCTTTAACCAGATCAGAGAGAAAGCAACAAACCACCCTCTTCCTGCCTCTGAAAAAGTTTGGTGGTGGCTGCTTCCTTTTCACAAGTACTGAGAGTTAGAGGAGGCCTTAGTGCAAACAGACCATCTTAGCAGTTAGCACTGGGATTGCAAATTCACCACTAACAATATTGCTTGGAAAGCAGAGGTCTACTTCTTGATTCTGGTGGCTGGAGCTCAGGCACTGTCAGACTAGTCGGCCTCTTTGTTCTTATGCCTGAGACCTGGTTGTTCCACTGCATGGTTATCAGGCCCCTCTGAAGTCCCTTTCACGATAACACTATTCTGAAGAGTTCTCTCAGAGTCCTTCCTCCTAAGACCATCATTCTGAAGATTGGGATCATGGCACATCAAAATTGGAAAAGCATAACCCTTAATTTAATTTAATCCATTAAAAAGATAACAGGCTCAGTAGTTAAGAGCATTGGCTGCTCTTCCAGAGGTCCTGAGCTCAATTCCCAGCAACCACATGGTGGCTCACAACCATCTATAATGGGATCTGATGCCCTCTTCTGACACGCAGTTGTACACGCGGATAGCACTAATATATATACAAAATAATAAATCTGTTTCTAAAAAAGATAGCAGAAGGGCTGGAGAAATGCCTCAGCAGTTAAGAGCACTGACTGCTCTTCAAGACATTCTGAATTCAATTCCCAGAAACCACATAGTGGCTCACAACCATCTGTAATGGAATCTGCTGCCCTCTTCTGGTCTTTCTGAAAAAAGCAAGAATTTACTTACAATAAATAAATAAATAAATAAATAAATAAATAAATAAATAAATAAATAAGCAAAAATAAAAAGATAACAGAAAAACAATGTCTGGGTGTTAATGAGACTCCTAAAAGATTTAATTAATATTAATGTAGCACCCTGAGCCTAGAAGGAATGCCAACAATATCAGTGCTTATGGTTTTTCTTGCCAAATCCTACCTCTAGCTGGTTATACTCTACATTTTGTTCTTATCCTTTAATGTTTCCATGTTTCTTTGAATTTTAGCAATAGCCCTCACTGCCTTAATTTTTCATAAAAATTTTGTGTATTTCCAAAAGTAAATATCTATTCTACCACCTACAGGTCTTTATTAAACGTCTTATCATATGTGTCCATATCTTCACTCCTGTCTCCATCAATCCACTGCGCTGTTTTCCTAGCATTTCAAACATTTCAATGGGATCAGTGCTGTTCACGTCCAATCCTTCAGCATGGAGACTACACTGTGACGTAAGCAAGGAGTCCTGATACTGAAAAGGAGATGATACGTGTAATCTGATCTGAGTTGACCTCTGTAAGGGAAGGATGAACCGGGGGTGTCAGAGAAAAGGTGTGTAGTTCTGGGTGAAAGGCAACTGCAATAAGGAACGAAACATTGACTAGGGGCGAGGAGAGAGAAGAGAGAGAGAGAGGGAGAGAGAGAGAGAGAAAGCGCAGGCACACACAGGGGAGAGGGATAGCTTGAAATTCCAGGGCTGAACCCTTTTAGATTAAAGGACAAATACAAACATGGCCCAGCAGGAATGATCTTTGCCACCTGTAGAAGAGGTAGCAGGAGAGAGGGAGAACCACAGAGCTGTGGGCATGAGAATGATAGGGTCACCCAGGCTGGAGTACATCCCAAGACCCCTCTTCTCCCTCTGCTTCAGACACTGGGAGACTGGAGAAAGGTGTGGCACTCTACGCCTCCCCAAGGAGTCTGCTGAGTCTGGAGAGTTGCTCTGAGAGATGCAGTGAGAAGCAGGGTCACCATCTAGTTTGGGGTTTACATTGTGACTCTGAACTCTGTAGGTGTTAAGGGGAGTGGGCAAGACTACCTTGCTGACAACAGGGTGGGCAAGACTGCCATTCACCTGGATGGACATCTCTACCATGTGGATCCCAACATAGTGGCCAATGTCTTTCTGTAGCAAGGGTTCTGTTAGTGCTTAGAGCAGCAGCCTCATCTCCTCTCACTGAGCCTGAGCATCTCAATCCAGGGTCTCCAATGATCTTTCAGACCATTGTTCCAGAGCAGTGAAAGAATTTTGTTTTTGTTCTGGAAACACACACACACACACACACACACACACACACACAAAACAAAATACAGGAAGTAGAAAGGATCCTAGGCCGATGCCACTCTCTCTGGCCTCTGGAGTCTGTGTAGGCTCTTGTCCTGATGTCTATGGGATTCTCTTCTTCTTGGTGTGTCTTGTCTTTCTTTTCTCATCTGATCCCCTTCCCTGTACTCAGCCATCTAGTGTCCGCCACTGTTTCCACTGCACATTTTTTCCTGTTCTCCCACCACTCCTACCTCCCTATCTCAGTGGGGAAAAACCTAACTGGCTCTTAGTTAGCCTTTACTGTTTTCTGTCTTCAGTTCCAACTCATTCCGTGTAGCTGCTTGTATTCTAAGGATAATTGGGTCCCCCCCCCAAACTTTTTTCAAGAGAGCACATCTGCAGTAGCTTCTGGAAACCTGCCCCAGGTTAATTCTGATTGGTAAATAAAGATGCCAGCAACCCATAGCTGGGGAGGAGAGACAGAGGCGGGATTTGGGATTGTTGGGCTTGGGACCTGGAGAAGTGAGAGGAAGGAAGAACTAAGAAACCACTATGGAAGGTAATAATATGCAGGAGGGAGAACCAGAGCCGCCATGTGAAAGGGTCAAGGGAATGTGGGTCAAGAGCGGCCAAGATGAACATAGAAATTAGTAAGTGGTAACTTGGAGTTATCAGTTGGAGGTAGATTCTAACAGCATGTAGGAAGGCAGTCGCCCAGATCTTGTGCTGCTTAAGGCATATTAAAATATAAGGGCTGTGTGTGTGTGTGTGTCTTACATTCTGGAACATAAACCATTGAGGCGGGTAGTAACCCGATGCTGGGATTTTTAAAAATTCAATTCTACAATTCCCCCATATATTCAGTTCTCCTAACGGAAACTTCCCTGCACAGCTGTCTGATAGGCACATGCTTCTTCCTTACGAGAAACAAGAGTGTTAATGTGGAACACAGTGAGGATGACGCTATAATGTCTTAAGCCTGTTTTCATGGACAGTGTATTAAGCTGGATTCTCTTCCTCTTTCATTAATGTCTCATTGTTTTCTGTTTGCAAGCTCCATACTAATGCAGATAATCAGGACTCAGTTGCTCTTTGTCCAAGAGGAATATTGTTTTTTTCTGGGCTCTAGAAATTATAGGTTCCTCTTTGGTTGTATTCTAAAGCTATGATCTGTGAGCTGAAGACAATGGGAAAATAGAATCGGTAACTCCCCACAGTGAAAACTGTAGCTAATCTCTTAGTGCAGTGGGTTTCAACTTTCCTAATGCTGTGACCCTTTAATACAGTTTCTCATATAATTATTAAAATCATACTTATTTATTTTATTCATTATTAAAACTCATAAAATTATTCCATTGCTACTTCGTAACTGTAATTTTGCTACTGTTATGAATTGTAATATAAATATCTGAAATGAAGGATATCTGATATTTGACCCCTGTGAAATGGTCTTTCAATCATCAAAGGGGTCACAACCAACAGGATGAGAACTGCTGTCTTAGTCAATAGGTAGCATTAGTTGCCTGCCCTATGAAGACAGCCCATTCAGGCCTTTAGTTAACTCTTCCTGTCCAAACACACTTATGACTGACATGTCATAAAATACCCAGGACACAAATCACTTAGCTGATCCTTGTCATTTTCCCAAATGACAAAACCAAATGCTTATTCTAGCTACTTAATTTTGAGATGGATGATTATGTACCAACAGATAAGGACACGGAATTTATTTATTCATTTATTTATTTATTTTTGTATTTGTGAGTTCAAAATGCAACTCTTAGTGTCTTTGCTCTTCAGATATTCAGTGAATGAAGCTTTAACTGGGAGAAACAGGAGGTCCATGCTACAAGGTGTTTAGGTATATATACTATGTGGAGCCTTTGGATGACACTAAATAGTATCCTACTCTTATGGATGACATGTTAGAGGAATGTGAATTAGTTTTGCTTCTCTTAGAAAGAAGGAATTTTGGTTATTGAAAGAGAAAAAGGATAAAGGTCTTATATAAAAAGTGCAACACTCATAATTAGAGTGATACCAAACAAACAGTTTGTAACAATTCAGAAGTGTAGATGTCTCAATCTGGATGCTGTGCATATTTACTCTTGTTAAATAAATGTCCTGGGAAGTAGACACAGGCACCCTGGGAAGATGAGGAGTAGGAAGCTCGGCAGTTCTACTTATGAGTGAGCTGGATCTATTTGTTCTCATGTGCAGGCACTGGAAGATACTGTTATAGCAAACATGCCCTCTAGATTTGAGGAAGCGGTGGCTTATTAGACTTTGCCCACGTTTGCACGAGGACATAAATAAATGACAGCTTTACTGCTGCCTTTAAGTCTCTTCACTACTCTCTACCCATTGGCTTTATGTTGCCTTTGTGAACAGCTTCAGTATTCCTCAATTTGCGTGATGAACTGTGACTGTCCCACTGTCCTTCGGTATTCATAGGTCGTTTTCAATTACTTAGAGATGCCTTAGCATCTCAACACTAATGACACCCTCCAACAAAGATCTCACTCTTTGATTCAGTCTTGACAGTTCAGTCAGGGCTTGGAGGAGGAGCTATGTGCTACAACCCATGATTGGCAAGAATTGACATGGGGCGAGGTGGGATACAAGCAGTTCTTTTCTAAAAAATTATTTTATTTATTTACATCCCAAGTATTTTCCACCTTCTAATCACCCCTCCCAGAGCTCTTCAACCCATCCCCCTTCCCCTTAGGCTATGACAGGTGCTCCCCTACCCTGGGTATCTTCCTTCCCTGGAGCATCAAGTCTCTAGAGGATTAGGAACTCCCCTCTCCAACTGAGGCCAGACAAAGCAGTCCTTTGCTACATATGAGCCGGAGGCCTCAGACCAGCCTGTGTATGTACAGAGCAGTTCTAAGAGAAGCTAGTTCACATAGATATGGTCGGTGCTCAAGAGTTGTCTACTTGGTAAAGTGTCTCCTACATACTAAGTACTTAGTAACTGAAAGCTATTTGAAAAAGTAATGAGTGCTATTTCATTCTCTCCTTGGACTCAGAAGCAAAATGTCTCTTTTCTAGAAGTGCCTCAGACGTTCACTTGGACAGACATGGAAGAATTCCCTCTCTTAACACCTCAGACTGACTGGCCATAGGATGTCATTGCAACCTGCGGTATTTACTGAGAACGTCATCATGATGACTGGCGTACTCTCTAGAATACTTGGTCTAATCCAATCATGAGCATCTCTGTGGAGAGAAGTTACATTGTTTGCTCAGTTTTTTTACTTCCTGAAAACCCCCCTGCAAAGAAAAGTCTATCTTGCCATCTCCTTTTCCTCTCTGTAACTCCCTGAGGAGGAGCAAAATTCAGTCACGATCCTACTCTTCCTCTTCTCTGGAGTTGAATGTTCCTATGGAGTAGGTCAGTTCCTTGTTTTACAGCTTTGGGTTTGGTCAAGAGACTTAGACAAGTGTCTCTTGACTTGCTATAGCTCTACTGTGGAACGCTTAGGAGCTGCCAATGTTTTGGAAGGAAAAGAATAGAGAAAGATGGAAAGGAAGACAGGTTGAGGTGTATGGAGTTCCAGCCCCTTGTCTGAGTTTAAAAGATGTAATTATGGGTCTAAAGATTTCAAATCTCAGTAACCTATGACATTGTTTTGTCTATTCCCATTTTGCTGATGAAGAAACTGGCACATATTTTAAGCCCCTCAGGCAATTCTAATAAGTAGCAACCGGGATGAATAATTTCATTAGTTTGAAACACTTCTTATTTTATTATTATTATTATTTTAATTCTAAATTTTAGAATAGTGATTTTTTTTCATGAGACATCTTTTTCTCTACATTTGATTCACTGGGATTTTCATGTGTAGAGATATGAAATTTGCAGCTGGATTTCTACTTTTCCCTGGAAGACCAACTTGCTCCTAAAGGCACCCTTCTCCTCCCGCAGCCTCTTTTGATCCGTCACTCTCCGTCCAGATAGCTCAAGATACCAATCACGCCCCAGATCTATCACCTGGCCAAGCCTGTCTCTCATAGCCCACAAACCTCACAGTTTATCTTGAGCTATGTACATGGAATTTGATATCTAGATTTGTATATTATTTCAACTTCTTTAAAGTGAACATAGATTATATCTTGAAAAAAATGTTTTCCAAGGAAAAATACAGTATAAAAAAGGAACCCTTAGCATAACTGTATTTTTGTTGTTGAAATTGTTGTTAAAATTGCCATGAATCATTGAATTTGCTATTGGCTTCAGAGAACACCACAATTAAACTATCAAGATTAATTTGGAAAGCAAAAAATACCAGCAATTCCACCCTCCTGTTCACACTGTTTCTCCAGTCTAGGCTTGTCTTTGTGGGAGGGAAGAGAGGAATCCACACATAAAAGGAGAAATGGTCAGAACTCTTGATCTGAGCCATCTGTCACAGGAAGAGAGGCTGATCCATCTTGCTCTTGAATTCTGTCCATTTCTTGGCATGCACAGACCTGTCTTCCTCTTCTTTTTATCAGTTATTTAATTAGGTTTTGGAAAGGAGTTAGGAAATCAGTCTGTGGGGATATGCTTAGTTGACAAGGAGGAAAAGAGTGCAGTCTTGGGGCAGAGGAGCAATTTGGTTTAGAGGCCAAATTCCAAGTCAAAGCTTTCTTAGCCTTGTGTTTATGCCCTGTAAACTCATTCTCTGAGACTCTCACTGTGTGTCTGTCTGTCCGTGTCTTTGTCTCTGTCTCTGTCTCTCCCTGTCAGGAGTATTTCAACATGACTAGGAAGCTCGTGCTTCATTACTTCAATGGAAGAGGAAGAATGGAGTCCATCCGGTGGCTCCTGGCAGCAGCTGGCGTCGAGGTGAGATGCCCGATAGAGTGGGTAGTTTGTTATGTTATTTCCAGGTCATTCATTGAGCACTTACTTGGTTAAATATCATAGAAAACTTTAAATTCTTTCAAAAGCAAATGTAGCATTTGACAAATAGTCTTTAAATGTTGGGTTGCCGGTGAGTTAGTTTTTTGAAACAGATGCTAAGATCCTGTGGGGACCAGCTATGGATATTAAGCTCATTCAAAGATACTATAGATCATGTGCTACAATAATTAATAAGAAAAAGAAAGGTAAGGAGGAAGGAAAGAAGAAAGGATAAGAAGGAGGAATCATTTTGTCTCATAGCTTCAGCTAATTCTTATCACCCTAGAGAGACTATCATCTAATTACATTTGCCTCTAGAGCATTAAGAGACAAATATTTATTTTATATATTGATTATTGTTTGTGCGTAGGGGGGCAGGTGACACATATATCTGGAGGTCAGATGACAACTGGGAGTTGTTTCCTTCTTCTGTTGTGGATCCTTTGAAAGCAAGCACTTTGCTAGCAAGTACCTTTCCCCACTGAGCCACCTTGCTGGTCTCCTGGTAATTTATCTAAAAGTGTAAAACATCTAATAGGAGCCAGGTATGGCAGTATATACCTGTAAACTCAGCAATTAGGATGAGGGGCAAGGGGATCAAGAGTTTAGTTTTCTCTCTCTTACATTGCATGTTCAAAGCCAATCTATCTTACATAAGAACTTGTCTCAAAAAGCAAACAAACAGACAAATAAACAAAACACCCATGCAAACCGAACAGGCTGACGTAAAAACATATCATTTGCTACTAAAATTGTTACTGTCAAATAATTTAATGAAATTTAAAATTGCTAAAATTTTGTTTGCACATATTTTGTTTAGACCACCATTGTGAAAGGGTCATTTGACCCCTCAAAGGGGTTGTGACCCACAGATTGTAAAACACTGCTCTAGAGTATAGAAAGATGAACTCATTTGAAAGGGGGATAGCTGAAAAGAAGTTACCACATTGGTTCTCTTCTGAGAAACAGCAGCCCATGAGAGAAACACTTGAAACATATAATGTAAAAATAATTCCAGACAGAATGATTGAGAAGATTAAATAGTAGCCGAGGTGGAGGAGTCTAACTGATCACAGAACACATCCAAAGGCCTTTTGGTGAAAAGGTAAAATCCAGGACACCCATGTCAATGTGAAGTTCAAAGAAAATATCTCTTTTTAGCATAAGCACATTCTCTCAATATATGTGACATATTATACTCACTATCTGAAACTCAGATTGCTGTGGGGTTCATTTAAATTCATCATAATTCAAATGTAGGGTCAATGCAGTTGACAAAATTGTGGATGTTTCAGTCCTTCTTAGAAGGGGGAACAAAATACTCATAGGAGGAAATATGGAGACAAAGTGTGGAGCACAGACTAAAGAAGAAGTGTAGCAGAGACTGAAGGGAAGGCCATCCAGAGACTGCCCCACCTGGGGATTCATCCTATATACAGATAGCAAACCCAGACACTATTGCAGACACCAAGAAGTACTTGCTGACAGGAGTCTGATATAGCTGTCTCCTGAGAGGCTCTGCCAGAGCCTGACAAATACAGATGCGGATGCTCGCAGTCAACCATTGGACTGAGCATGGAGTCCCTAATGGAGGAGTTAGAGAAAGACTGAAGGAGTTTAAGGGGTTCTCAACCCCACAGGAAGAACAATAATATCAACCAACCAGAACCCTCCCCCAGAGTTCCCAGGGACTAAACCACCAACCAAGGAGTACACATGGAGGGACCCATAATTCCAGCCACATATGTAGTACAGATGGCCTTGTTGGTCATCCATGGGAGGGGAGGTCCTTGGTCCTGTGAAGGCTCCATGCCCCAGTGTAGGGGAATTCAAGGGCGGGGAGGTGGGAGTGGGGGGGTAGGTCGAGGACCCCCCTAAAAAACCCGGGGGGGGGGGGGGGGGGGATAGAGGGTTTCCAGGGTGGGGGACTGGAGAAGGGGATAACATTTGAAGTGTAAACAAAGAAAATATCTTTTTTTTAAAAAAAGTAGTATAATTACAGATTCCCAGAACCTGTAATCTGATTGTTGGATTTCAGAGTTCAAGTGACACTTATCTTCAGGAATCAGAAATAAAGGCGACCTCACACTTCAGTTTAACAGTCCAGGTACTCAGAAATGCTGAGCAAAGAGCCATGTCCTGGTATCCATAAACTCCTGGCCTAACAGGAGATTAGGTTTTTTAATCCTATTCAGCTTCCCCAAGCCATCAACAGCAATAACAATGAACTTGCTAAAAGCAACATATCCTTATTTCTTTGTCTCTTTCTTTAGTTTGAGGAGGAACTTTTTGAAACCCGTGAAGAATTTGAGAAGTTAATCCAAGGTAAGAGGAAAACCCTGTCCACACTCAGTGTGGCCTGAGACCAACTTGAGATGGTCGTTTGTTACTGTGGAAGCCCCCTTCTGCTCCTCTCTCTCGTGTTCCAAGAGAGCAGTGGAAGTCATGTGGACAGTAACTACCAGGATCTTAGTTCTGTGTAAGGAAGGCAGCACCAAAATCTTGCAAATAGGAGGAGCCCACCCCCAACGAGACAGAATTCTTTCTAATTAAATGACCATAGCCATCCTGTATTCCCCCTAATTTGAGGTGATACTTTTCTGCAGCTGCTTCATGGCACTTCATGTATATATGTACTACCCTGTGTGTGGTATGTGGGGTGTGTGTGTGTGTGTGTGTGTGTGTGTGTGTATTTTGGAGAGAGGCAGAGAGTTTCATAATCTAGGCTACAGGAATTCATTGTATAGCTAAATATGGCCATTAACCCCCATTCTTCCTACCTTCATCTAGATGTTGGGATTATCCCTCTAGGTCACCACACACAGCTAACGCCTTTATATTGAATTCTCTCTGCTAAATTAAGTTATGTGGTTTGGCCTCCCTGTTAGATACTGAACGAAGATAGGATACTAGCCCAACTCAGCCAACTTGAAAGATTATATATGGAAAAGTATAGGGTAAGCCTCACTGTTGCTTTAGTGAGAAACTAGGGAGAGGGAGCGCAGGAGACAGAAACAAAGACAGATAGAAACAGAGCCAGAATTCTTTCTAATTAAAGGACCATAGCCATGCTCCATTCCTTATCTCCCTGTGATTTCTTAGCTGGTTTGCTTTGCTACAGAGCATCTTGGGAAAGTTGAAGAAATAAACCCAAAGTAAAGAACTGTCACCCAGAGGAGAGCTTGCCTGTAGTGGTATATACAGAACAAATTTCAAGATAGACTTTAAATTCAGAGTGAGAGTCATGAGTTATGTGTCCTCTGGCAAGCACTGGTGAGTGATAGAAATATGTAAGAAGTGGTGCAGGACTTCAGGAAGCAACCAGAAGGATGAGAGATAGGTAAGAATCCCAACAGGACTCAAGGAATACAGTGCAGAGTGCTATCACAGTTCAAAGGGTAAACTGGGTCTGAATGAATGGCATAGCCATAGGGAAAGACACTAAGGAAGTAGAAGGGTAAAGACTGGTCTGAAGGAATGCTTTGTATCCAGATGTATCCACATGTATCCAAAATGTCCAAAAATATCCAAAAGAATGGATTCAAAATTCCAAATATCACATTGTATACTGTATATAGTTTGTGGATAAATGTATACAGATTTCTCCTATTCCTTTTTAAAATTGATAAATGAGCCATGTGCTCCTGTTTTATAGAGACTTTAGGTTGAAAGGAACTATAGTTAGTTCTCTGAAGGCCCGATATGTAACCTAGCTTACTTTTTTGTATTTCAAGGTGGAACCCTGATGTATGAGCAAGTGCCCATTGTGGAAATCGATGGAATGAATTTGGTGCAGACCAGAGCCATCTTGAGATATGTAGCTGCCAAGTATGGCTTGTACGGAAGGAACCCAGAAGAACAAGCCTGGTAAAGACACTTTGTTATTTAGAGCAAGAGACAAAGCCAAACAAACACTGGCCACAACCAAAACACCAACACTTAGCAACATTAGAAGCCACATTCCTAGTATAGTTCTTGATAGGTTGATACAAAGCCTACTTTCTCTCTCCACTGGAAGAATCTGTTATAACAAGTGCTAAAGAGAAAAACCTATCATTGCAGACCCCATTCCACAACATTTACGTTCAGCAATAGTTCATTTGGGAGATTACCATAGTTTTAATTGATTTTTCTAGTTGCATTTTTGGCTTTCATTAGAAGAAGGAGTTAGCTATTTTCTCATGATGCCATGTTTGCCTCTACCGGGTGGGAATGGTAGTCAATAAGTCACTAGAACTCTGACTCATACATTTATTTCCGGGGAGGGGCTCACCTTACCTTGTAAACACAAGACTGAAAGTGATTATAGGAAAGTGCACATCAGGTCTGTCTTAGTTAGGGTTTTACTACTGTGAGCAGACACCAGGACCAGGGGAACTCTTATAAGGATAACATTTAATTGGGGCTGGCTTATAGGTTCAGAGGATCAGTCCATTATCCTGATGAGAGCATGGCAGCATCCAGGGAGGCATGGTCTTTATCTGAAGACTGTTAGGAGAAATCTGACTACTAGGCAGCTAGGATAAGGGTTTTAAAGGCCATGCCCACCTTGCCACACCTACTGTATCCAAGGCCAGATCTTCCAAATAGTGCCAGTCTCTGGGCCAAGCATATAAAAACCATCACAAGGTCTCTGCTTTTATCAGCTGCCCCCTTCAGCCTCCAAGACAAAATCTCAATCTTTTGAGCATGTATTAGGCCTGGCATGATTGGCAGCCCTACCTCTAAACTCCAAGCTTGTTTCCTACCTGGAAGTCAAAGCAGCAACTCTAAGCTGAAAATTCCTCTGTAGAATTTGATAAACACAGTTGGGGAACAAAATAGCCCATGAATGGTAGAGGAGGTGGATTTCAAATGGACCTGCCATGACATCATTTTATTTCAAAACTCATATCCAAATATCCAAAAAATTGATGGAAAGCCAATTTTTAGAGTGATCTTACCTTAAGCATTCACTATAAACAACCCCCCCCCCTTAGTAGTCTTTGATAAATCTCTTCTTGCTGTATATAAGGCAGAAGCAGCAAGAATTCAAGACCATTTGCAGACACTAGGTTCTATCTCAGGGTGAAGCTTCAGAACCTGTTGCTCAAAAAGACCAGAGATTCGTTTTAGATCAGGATAGAGACATATCATGCAAAATCCCAGGACTTTCTTCACTGGGTTTTGGTGTCCATTTTTCCATTCCTTCTGACAGAGTTGTGGGTAGCAGAAAAAGAGGACCTCATAGAGCAAACTCCAAGTTCTTTGAAATGCCATTCTGAGTAGTTGAGAATCTTGGGTCCTTGCAGAGAGGTTTTGGACTGCACTGAGGACCCTAGATACCTCTTCTCCTACATGGACATGAGGTATGCTGCATTTAAACAGACAAATACCATAAACACCACATTTACACAGTGCATTCCTTTACTGTTGCTTTAAGACTCTGTGTGAGCATATTGCATTTTATTAATAGTGGTGCTGCATAGAGTATACGGACATACATGTAACTACTCACAAACCTTGGTTTGACAACTCTTCATCTTGGAGGGGCAGGGTTTTGCTACTTAGCCCAGGACCCTCCCTGCTCAGCCTTCTGAGGACTGTCACCTGTTTCCGATTGAGCCTTGTTAACATCCTCAAGGAACTGCTTGCTGGTGTAAATGCTTGAGTGGAGTTCATAAGACAATATCCTGTGGGGACCGATAACCAGGCAGATGAGATTAAGGCACTATGTAAAATGGCTCACTGGTTCATACAGTGTCCTTCCCTGTCCTGAGTGATTCTTTTCAATGGCCATCCTTTCTCTAGGATTGATATGTATGTAGAGGGCTTAAGGGACCTGAGCGACATGATCATGTTCTTTCCACTCTCTCTACCGGAAGAGAAGGACATGAACCTTGAATACATCCTCCAACGAGCCAAGACAAGATTCTTCCCTGTTTATGAGAAGGTGAGCAATGACCTTTGGCTGTTGTGTGGCTCACATCAAAGAGAGAGAACATCTAACGAAACTGAGAGCAGAACTTCTTTGGTAGATGGAAAATGGCAAACGCTCTGTGAAAGCTTCACCATCTTCCCTCACTTGGGTGAAACAAACCTGCTTGGCTTCCCTTCTCTGAGCTTTCCCCTTCCCTTCCTTATTTTCTCCATCCTTTCCTCTCTTTTTCTCTCTTTCTTTTCCTTCCTCTCCCTTCCTTCCTTCTTTTTTCTTTCCTTTCTTCACACCTTTTCCTTCCTATCTATCACACTTTCCTTTTCCTTCCTTCTTCCTTCCCTCCTTCCCTTTACTTTCTGTCCTCCCTTCCTTCTCCTTCTCTTGTGTCTGTACGTGTGTGTGCGTGTGTATTTGTGTGTGTGCACATGTGTCCATGTCTGTATGAGTGAGCAGATGAGCACACCTGTGAATGCACACAGACAAGGACATCAGGCATCCTCTTCTGTTACTTTCTACTTAGTCCTTTGAGGCAGGGGGTCATCCCTAAACCTAGATGCCTTCCTTTCACAGTCATGCTAGAAGCCAGCAAGCCTCAGTGATATTCTTCTCTATGCACGTCAAAGTGGAGTTAAAGGTGTCGGTGTACTGGGTTGTGCTGGTGCTGCTTGTATTCTAATGTTAATATTGGTTCCTCAAGACCAAGTTATCTGCATAAACCCAAGTGACATTGTGTGACCTTGCCCTTAAGTTAT
Organism: Grammomys surdaster; assembly: GCF_004785775.1. Taxonomy (NCBI): domain Eukaryota; kingdom Metazoa; phylum Chordata; class Mammalia; order Rodentia; family Muridae; genus Grammomys; species Grammomys surdaster. Next base: position 17,190,808 of record NW_021604617.1, read on the forward strand.
TTCTGACTGCTAAATAAAGATGTCATCAGTCAATAGCTGGGCAGAAGAGACATAGGTAGGATTTAGGATTCCTGAGCTTGGTGTTGGAGGACAACCACAAGGGGGAGAAGAAGGTGAGTGGAGGAGAAGCCACCATGGGTTAGGCGAATCATGAAAATGTGGCCCTGAGGGCTCGCCAACTGCAGTTAAGAGCAGCCCAGATGAAACATAGTAAGAAATGACATGAAATTATCCATAGGAAATTAGATTCTAATAAAATAGTAGGCAGATATCTGCCCAGCCTTTGTGCTGTTTAAAGTTTATGGAAAATAATAAACATTGTGTGTCTTTTATTCAGAAATCAAATGATCGAGGTGAGGTAGAAACCCTGGATTGAGATTAATAATTTCTACAACAGATCCCAACTCCAGTCTTCAAGGGGAAGCACTCTTAACTTTTGAGTCATCTTTCCAGCCCCTGCTGAACTCTCCTGGATTATGTTTTCTTTCTAAGGATTTTAAGTGTAACTCCAGTACTATTTGTGGTCCTGTGCAGTCAGTTACCTTATTTAAGTTTGAAGTCAAATAGTACCTTCTGAACAAGATCCCTAAGACATCCCATCATTGGATAGTAGGATGAACAGTAGTTCTCAAATGCTCCAGATAACACCAGAGCTTCAGGAAGCTTATAAGGTTAGCAGGGCTCCGTTAGTTTTGATGACTTAAAAAGTAATGCTGTGTATTGTTTCGAATTTTTCACATCTGAAAAATGATTCCTGGAAACCCTTTGTTGTAAACACACATTTAAAGATGGTACCCCTAACTACAGGGTTGGGTGGTTCTTTGGTGACATGTGATCTTTCTCCCAGGGGCATTAATTATCATTATCATAAGTACAGGTGTCAGGGGAGGATGATGAAATGTGGCTCATCCTTTGAATAAAAAGTCAGATGCATTTTCCAAACTTACCTGCAATACAGGATCTGTTATCTTTTCTGTGTTGTAGGACATCTTAGAATTGAAAGATTAGTACATACATTTACATGTATTAGTCATGAGCATGTATTTGTTACTGTGCGCTTGTCATGAATTGCAGGTACCCTACCTTCTTAATGTATACCTTTCTCTTAATTATATTTAGTAAGTTTTTAGTCTTTTTGGTTCAAAAGATATCAAGCTATGAATACTATATACTGCAGACTGTCTCCATACAAATTTCTCTTAAAGGTATTCATCTAGTTAGCGTATAATTTAAGGTATTTTATTGCCTAATTTTAAAAATAGTATCAATAGCATAGATGTTTAACACCAGTATTTTCCCACCCTCTTTGTGTGGTGTGTATGTGTGTGTGTGTGTGTGTATGAGTGTGTGAGAATGTGTGTGTGAGTGTGTGTATGAATGTGTGAGAGTGTGTGTGAGTGTGTGTGAGTGTGTGTGTGAGTGTGTGAGTGTGTGAGTGTGTTGTGAGAGTGTGTGTGAGTGTGTGTAAGTGTGAGTGTGAGTGTGTGTGAGTGTGTGTGAGTGTGTGTGAGTGTGTGTGTGTGTGTGCTTGTGGTTCTGATGGAGATAAAGCCCAGGGCTTCATTCAGGCAATGCTATATCCTAGAACACTGCTATTTCAGTTTTCCCCCTATACTACCATGAAGCACAGAGGCTTCTCTCATGGCTGAAAGAAGTAACAGCATCAATATAATATCTCTAACAACATCAATAACAATAAGAATCATCTCTACTGAGGGCAAAGTATAGGGCCATATGCACTTTGCAAACTCATGCATTCAATCAAATGGGTGCTGATACCATTCCACTTATAAATGAGAGATCATAACTTGGGAGAACCTGACCAATGGCCTATAACTGATGAGTAATAGTCAACACTTGCCTTCACAGCTTTACAAATATTGATCACACATCCAAGTCCGTAATAAAGAACAAAGTTTGGGGCTAGAATATAGAGAATTCTAGCCTATTCCATTTTTTTCATTTTTGCATTCAATAATTTTAAACCAACATGACACATAATTTACAGCTGTGTTAGAAAAAACTAATAGAAAAAATGGATGTGTGTCCCTCTGAGGACACTCTCCTTGTACACAGAGAACCTTCTAAAGATGGCACACCTAAGGTAATGGTCCACAGATGGGGTGAGGACAGAGTATCACTACAAGTCAAGAAGAGTCACCAGACTAGGATGCTGCAGAACTCACAGGGTAGGGGCAATGGTTTCCTGTGCTGACTGAATTTTAAACTAAGGAGAGAAAGCCCAAGACTCACAGGACAGGACTTATCCTGACCATAGCTGGAGGAAAAGAACAGATCAGCAACTTAGCTCTAACTTCTTAAAGATTTTCTTCTGAACAGCACGTTAATTTATATCCTGAGAGTGGCCCTCACCTTCTGCTTCCTCCATCCCAACCACCATGCAGGCCTTAAGAGACCACGGGCAAGCTTTTCTTGTGGGCAATCGGCTGAGCTGGGCTGATGTCCAGCTCCTTGAAGTCATCTTAATGGCTGAAGAATGTGAAGCCAGTGTTCTTTCCGGCTTCCCTCTGTTACAGGTAATGCTATCTGACAGCTCCTGGGGACTTCAGAGGGAATGAACGCATGTTATTTATTTATTCCTTCACTTGGTCGTACTTTATTATTTAAGAAGTCACTTTCATCTTTATGCCACAACCTGTGCTAGAATATATAAAGATGCCACCACTGAACACAGCTAGTCCAGAAAACAGGCACACAGGCAAGTACCTCCCATATAATGTGCTAAGGTTAAAAAAAAAAAAAAATCTAAGGGCTACCCGGACCATTCTCAGGAACAGGAGCGAAGCTTCTTGCTGGAATTGAATCTCCCTGGCTTTGCATGGGATGTGGCAGAAGCTTAATAAAGCTGTTTCCTGAACTGATGCTGCAGTGAGCACCTGAAGGTACAGCTTCCTAAGATGGCGCCACGGTGAGCACCTGTAGTTGCTGTTTCCTAAGCTGATCCCGTGGTGCATACCTACACTTGTAGCTCTGTAGATGCTGAGGCAGGAGGATCTTGGTTCAAAGAGAGACCAGGCTATGTAGCAGGATCCCTTTCTCTAGAACAGACAAAGAGGTGCTTTCTTCTCTGGGGGCAGGCACTTAAGACACCATCATGGGACATAGCGCTTACGTAACAACAACAGTGCCCACTGATGAAGCTTACCATATGCCTCCCATTGCACCAAGAACCACTCACTCACTCACTCATTCATTAATTCATCCTCAAAGTAAACAGACAGAACTGGGAAGTTAGGAAACTTCTCCATTGTGAGTTGGTGCAAGGACCGGGACTCGAACTTTAATCTGATTTACACAGCCGAACTCTCAAACTTTATCTTTGCAAAACTAAACTTAAAATATTTGAGACTTGCCGGGCTTTAGAGATGTCTCAATGGTTAAGAGCGTTGTGATCTTCCAGAGGTCCCAAGTTCAGTTCCCAGCAACCATGTGATGGCTCACAAACATCCCTGTAATGGGACCTGATGACTCTCCTGATGTGTCAGAATCAGCTACAGCGTACTCTCATAAAATAAATAAATATTTGAAAGAATATTTGAGACTTGTTACAGTTCTGAAGCCACATTTTTCCAGTTTATTTTAAAGTATAAATTTATTTAGAATTGCTATTTGATTTGCTACAGTTTTTTTTCAATGTTGCCTATTTTATATTTCTGGAAAAATTCCTTATCATATACAGGTGATTGAGCTTATTTTAAGTAGTGAAAGCCAGAAGCATTTTATACCTAAGAGATAGCTACACAAATGAGAAAGCTTTGACTGTATAAGTTTAAGCAGCCCCCTAAAGCTCTCCTTCACATAACAGCATGAAAAACACTAAGAGAATAAGCTTAAGAAATAAGCCTAAGCGGCCTAAGAAAATGAGAACTCACCTTACTGTGGCCCTCACTGTGATGCTCTGATGTTTGCTTTTATAGCTCGTACATCAACAGCATCAATGACCAGTATGGGCTTTTGCACATTTTGGATGTTAGAATGTAATTCTCAAAATGAGATAAATCGGCTATAGCTTATGGTTACAGTTAATTACGTTGTTGATAATATACAACCTATTACCAGTTGGCAATAATATACAATGTTAAGACCATTATCTTTCCTCTCTCTCACAGTGCAGAATTCAAATTTTATTATGTGCTTCTTTTAAAATGTGCACACTCACACACACACACATACATACACATATACTCACACACTCAAACATACATATTCACATATGCATAGAAACATGTTCACACACACACTCATACAACTCACACTCACACATACACACTAGTATAGGTCCTGGAAGTGATCAGGACAGGGGGTCACATCCCCCTGAGCAGGAGTTGCAGGTGATTTGTTAGTCACCTGGTGATGGTAACTGAACTCAGGTCCTCTGGAAGAATAGGAAGCTCTCTTAACCCTTAAGCCATATCTCCAGGGAACACAAATTTCTACATATTTTTCTCCTTTGTGTTTATTCATAACCTTTTACACTGTAGGACTTCAAGGTGAGAATCAGTCAAATCCCTACAATTAATAGATTCCTCCAACCTGGAAGCCAGAGGAAGCCTCCGTTGGATGAGCAATCCATTGGGACTGCAAAGGACATATTCAAATTTGAACGAGGCATGTTTCTTAAAAACATGAGCACCATAGTAGCTGAGTATTAACAGTTACAGAGGCTGAAGTTACCAGTAAATATATTGAGTAACTTCACACTGCGTTTATAAAAAATATACTAAGTATATTGGGTAACTTCATACTGCATTTATAAAAAAATATACTTAGTAAGTGTATTGGGTAACTTCATACTGCATTTCTATCAATGACCAGAGAAACATCCTGAAGTAAGTAATATGATATGTTAGCAATGTTAGAATGTTAGTAATGAAAATATTTTATGTGTAAAGAAATAAACTGCTAGAATCTTATCAATAAACTAGAAGAGCCAACTGCTGGTTGAAATAAGACTGAAAAGACTGAATCCAGAAAACCCAAGGAGTCCTTTGCCTTCTATATGGTCCTAGAATAAACTTGTGTGAAGTAAGTGAAAGTCAAGGAGTTTTTATTACATTGTGTGTGTGTGTGTGTGTGTGTGTGCATTTGTGTTGCTGTGGCACATGTGTGGAGGTCAGAGAACACCTCTCCTCATACCCCGTAGTTCTGGAGATTGACCTCAGGTCATCAGGTTTTAGAGCAAACAACCTCACCTACTGAACCATCTTGCTCACCATCAAAGGTTAAAAATAAAAACTCAACAACACACATACGATCACTCACTTTCACTGCCTTTTTGTGAAAGTTCAAGATGCAGCGTAACTTCTAAAAGTCTCCATCACTGGGGCATCTTAAAGATACAGCAAGTATTTCTACAATCAATCCCACAACTCACCTTGGTTTCAGTGTCAATCACAGTGTGAACAGAAGCCACTGTCAACCTGTCCTGTTGCCAAGGAAGCAAGCAGAACACCTGCCGTTTTCAGCATGGTTGGTTTCCAGAATGGCCTGGCATTGCTGGAATCACGGGGGATTTGTCTTTCCTTTTTAAACAGGGATCATTGAAAGCACACTAAAGAAGTTTGCATGGGTTTCTTATTTGGTTTAACTAATAGGTTTCCTTTCTCCCTCCCTGAATTCCTCATTGCTCAAAGGTTAACATCCTGCTTGCACTTTCAAGCAGAATAAGTACTCCTGACTACCAGGCCAGCAGATGGAACTCTCCTCCCCTTTCCATGTCAACAAAGGCCACACTGAAGAATGGAAATTGTGAGTCTAGTGCTCTGGAGGGCAAACTAGCCATTAATACCCCTCCCCCCAAATAGGGATGAGAAACTGAGTCCTCAAGAGACAGGTTTCCCAGAGACCATAGCTGACAGTAGAAAGTAAGCAGGGATCTCTAGATGGTCCACTGGTCCCTAAACTGCCTTGGACATTACAGGTTATAGCTGCTCTTCAAATGGAGTGGTGAACTTACTGGAGCTGAGACAGGAAGATGCTCCTGAGAAGTATGAAGATCTGGTACAAACAATCCTCCCTTGATATCATTTCTACTAATAATGACCATGCTAAAGCCAAAATGAATGAGTAATTGAGTTCCTAGAAAAGACACAGAAATGAATGAGAAGGCTTAGAATAAGATGCATTTTATTTGAACACCAAGTACATTCTGTCAGGACGCTAATGTGCTGAGAACAGAATTTCGTCTATGAAAACACACCTCACCTCCAACAATACAAACAAAAGCCCTAATGTACAAAGTGACATAGAACTCATTAACACTCCCTGCAGTCCACTCCAGGAATCCCATTGTCTGACAGGTTGCAGTTAACTTAAACTTATTTGAGTCATATGTATTTGGAATTGTCAAAAGTAAAAAATAATAAGCCCCTAATTTCCATGTAAAAAAAATGAGACAAAGTAAATGAGCATGTAGCAATTCATTAAAGAGCAGGATTAACAAATTGAAACGTGTAAAAATTGTGCTTTAAGTTTAAAAAAAGTTTTCAATATTATGGTTAAAAAAAGAACCTGCTCTGCCAGGCACAGGAGCATGATGGGAGTTTAGCTCTCGGCTTTTCTAGGTGCTAAAGCAGCAGCAGGACAAGTCTCAGGATCATCATGAGGCTGAGTCAAAAGGAGAGGAAGAAAGAGGGACAGTCACTCTGTTGGACAGGAACGCCATGCACTACCCTGTCATGTCCCTGTGCTGTGAGCTCTGAGGGCTCTGTCACAGCCCTCCTCAGAGGAAGGTGAGGGGGACTCATTTTTCTGTGTTCCAACTTTCCATATGCAACTTGAAAATATTCCTTGAACAGATGAGAGAAAGCAAACCTGCTGTTCTGAAAGGCTCAGATGAGGGCTTAAGGGAGAAAGGTCAGGGAGAAATGTAAACTTCCCAAAGCTACTGAAGAAGAGCAACATAGGAGAACTAGTGAAGGGTGCTGGAGAGCTGGCTCAGCAGTTCAGAGCACTTGCTGCTCTTCCAGAGGCCGGAGTTCTGTTCCTGTGTCCATGGCAGGTGTTTATAACGATGGATGATATGTAACTCCAGCCCCGATCGGCATCATTCCTCCCTACTTCTGATCCTTCTCAGCATAAAGATCATCTTAGGTCAGGGGCATAGCTGCAAAGTTGTCCTTGGCACCACTCCACACAAATATCACACTAGATAAGTACAGAGCCACGCTAGAAAATTCTACAACAACAAAAGACTATAAAACTATTGAGGTAGCTACACACCAGGGAAAAATACTACTAATACTTGAAGTATTTTCATTTTGTCTTAGGATTTTTTTTTTTTTTGCCTCAGATATCTTTGAACATTGAGTTAAGCTATATCTGGTGTGTTTTGGTCCTGATTTCTATTTTATTACGACATTATTGATTTCCATGCCTTTTAAAGCATGATACACAAATGCCTGCTCAATATTCCATTAAGTAGATAAAATGTTTACATTTCTCTTCTGGTGAATTTCTAGGCAGTTTTAGTATTTCGGCTTATTATGTTTTCTATTATCAGAAAATTACATTTTCTATTAGAAATATAGACACAGTGAACATTAGGCTTTGTGTACTTCCTTTTCTGGGATAATTTCTAGAAAACGAAAATGTGTACCAAAGGGAGGTGATGTTTGTTGCTTTCAACACACAAGGGCAGCTTCCAGAAGGGAATAGAAATATTTTCTAATTCATGTGATAGTATGTATTTAACTTGTAATTGGATAGAGTCCCAGGAGCTGGGCTGGGGACGTAGCCCAGTGGCTGAGTGTTTGTCTGGCATGAGCAAGGCCCTGACTTCAGACCTCAGCACTGAAACTGTAACAGGTAACTAATAACTAGCTTTGGGAATGAGAAGTGTTCCCCATGAACTCGTTTGTTTGAACACTTGGTCCCCAGCTAGTGGCACTATTTGGGAAAGTTATGGAACCTGTAGGAAGAGGAGCCTAGCTAGAGAAGTATGCCACAGAAGGGCAGGCTTAATTACTTTTTAAAAATATTTTTTATTGGATATTTTATTTACATTTCAGATGTTATCCCCTCTCCCCATTTATTCCTCACCCAGGAACCCCTTATTCCATCTCCCCTCCTCCTGATCCTATGAGGATGTGTCCCTACCTACCCACTCACCCACTCCCACCTCCCTGACCTCGAATTCCCCCACACTGGGACATCTAGCCTTCACGGGACCAAAGATCTCCTCTCCCACCTATGCCTGACAAGGCCATCCTCCCCTACATATACAGCTGGAGCCATGGGTCCCTCCCTATGTGCTCCTAGGCTGGTGGTGCAGACTCTGGGAGCTCTGGTTGGTTGGTATTGTTGTTCTCCCCATGGGGCAGAAAACCCTTTCAGCTCCTTCAGTCTTCTCTCTAACTTCTCCATTGGCAACCCCATGATCAGATCAATGGTTAACTGTGGGCATCCACCTCTGTATATGGTCAGGGTCGGCAGACCTCTAAGGAGACAGCTTGATCAGGCTCCTGTCAGCATGCACTTCCTGGTATCCACATCAGTGTCTACCTTTGGTGACTGCACATGGGATGGATACCCAGGTGGAACAGTCTCCAGACAACCTCTCCTTCAGTTTCTGTTCCACACTTTGTCTCCATATTTGCTCTCATGAGTATTTTGTTACTCCTTCTGAGAAGGATCAAAGCACCCACACTTGGTCTTCCTTCTTCATGAGATTCATGTGGTCTGTGAGTTGTATCTTGAGTATTGCAAGCTTTTGGGCTAATATCCAATAATCAGTGAGTGAATACCATGTGTGTTCTTTTGTGATTGGATTACCTCCCTCAGAATATTTTCTGGTTCCATCCATTTACCTAAGAATTTCATGAATTCATTGTTTTTAATAGCTGAGTAATACTCCATTGTATAAATGTACCACTTTTCTGTATCCATTCCTCTGTTGAAGGACATCTGGTTCTTTCCAGCTTCTGGCTATTATAAATATGGCTGCTATGAACATAGTGGAGCATGTGTCCTTGTTATATGTTGGAGCATCTTCTGGGTGTATGCCCAGGAGTGGTATAGCTGGGTCCTCAGGTAACGCTATGTCCAATTTTCTGAGGCACTGGCAGACTGATTCCAGAGTGGCTGTACCAGCTTGCAATTCCACCAACAACAGAAGAGTGTTCCTCTTTCTCCACATCCAGCATCTGCTGTCACCTGAGTTTTTGATCTTAGCCATTCTGACTGGTGTGAGGTGAAATCTCAGGGTTGTTTTGATTTGCATTTCCCTAATGACTAACGATGTTGAACATTTCTTTAGGTGGTTTAGACACTTGGAGACCCTCAGACTTTAAAGCCATCACCAAAGTCTTACTCTGTGCCCCTGCCACTACCCTCTCTGGTCTGGGAGGCACCTGGCAAACCCCCATTCCTCTCTTTGGTAATGAGAGTCTTTAGTCTGCACTGAGACATATTGGAACTTCATTGTCTTATATCACTGGGGCTCAAAGATAAGAGATTGAACTGGATCTTAGAAGCCACTTCAGAAGAAGAATCCTGAAATATGTCTCCTGTGACAAGTATAGCACAGAGTCTCAAGCTTCCTGCACTAGAGTTGCTGGGGACATGAGCACTGAGCCCTGCCTCCAGGTTTCCAGAGTTACTGGCTTTGGAGTAGGGCCTGAGAGTTTGTTCTTCTAATACTCTCTCAAGTGGTGCTCATCCAGATCTGGGCACCAGCCTGGGAAGATCATTGTGTCTATTTAAGCCTAACACTCGAAGAAGGCTCAGCTAGAGAGCAAACAAGCAAACAAAACCTCCAAACTGTTCTGTTTCCAACTTGAAATTAAGATTAACTCAGGAGAAATAGTCACCACCCTCGAGGAGCTCACTGAGCAATGTGAGAGGTGACATCTGGTGGGGTAAGAGCTTCACAGTGAAGGGCATTTGAGAAGTGGAGAGCCTCTGTGACAAGCTTATTGATGGAAAGGACCTGACTTTCTGTTGGACCAGCCTGGGGATACAATGTAGGTTAGAATCATTGAATGGGGCATGGTGCAGCTGCTTCCATCTTCTGACTCAGAAGATTCTGAGGAGAATCTCAGAGCATCTACTCTGGGCCATATCTTAACCCCAATTCTGGGGCTCATGGTGTGTCCTGGTGGAGGGGTGTGTGAGTGCTATAGAGTGCACAAGAAACTGTGATCCAACTCTCAGACCAACTGAACAGAACAAAGACCAAACTCTGAATCCACTCTGAGATAAAAGGAGCCATCATTTACCCAAGCACGTCATACCAATAATAAAGCGTTCCAAGACAGTTCTCATATTATTTTGAGTAGGGAAAGAATTCTGAATCTGAGGGGCCAGGGCTATACTGAGTACCCACAATCCTGATGTGAGGAGAGCCAGGAGCCAGGAGAACTCGAAGGCAAACTTCAGGATAAGCTTTACTCCACAGCAGTGTCTTGATGCCAGTGCTCCCATGACTTTTCTAGGGTTTGATAAATTCCCTAGGAGCAGTATAGATTCCCCAGTTCTCAAAAGCAGTCACATTACTTCTCCAAATACATGTGTGTGTCTGTTGGCGCACGTCCCCGCAGAATAGGATCACCGAAGAAATGCCACACACTTAATGTATATATTAGATCCAGTTGTCTTTGAGGCAATTCTAATATTCCTCACACAGAGAATTCTGGAGCTTTCCTGAATACCTTGATTGCTGTTGTATAACACAGGGCAGAGAGTTCATCCTAATTACTATTTCCAGCCTAGAAAGCTCAACTGGAGTCGCATGAGACACAATTTAATGTCAATTTAAGGTTCTTTCTACATAGTAGTACATGGGACTTCCTGCATGGTGCTCAGAGGGCAGAAGAGAGTGAGTCACAGGAGATGGTGCACAGTGGTCACAAGGTGTGTGGAGACTCAGCAGAAGAACCCACCATGGAGATCTCAAGCCCACACTCACACTGCCCATTCACCTTGTTTAACCTGATACCTCAGTTCTCAGGGGTGGGATCACATAGGTGCCAACAGTGAGACTTCCCTGATTCTGAACTCTTGGCTGTGTGTGGTTTGGACATTGCTTGCTTTCTCTGTGCCTTAGTTTTCTCACCTGGGACATACTTACGGTGATAGCACTGCCCTCATGAAAGCTTGTGTGGTGATTGACAGGGTGATGTGGAGTCACGCGCTTGTAGCTCAGAGTTGTCTTTCTCGTTACCCTATTGCTGCTTCTTTAAAAAAAAATTGTTTCCATTTATTTTAGTTTTTTATTTTATTTTAATTAGTTAAATGCTTCCTACCCATATATGGGGTGGAGGTGGGGGTTTGTCTAACTATGTAGGGCTGGGTGGCCTGGTACTCATGGTGTAGTTCCTATGAGTTTCCCACCCAGTTCTCTCTCTCTCTCTCTCTCTCTCTCTCTCTCTCTCTCTCTCTCTCTCTCTCTCTGTGTGTGTGTGTGTGTGTGTGTGTGTGTGTGTATTTCAGCTCTGCCCTTCAAATTTCTTAGATTTTGTTTTTGTAATTTTTTTTTTACTATAGCAAATTACTTCTCTAGTTTTCTGGGGGCTTTTGTTTTGTTGAGGTTTTTTTTTAATGTTTTGGGGTATTTTACCTGTATGTGTGTCTGCATACCATGAGAGTGCCTAGTGCCCATATAGGCCAAAAGATCACATCAGATTCAAGGGGGCTGAAGTTACAGTCATGAGATGCCATGTGGGTTCTCAGGACTGAACCCTGGTCCTCTGGAAGAGTGGTCTGTGTTCCTAATTAATGAGCCTTCTCTCTAGCCACTATGATCATCATCATCATCATCTTCATCTTCATACCTTGTTCAGCCATCATTTAAAAAAAAATCAGGTCTCTCCTACACCTTATATCCTTTGGTGCCACTTCTTGGGCACAGATGAAATCTACTCTGTTAGTTCTTTGAGCAAATGTATGGAATCTTTCATTGTTGTCTCTCTTTCTGTAACATTTTCTGCCCCCCTTCCCCCCTTGTTTTTGGTGTTTGTCTGTCTTACTCTGTATCTTCACTGGCAAGAACTGAGCATGTTGTAAGGTTGGCCTTGAACTCCTGGAACGCCTTGTGTGTGCTGAGATTACAGGCATGAACTACCTACCACACTTGATTTGCTGTAGACTTAACACCTACCTTCTTCTGAGTCAGTCTTCTGAGACTGTTAATCTAAAGGAGAAACAGTGAGAAAATTAAAACAGTGCCCAGGAGAGCCAGGGATATAGCTCAGTAGTAGACCTCCTGTCTAGTATGTGCAAGACCTGGGTCAAATCCTCAGTTACTGCACAGGTAGAGATAATCCCTTGTGTACTATGTAAAAGTATTCACCTGCCAAGCAAAAGCTGACTGGCCAATGAGCTGAGGTAGGATTAGAAGGTGGGACATCCAGGAGATAGAGAGGAATTCTGGAACTGAGAGTCATGCTTGGGAGATGCACCAGGACACAGAGGAAGAAGGTTACATGAAACTGAGGACCAGGTAACCAGCCATGAACGTGGCAGGACTTAGAATAGAATAATGGATAATTAAGTTACATGCTAGTTGGAGAACAGGTCCAAGCTTATGGCCTAAGCATTTATTCACAACTACACTTAAGTCTCAGAGTCATTACTTCAGGGGACTTATTCATGGGTGGGAAATCCCATAGTTACACAGACAGACAGACAGACAGACAGACAGACACACACACACACGTACAGGAAACATCACACACGTCTTCAGGGCCTACTAATGTCTTGGACCCTGTTATACTATGTCTATCTGTCTATACCTACATGCATGCATGGATGGCTACAGTTTGTGAGCCTAACTGCATAGCTGGATTACCTGAGTATTTAAAATATAGAGATACATTTGCCTTCCACCCAGGAATTTTAATCTAAAAGATTTTAACTTAGTTGTCAAAGGATTACATACATGTTATCCAGAATCCCCAGCATGCTTGTCTGTCCAGAGTATAGGAAGATCTTAGCATTTATCATGGTGTGTTGGGTTGGGAGGCGTGACTAGATGTGTCTTCTCTCTCAGTGTAGTCTCTGTTTTGTTTTTTAAATGCTGGTATCTTGAGGCTAGAAGATGATTACTAAAGACAGACCCACTGCTTGAACTACACAGCACTTCTCTCCTTACCCTTGTAAGATACAATACTTGTGAGACTCATTTCCTATCATCACAACCCTCTAGGAGAACAAGGGTACCAAGGAGATTGGGGCTGTGATGGAAGAAGAGCATCTGAGGAAGGCTTTCTTATTCTTTCATGAGATGCCCACCAATCCAATAAATAGACTTTCAACCAAAAGTTATCAAGCGTGATGAGGAAGGACACTTCACATTCAGCAAAGGGAAAATCCACCAAGAGAAAGTCTCTATGCCCCAAATGCAAGGGCACCCACATTCATAAAAGAAACTTTACTAAAGCTCAAAGTACACATTAATCCCCACACAGTAATAGTGGGAGACTTCAACACCCCACTCTCACCAATGGACAAGTCATTGAAACAGAACTTAACAGAGACACAGTGAAACTAATAGAGGTTATGAACCAAACAAATTTAACAGATATCTACAGAACATTTCACCCTAAAACAAAAGAATAAACTTTCTTCTCAGCACCTCAGGGTACTTTCTCCAAAATCAACCATCAACTGTCACAAAACAACGCACAACCAACACAAGAAGGTTGAAATAATCCCATGCATCCTATCAGATCACCATGGCCTAAGGCTTGTCTTCAATAACAGCAAAAACAACAGAAACCCCACATACACATGGAAATTGAACAACTCTCTACTCAATGAGAACTTGCTCAAGGAAGAAATAAAGAATAAAATTAAAGACTTCCTGGAATTTAATGAAAATGCTGACACATCATACCCAAACTTATGGGACACAATGAAAGCAGTGCTAAAAGGATAATTCATAGCCCTAAGTGCCCTGGTAGAGAAACTGGAGAGATCTTACACTAACAACTTAATAATACACCTGAGAGCTCTAGAACAAGACGAAGCACACTCATTCAACAAGAGTACACAGCAGGAAATAATCAAACTCAGGGCAGAAATCCACCAAATAGAAACAAAGAGAACAAAACAAAGAATTCACAAAACCAAAAGCTGATTCTTTGAGACAAACAGCAAGATAGATAAAGTCCTAGCCAAACTAACTAAAGGGCCCAGAGACAGTATCCAAATTCACAAAATCAGAAATGAAAAGGGAGATATAACAACAGAAACAGAGGAAATTCAAAAAATCATCAGATCCTACTATAAAAGCCTATACTCAACAAAACTGGAAAATCTAGATGAAGTGGTTGGTTTTCTAGACAGATTCCACATATGAACGTTAAATCAAGAGCAGGTAAACTATCTGAACAAGCCCATATCATACAAGGAAATAGAAGTCAATCAAAACCTCCCAACCAAAAAAATCCCAGAGACAGATGGATTTAGTGCAAAATTCTACCAGACCTTCAAGAAGACATAATACCAATATTCCTCAAACTATTCCATAAAATAGAAACAGAAGGAGCACCACCTAATTCATTCTATGCAGCCACAATTACTCTGACACCTAAACCACACAAGGACTCAACCGAAAAAGAGAACTTCAGACCAATCTCACTTATGAATATCGATGCAAAAATCCTCAATAAAATTCTTGCAAACTGAATCTAAGAACACATGAAAACAATCATTCACCACAATCAAGTAGGCTTTATCCCAGGGTTGCAAGTTTGGATCGATATATGAAAATTCATTAACCTAATCCACTATGTAAATAAACTCAAAGGAAAAAATTACATGGTCATCTCCTTGGATGCAGAAAAGCATTTGACAAAATACAACACCCCTTCATGTTAAAAGTATTGGAGAGATCAGGAATTCAAGACCCATTATCTAAACATAATAATAGCAATTTACAGCAAAGCAACAGCCAATATCAAATTAAATGGAGTCATACTTGAAGTAACCTCACTAAAATCAGAGACAAGACAAGGATGCCTACTCTCCACATATCTATTCAATATAGTACTCAAAGTGCTATCTAGGACAATAAGACAACAAAAGGAGATCAAGAGAATACAAATTGGCAAAGAAGAAATAAAGGTATCACTATTTGCAGATGATATGATAGTATACACAAATGATCCAAAAAATTCTCCCAGAGAACTTCTCCAGCTGATAGACAACTCCAGCAAAGTGCCTGGACATAAAATTAACTCAAATAAATCAGTGGTCTTCCTTTATACAAATGATAAACAGGCTGAGAGAGAAATTAAGGAAACAACTCCTTTCACAATAGCCACAAATGATATAAAATATCGTGGGGTAACTCTAGCCAAACAGGTAAAAGACCCGTATGACAATAACTTCAAGTCTCTCAAGAAATAATTCAAAGAAGATCTCAGAAAATGGAGAGATCTCCCATGCTCACAGATTGGAAGAGATAATATAGTAAAAATGGCAATCCTACCAAAGGCAATCTACAGATTCAATGCAATCCCCATCAAAATCCCAATACAATTCTTCAAAGACATGAAAAGAACAATTCTCAAATTGATCTGGAAAGGCAAAAAAACCAGAATAGCAAAACCAATTCTTAACAATAAAAGAATGGCTGGGGGAATCACCATCCTTGACCTCATTTTACTACAGAACAGTAGTGATAAAAACTGCATGGTGTTGGTACAAAGACAGACACGTTGATCAATGGAATAGAATTGAAGATCCAGAAATAAAACCACACACTTATGGGCACTTGATCTTTGGCAAAGACGCCAAAAATATACAATGGAAAAAAGCATCTTCAATAGATGGTGCTAGTCTAACTGGCTGTCTGTATGTAGAAAAATGAAAATAGACCCATATTAATCATCTTGCACAAAGCTGAAGTCCAAGTGGATCAAGGACCTCAGTATAAAACCAGATACACTGACTCTAATAGAAGAGAAAGAGGGAAAGAGCCTTGAACTCATTGGCACAGAGGCAATTTTCCTAAACAGAACTCCAATGGCTCATGCTTTAAGATCAAGAATTGATAAATGGAACCTCAAGAAACTGGAAAGCTTCTGTAAAGCAAAGGACATAGTCAATAAGACAAATTGGCAACCTACAGATTGGGAAAAAAATCTTCACTAACTCCACATGCAATAGAGGGCTAATATCCAAAATATATAAAGAACTCAAGAAGCTAACCACCAAAAAAGCCAAACAACCGAATTAAAAAATGGGGTATAGAACTAAACTGAGAATTCACAACAGAGAAATCTTGAATGGCTGAGAAGCACATAAAGAAATGTTCAAAGTCCTTAGTGATCAGAGAAATGCAAATCAAAATGACCCTGTGATTCCACCTTACACCAATTAGAATGGCTAAGATCAAAACCTCAGGTGACAACACATTTTGGCAAGGATGTGGAGAAAGAGGAACACTTCTCCATTGCTGGTGGGACTGCAAATTGATACAACCACTCTGGAAATCAATCTGGAGGTTCCTCAGAAAATAGAAATGGAAATAGATCTACCTGAAGACCCAGCAATATCACTTTTGGAAATATACCCAAAAGATTGCCCAACATGCCACAGGAGCATGTGTTCCACTATGTTCATTGCAGCCTTATTTGTGATAGCCAGAAGTTGGAAACAACTCAGATGTCCCACAACAGAAGAATGGATACAGAAAATGTGGCTCATTTACACAATGGACTACTACTCAGCTATTAAAAACAAAAACATCCTGAGTTTTGCAGGCAAATGGATGGAACTAGAAAATATCATCCTGAGTGAGGTAACTCAAACCCAAAAGGACATGCATGGCATGTACTCACTAATAAGTGGATATTAGCCAGAAAAAAAAAAAAAGGACAGAATACCCAAGATGCAGTCCACAGTACTCAGAAAGGTCAACAAGCTGAAGGGCTCAAGTGAGGACACCTCAGTCCCACTTGAGAGGGAGAAGAAAACAATCACAAATGAGGAGGTGAGGAGGGAGGGAGGAACCTGGGAGGGAAAGTGGATGAAGGGGGTTGCAAGGGGAGAGGAGAGGTATTGGTATTGGGTGAGGGAAAAGGATTGAAACTCTGAGGGCCAGCAGAAAGAATGGAAACAGGCAACCTAGAGAGGTAGGAGGTTGGGGAACCCTCTAGAATGTGCCAGAGACCTGGGAAGTAAGATATTCTCAGGACTTAAAGGGAGGAAACTTAGATGAAATGTCTGACAGAAGGGAGAGGGAACTTATAGAGCCCACCTCCAGCAGGAAGGCAGGGTGTCAAGTGGGGGAGGTGATTGCCATCCCACAGTCCAACTCTGACCTATAATTGTTCCTGTCTGAAAGAACTGCAGGGGTGGAAATGGAGAGGAGCCAACCAATGGACAGAAGGTGGTGACCTCTGTGGTTGAATTAGGGAAAAGCTGGAAGAAACTGAGGAGGAGGGTGACCCTGTAGAAGGACCAGCAGTCTCAATTAACCTGGCCCCCCTAGATCTCTCAAACACTGAATCACCAACCAGGCAGCATACCTGAGCTGATATGAGGCCCCCAACACATATACAGCAGAGGACTGACAGGTCTGGGTTCCATCAGAGAAAATGCACCTAGCCCTCAAGATGGAGGCCCCATGGAGTTTAGCGGTCTGGTTGGGTGGAGGATAGGGGTGGGGACATCCTCGTGGAGACAGGGGGGTGGGGAGGAGGT
>NW_021604617.1:17208580-17212682 GCF_004785775.1 Grammomys surdaster
AGGGAGGGAGGGAGGGAGGGAGGGAGGGAGGGAGGCAGGCAGGGAGGAAGGAAGAAGGAAAGAAAGAAAAGGAACCAAAATCCAGGCCTGGGTGGTGGCAGTGCTGTACTTTAATCCAAGAGCTTTTGAGGTAGAGGCAGATAGATATGAGTTGGAAACCAGTCTGGTCCACAGACAGCAAGTTCCAGAATAACCAGGTTACTAAAGGGAGAAATCCTGTCTCAAGAAACAAACAAGTGAACAACAACAAAAAAGAAATCAAGATCCCATTTTGACTTACACCTTTAATCCTGGCATTTAGAAGGCAGAGGTAGGAAGAGCTGGGGTTTGAGTTTGGGGATAGCCTGATGTACATAGAGAGTTAAAGTACAGCCAGGGCTACACAGAGAGACTCTATATCAAAAAGGAAGGAGGGAGAGAGAGAGAGAGAGAGAGAGAGAGAGAGAGAGAGAGAGAGAGAGGGAGAGGATTACAGGCAGATTTCCCCACCACCATGCCCTACTCCTTGGAACCATCAGAACTGTAGCTCTCGCTGAGCAGAGGAAGAGGTTTCCGTGCACTGTTTCTTGAGTTTCTATCTCCTTCC
The DNA here is from genome assembly GCF_004785775.1 of Grammomys surdaster. Taxonomy (NCBI): domain Eukaryota; kingdom Metazoa; phylum Chordata; class Mammalia; order Rodentia; family Muridae; genus Grammomys; species Grammomys surdaster. The sequence goes on from NW_021604617.1 coordinate 17,209,167, forward strand.
CACCCCTGAGCTCAGAAGCCTTTCAGACCAGAGGAGACTGAGTCCAAAAGCTCAGTCACTCACAGCACTGAATCTGTCCTCGATGTCCTTGCATTTTTCCAAGCAGGGAATGGAACAGGTAACGACATGTATCTACAACAGTAGGAGATACTTCTCCTTACGCAGCCTCGCAGGACCCCAGCAGGCCTCAACATCCTGCGCTCAGCTCAGAACGACTCTAACAGATGCCTACAGTTGGAAAAGTTAACTTCCTCAAACTCCATTTTAGGGTATAAAAAGGGATGCGATCTTTCTTCTGCTTATCCCATGACATCACACCGTTCTCAGCTAGCATAAGTTGCAGCGTAAAGTATCTTGTCCTTGTCGGGATCAAAATACAACCTGATCAGGAGATGTGCCTTCTACAAGTAAGACAAGCACTTAGGAATCTTAGGCAGAAAGCTCCTGAGCTTAAGCCCGAGTCCAGCCTAGATAATGTCATGAGATCCTACACAGTCCAAGAAAGGGCGGAGATGAGAGCAGAAGGAACAGGAGAAACTGTTTGTGCTTATTGACAGCCCCATTCCATTCAGCATTTGTAATCTATTAGCCCTTCCTCAAAGCACTTATGAAAAGAGGCCCATGTGGATCTATTGGTATCTGGTGGGAGAAACTGGCTGAAAACAAAGAAACACAGATAGCAGCAGCCATGAGCAGAGGAGCATGGGATCTACCGCATCTTGACCTGGAGAAAGCACCAACTTCTTGACTCCTTCCTCAAGCTCTCAGGCTCTGTCACCCTCTGCTGGAACACTTCAAGGATCATACTGCTTAGTGTGCACTGTATCTCCTTAGTGTCCACAAGAGAGCGGCCAGAGGATCGACACATTTCCTTAATTACACCGGGACACAGGAAGGAGGCAAGGAAACCCTTCTCCTAACTACAGAAGAAATGTATTTTTCCAACACTTCATTAAACCAATGCAAGTCTAGTGGATAATCCCTGAGGTACTGACATCACCGTGTGTGATCAGATTGGTTAAAACCATGCTCATTCCCCACTGAATCTGGAATAGTAGGTTAGACTCACCCTACAAACACTGTTCTTACTAGGGTAGTTTGGGTGTGGTGATGCACAGCTTTGACTCCAGCACTTGACAGATAAGAGGCAAGCTGATCTCTGAGAGTTCAACGCCAGCCTGAACTACATACTGCGTTCCTAGCTAGTCCCAGCTTCATAGTGAGACCCTGTCTCAAAAAATGGAGGAGATGGGTGAGCTGTAGAGACGGGTTAGCTATTAAGAATACTGGCTCCTCTAAGTCCAGTTACAGGGTATCTGACATATTCACACAGACAGGCATGCAGTCAAAACACCAGTGCGAGCAAAATAAAATAAACCATTTATTAACATTTCAAAGACAGTAAAAAAGAAACCAAAAAAAATGGAGTGTGCCAGGTACAATTTCTATTTTGAAACTAGTCAAAATCTTTCTTTGATTGCTAACCAAGGAAAGTAGGTTACTTTGGTGGTAGCTTCAGATCCGTCTAAATCAACCATCTCCGGACACTGCCCTATGGTTATACTGTGCTCAGAACACAGCCCCCTCTCCTAGAATAGGGAAATGCTGTCCCGGTAAGACACAATGGGCTGAAGAGCCCTGTGAAGAGAAGTTTAAGGAGTTCCAGTACCTTGAAAGTCACCATAGTTGTGGATCCCAGAAAATGTGTTTGAAGTGCTCCCCCAACTTCAGGCTTCAGGGACAGAGCTGGAGGCTCAAGTTCAGGCTGAGCCAGGTGGCCTCCCTGCCCACTTCAAACATGTTTCCATCAGGACCCTGAATCTCCTCTCACTGGCTGGCCTTTTAAGACTAGGATAATCTTAAGTCTCCTGAGATGTACTCTGCAGACCCAATATTTTTTCACTTAGACAACAGCCAAGAGATCAAAACAGGACCCACGTGTCATTCATTGTTATTAGATCTCTGTCAGGAGCCATAATAGGACAAGCTAATGATTAGCAGTTGATCATCCTGAAATGCTTGCCTCGGATTATTATCTGCGACAAGTGTGCCACATCAGCAAGGCTATGCTGGACATATTTTAGGAAAGATCCTGCTATTAATATGCTTTACCTATTATTATTATTAAACATATATAATAATCACTAAGCAATAGCACTCCCCTTTGGAGCAGATCTCTGCAGACCCACGAAGATGTACTGTCTTGTAGTGATGCTATATAGACAAATAGATGACTTCTTAAGTCTTAATGATGATCCTATAAGAATTCCTAAAAATTATATCAATGGTTATTAAGTTCTTTTATAGTGGGAATGCTATTAAGTCCCTTTCTGATATTCAAAACTGCTATGAGAACTCTGCAAGTCTCCCAAGTGTCATCAGTTAACAGCCCTTAGATAGTAACCAGACTCTCTTCTGCTCAGAGCACATTCCAAGGTGGTTGTAAAACAATTAACCAAGGGTCACTAAAAGGGAACTCATGATTTATTTTAGGTGCTAGGACAGAAGAGAAAATATTGCTTGGGTTTATCTACACAAAAACTTCACTAATTTCTTAGTTATACTTTTAAACCTTCGGTGAACCTGTGGAGCTAGACAGGTGATGGATGTTTAGCCAGATAATTACTCCTAATGGATATGCATGTAAACATTCTCTGTTGTAAACTTCTATTTCAATTTATGATTTGAATTTTGGTGTGAACTTGTGATGGACTTTGTAACATGTGATCAGGTACTCTGAATGATGTATAAGACCAAGGGATGTTCGTTAGCGACTCACTTTCTCTTTCACGTCTCCTCACCTCTCTCTCTCTCTCTCTCTCTCTCTCTCTCTCTCTCTCTCTCTCTCTCTCTCTCTCTCTCTCTCTTTTCTTCCCTGCTTAGATTCTCTCCACTCAGAATTTTTCCGTTGTTAGAATTTTTTACCTTTCTCTACTTTCTCTCTCAGCTAGCTTTCATAGGAAACTTTTTATACTTAGCAATAAACTACAATAACTTCTTTAAGTGTCTTTTCTTCCTGCAACTTCAAATCAACAGACCTAAGTTAGAGCCTGGCAGTGCCTGCAGAGAGAGTACCAAGGATATTTGCCTAATTCTCTGCTGTCCCTGGGCAGAGGTGCTAGTAGCCAGAATCTGCAGTTTCTGGCCTCAGAGGATCAAATAGAGGGCAGGCCAGCTACAGCAGCCTAATCCTAGGTCTTACCCACTGCCGACGCTCTTCCCATCCCTCTTGGCTGCCTCAAGAAGAACTGACCAGAGGAGAAGAAAGAAGATCACCTTCTGCTCCCACCAAGCCGGGGCTGGCTCCCAGCAGATCTCCATATCTTATAAGTTTGTTTCCTGTGCCTAATGTATCCTATAAACTATGGTTTTCAGCTTATCCTGAACTTGGAGTGCCATGATGTATACCCATCCCTTTGCCATGGTAACCTCCTAAACACCGGTGATGACCCCCTTTCCATGCCCCACGGGCAGCCTTGAGCCCTGAGTTCCCCACTCTTCAGCCCAGGTGCTAAC
>NW_021604617.1:17212692-17223368 GCF_004785775.1 Grammomys surdaster
AGGCTGAATTGATCTCTCCAGGTGCTGAGATTAAAGGTGTGTTCCACCACACCCAACACACTCCTACTTCCTGACAGGAGCTGACAGAAAGCTAGGAACCACAGAGTGTACTCAAGGAAAGCTGGCTGTATTGTACCATTGCGGTGCACTGGAGGAGCAGAACACAGTTGTCTCAGGTGTCCTTTGTTAATTTCAGAGAGTCAGGTGATTTGGGGTTTTTGGTGATTGCATGTATTTTTTTTTTTTTATTTTTTTGGTTTAATCAAGGTTTCACAAAATACTCAAGTTTGCCACTTTCCTTTCTGAGGCTCCTCAGCTAATTGTCAACTTGTTGCCACACCCAGCAATAAACATCTTGTGATTTGGGGTTTTCTTGTTTGTTTTGTTGTTTTGGAGGGTTTGTTTTGTTTTGTTTTGTTTTTGGGGTTTGTTTTGTTTGCTTATTCGAGGCCAGATTTCTCCAAGTTCTCTCCTGGAACTCACTCTGTAGATGATGCTGGCCACAAAGTCAGAAATTTAACTGTGTCTGTCTTCCTAGTGCTTGGATTAAAGGTATATATGGGCTACCACACCTGTCTTTGAAGGAATATTTATATTTAAGAGGAAAGATTAACAGATCAATGTTTTCTTATCAGCCTAACAGCTTTTAGGTCTTAAAATGTTATTTCTTTTGCCTTTTTTTTTTTTTTTGGTGTTTTTCCTTGTTTTTTTGGTTGGCTGTACTGTTTTGTTTTTTTGCTTTATTTCTCTTTCCTTCTTTCTTTCTTTTTCTTTTCTTTCAAAGCTTCCTTTTAGATCCAAGGCATACACAATGAGCTCTCAGGCTTGTCCACCACAGGGTTTAGATCCACTCTGTGAGATCACAGAAGTTCCCTGGAGTGGGAACAGTGTCAAGGTAAGGTTGCAATGATAATAGGACTTTTAAATTCCTGCCTTAGTGGCTGAGTGTGAGGCTCACACCTTTAATCCCAGCACCCAGGGGGCAGAGGCTGACACATTTCTGTGAGTTCCAGGCCAGCCTGGTCTTCATAGCTTTAGAACCACCAGAGTTGTGCAGAGGTACTTGTCCCAGCCCGAGTTGTTACTCCAGTCTTCGGGTCAGGGTCTAGCAAGAGAGAGAGTGGGGATGGAAGGGCAAGAGACACAAAGAATGGAGACAAGACAGAGTGTCTGTTCAAGTACTGTTTATTGAAAGGAAATCATGGGTATATATAAGCATAAGCAGGGAATGCAGCTGAAGACACTTTACCACATGTGCCTTGCAATTGGGGGGCATTAAACAACAAAACAAGATATGTGAGGAAAAACAGGATGTTTATCAAAGTGTACTCAGCTGTTGTAGGGTGTTGAAAACAAGTCTCTGGTCATGATATATGGCTCGAGATGGCTGCAAAGATGATAGCTGCTTTCTGCTAGGATTTGGCTCCTAACAGGTCCCCCTTTTAAATTTTTTTTTTTCAAAAGAGAAGGCTGGGAAAACTTACAGAAACCGTGCATGTCTTAGGTTGGAACAAAGAACCCCAGTCTCCTTTTCCCATCTTTGGAAACTCAACAGCCATTGGTTAAGCTCTGGTCTTAGGATGGTGAGGCCACCCAGTTAGGGGCAAGGGTCTTGAGGTGTTCTCTTACCTGTCATTGGCTATCTGGCTTAACATGTAAGTTAGGGGTTAATCCTTGTCAGTCTCTATGACAGAGGTTTTAGAATCCCCTACTTCTAGCCTGTAATAATGGACCTGTATGGGTTTCATTTGAATAGCATCTATCTGTTGTCATACAAAAGTCATCAGTTTGTTGAACAGCATGGACCCAAGAGACAAGAGACTTAACAATGCCTGAATGGTTGGTATAAGAGCAACACTCTTTTTAAGGGCAGCACACAATTCCCTTTCTGTTGGAGGAGTAAAAAGGATAAGCCTTTTCTATTCTGTAGTACTATTTCAGCTAAGAAGGATAATGAATTTTACAAATGCATTATAGCAGATTCCATTCTTTCTAAATCTAAATCTATAAAAGTACAGAACTGATCATAGCTTTGATCTTAACAAAACAAGTAAGGAAATTCCTGTCCCTGCCCCAGTCAATCCTAAACCTAAAACATAACTATAGTAACTGTGGTAATGGGTTCTTTCTTGGGTCTAAACAATGTACCCCACTAAATCATAAGTCAGGGAACCAAGAGTCCAATAGAGCCACCCTGGATGTTCAGGTGGTGATGTCTCCTTCTGTACTGAGAACTTCTCAAGTCAGGTTTGCTGGTTGATCTGCTCCAGTTTGAAGACAATTGTGAAGCATCTTCATGTTTCCTGCAAAGAAAAAATTCACTTCTCAGGGAGTTTCTCCTCCCTGGACTTGCTATTGTCTATTTGTTTGATCAGTCTCTCTCGCAGCCAACGTGCGGCATCTGCCATTTGGGAATATATGCAGACAGAATCTCTTCCCCAGATAAGCACTGGATCTGGCCCATTCCAGGTTCTAGTTGATAGGTCTTTCCACAGGACTGTTGCAAAATTCTTTTTGGTATCAGGATGCCAAAATCTATCTGCAGCAGATTTTCCTTCAGAATCCAAAGTTAAAAAATTTAAAATAAAGAGTGGGTGATGAAGGATATTTCTGGGTGATCCCTTAGTAGGGTACCATTCCCCATTTTTAATTTTTTCGAATTGACATTTACTGGTTTGATGTGCCCTTTCTACCATACCTTGGCCTTGTGGATTATATGGAATACCCATTTTATGTAGTATTCCCAATTTTTCACAAAATTGGTGGAAACTGGAGCTTGTATAACCTGGGCCATTGTCAGTCTTGATCTGTTTAGGCACACCCAATACAGCGATTGTAGCAAGCATATGAGTGATCACATGTTTGCTTGCTTCTCCAGTTTGTAATGTCGCATAAATGAAACCACTGTATCTACACATACATGTATATATTTTTGATTTCCAAATTCATTATAATGGGTAACATCCATTTGCCAGAGACTGTTTGTTATCAGTCCCTTTGGATTTACACCCAAATGAAGAACTGGTAAAAGTTTAACACATGATTGACATTGTTTGACAATTTGTCTAGCTTGTTCTCTGGTAATTTTAAACATGACCTTTAAAGTTTTAGAATTAAGGTGATGTAACTCATGAGCCTTTATGGCCTGTTTTAAGTTAGATGGCAGATCTGATAAAGTCACTGCGGCTACACGAATGGCTAGATCTTCCTTGGTGTTTCCTTCAGAGAGAGGACCTGGTAGCCCAATGTGGACTCTCAGGTGTCCTATAAAGAATTTACACTTTCTCCTCAAAATTAATTGTTGGCATTGTAAAAACAAATCGGCTGCTTCTGAGGAATGCTTTATTTGTGCAGTAGTTTCTAGCAGAGGAATAGATTGAGGAATATATGAACTATCTGTGTAAATATTAATGTTTTGATTTGGAAATGCTTGAAACACAGCAACAACAGCATGTAATTCAACCAATTGAGCTGACACAGCTGATGTAGCAAAGGAAATTACTTGATCCTTAAAGGCATAAGCAGCCGTTCCTGATGAGGACCCATCAGTGAAAAGTAGCAATGCTTCCTTTATAGGTGCATGTGCAGTACAAGATGGAAAAACAAATGCATGGCGATTACAAAATTGAACTAATTTGTCTGGCGGATAATGATTATCTAGTAGACTGCCAAATGAGGCACATGCTATAGGCCCAACTTCAGAACTCTGCATAAGCCAATTAACCTGATGTCTTGTATAGGGTTGTACTATGACATCAGGATCTTTTCCAAAATATTTTTGACCATTATCTCTGCCTAACATAATCATATCTGCTACAGCTGCATAGTATGGATAAAGAATCTTTTTAGGGGATGAGGGAAGATGAACCCATAATATGGGTGCAGTTTGCCAAAAAACTGCAGTAGGAGTTAGTTTAGTGTTAAAAATAAGAAAATATAAAGGCTTAGAATAATTAATATGAGTTACAAATTGGGATGAAATAGCACTCTCAACCTTATGTAAGGCTTTTCTACCCTCCTCTGTTAGAGCCCTGTCAGACTTAGGGTCAGGATCTCCTTTGAGAATGTCAAGCAAAGGTTTCAACTCTCCTGTCGTAAGTTTCAAATATGATCGTAGTCAATTAATGTCTCCCGATAGTTTTTGAAAATCATTAAGTGTCTTAAGGGAATCAGTCCTCAAGGTGGCCTTACTGTTAATAATACATGGACCATTAATCTGAAATCCTAAATAAGTATATGGATCTTGTAATTGTACCTTTTCTGGTACTATTTGTAACCCTGCAGTCTGTAAAGCTGTTTTAAGATCAAAGCACTGGAGTACCTGTTTTCCATCTTTTCCCGCTATTAAAATATCGTCCATGAAATGAATCATATAGATTTGCTTCCACATGGTTCTAACACCCTCTATGGCAGAAGCCACAAACTTTTGTCACAAGGTAGTACTGTTAGCCATACCCTGAGGCAAGACCTTCCATTGATATCTTTTCATAGGTTCTCTAAAGTTTATAGTGGGAACACTAAAAACCAAGCGCTTTCTATAGTTAGGATGCAAAGGGATAGTAAAGAAACAGTCTTTTAAATCTATAACTATTTTATAATAGCCTAAAGGTATGGCCACTGGTGTGGGCAGCCCAGATTGTAAGGCTCCCATCAGAATCATGGTTGCATTAACAGCCCTCAAGTCTTGCAACAATCTCCACTTTCCCGACTTTTTCCTAATGACAATTATTGGGGTATTCCAGGGAGAGTTACTCTCTTCTAAATATCCTGCCTGTAATTGCTCCTGCACTAGCAATTGAACAGCTTGTAATTTTTCGGTGGTTAGGGACCACTGATCCACTCAGATGGGCGAGTCCCCCTTCCAGGTGATGGGATCGGCACAATGCCCTAGGGGTGCAGCTGAATCAATAGCCCCCATCAAAAATACCCCAAGTCTCTTCTTCCAGAGTTACCATGGACCTCAATAGGATGAGTAATCCCATCTTCACTTTTTCCTAATCCTTTCCCTGGAGAAAATCCAGAGTTTATCATTTGAGCCGTGATTACTTCATTAGGGCTGCACATAATCCCAACCGGGATAATAGATCTCTGCCCCAGAGATTAATGGGAAGGCCCGGGATGACATAGGGTTGTATATTCCCTGTATTCCCTTCTTTATCTTTCCTTGTCACCACCTTAGAGCTTCGCTGTGGATTTTGGCTTTGGCCAATACCCCTTAAATTGGTTATGGTTGGGGTCAGAGGCCAGGTGGCAGGCCAATTGCTTTGTTTGATAATCGCCACATCAGCTCCAGGATCAACCAAACCTTGGAATGCCTTCCCATCAAGCAATATTGTCATTATAGGTTTTTGTTTAACTATAGGCTGTACCCAGTATGCATCAGAGGAACCAAAGCCTTGATCCCCTCTCTTAGGACTCTTATATTTGTGATTAGTAGGAAACAATGGAAGTAACAATAGTTGAGCTATCCTTCTTGTAGGAATGGTGACTATATTCTGTATTGCCTTGGCCATTACCTTAATCTCACCTTGATAATCATTGTCTATGACACCAGGAAAAATCTGTAGTCCCTGCATAGTAGCACTGCTTCTTCTCACGATAAGGCCAAACACATTTGGATAGAGTGGTCCGAACACTCTGGTGGATAAGGCCTGAGGTCCCATTTCTGGGGTTAATACTGTGTGGTTGGCAGAACTGAGGTCCAGTCCTGGACTTTCTAGTGTTGCTCGACTAAGTTCAGCAAGGGGTTGTTGTTTGCTGGTATGAAACTGACTGCCCCATAAGCCTGTTTTGGCTTGTATTGGTTCGGAGCCTGGGGTTGGCCCCTGTTCCTGTTTCCCTGATTATGGGAAAGGGTGTTTCCTTGTGCACCTGTCATTAGCCCAATGCCTTCCACATTTGCAAAGTGGGCATAGCCCAGGCTGTTTTCTGGGCTGTCTCTGGGTTAACTCATTTTCTGCCTTGCAATATTTTGCAAAATGTCTAGGCTTACCAGATTTAAAACAGGCCTTTTTGTCTCTACTTGCCAAAAAATCTCTTACTGATTGTCCTTGCATGGTGGCTGCCATAGCTTAGCCCTGTTGGTAGGAGGGCTACAGAGTCTGATATAGCCAGTAAGGTCTGTCTTTTTCCTATAGGGCCTAATGGCTGCTTGGAAGGCAGGATTGGCATTTTCATATGCAAGTTGTTTCACATAATCTACACCTGCCTCTGCATTACCAAAAATCCTCCCTGCTATTGTCTTTAATCAATGAACAAAATCAGAAAATCTTTCATCGGGCTGTTGTCTGACTGAGGTCAAAGATGCACCAGGGTCTCCCTTTACCTTTACCGGGAGTTTGTGTCAAGCCTTCATGGCCGCATTTTGAATTTGAGCGAATAAGCCTGGGTCATATTGCATCTGGTTATCACTAGAAGCAAATTGCCCTTCTCCTACTAAGTCATCAAAGGACCAACCATTACTTGCCTGAATGTTTCTCCTAGCTGTCTCTTTACAATTCTCATGATACTCTGATTTCCAAATAAGATGGTCACCACCGCTAAGAACTGCTCTCACTAGAGTATCCCAATCACCAGGAGTCAGCCACTCCTCTGCAACTGATTCTAAGATTACAAGAGTAAAGGGAGCAGTGGCACCGTATTGTGACACCAAATTTTTTAATTCTTTAATAATTTGAAAATTAAACCCTGTGTGATGTCTCCACACAACCCCTTGGGCATCTCTAGTCTCTGATACAGGGAAAACCTCAGCCTCTCCCTCCTCTCGCTGATCTGTACTAAAACTAGAGGACAGGGGCTACCTTTGGACTCCGGGTTGAGGAATGCGGAGACCTGGGTGATTTTCACAATTAGCCTCACCCTCTAGAGACATCCTCCCTGTCCTTAATTTTTGTAACTGATTAAATTAAGTCCTGATACTCTTTCTCTAATTCTATTTGCTGTTTAAGAAAAGAAATTTTGTCCTGCAACTCGTTTCTGTGATCTACAACCACCATCTCCAGAGCAGGAGCATCTGGAGGTGGAGGAGCAGAGGGAGGGGGCCTTCGGGAAGAGGGCCATTCAGGGTCGTAATATTTGGCTGCCTCTTCCTCTAGGTCAGCACAGTCTGGCTCTGACAAATCGATTACTTCAACCTTTGGTCATATTTTGGATTCTATGCTTTTTCTTTTTAACATGAAAGGCGGCATTTAAACGGCGAAACAGAAGCAAACAATTAACACATGTAGGCAGCAAACAACAAAACAAAAACAGAGAGTTGAGTTCAGGTTGACTTATTTCTTGTCCCATTATCATTACTATGACCTACTGGTCTCCCCATGGCAGGTTCCCGCAACAATCACCTCTGTTTCACTTCTGAATTTTCAGTGGACCCTCCTTCTGGTAATGTCCCTCACTGGGTCTCTCCTTCTTGCTGCCTCACGTTTAGCACCACTTTGTAATGGCCTTCTGCCCCACATTCGGGGGGCACTTTGTAACAGCCCAAGCTGCTGCTCCAATCTGTGGGTCAGGGTCTAGCAAGAGAGAGAATGAGGCTGGAGGGGCAAGAGACGCAAAAGATGGATATGAGATAGAGTCTGGTCTAGTCTCCCCTTTATTGAAAGGAAATCCTGGGTATATATAAGCATAAGCAGGGGAATGCAGCTGAAGACGCTTTACCACGTGTACCTTGCAGCTGGGGGCAATAAACAACAAACCAAGATATGTGAGAAAAGCAAGATGTTTATCAGAGTGTGCTTAGCTGTTGTAGGCTGTTGAAAACAAGTCTCTTGTCAGGGTATATGGCTCGAGATGGCTGCAAAGATGATAGCCTCTTTCGGCTAAGAGTCGGCTCCCAACATGTATCTGCCTTTGTCACTGAAGTCCATTCAGCTGCTGGCAAAACTCTTTGAACCCAAGCCCAGTCGCCATCCACAGGCAGAGTAAAACTGATAATCTGTGGTACTTTCAAATATTATCTGTAACGTTTTATGATCAACCTTGAAAGGCAAAATATTAACCAGGTGCTTTGCTGAATTAGAATGGCTAAACACCTTTCCTTTTAATTGAGAGGAGAGACCGCCCATCCCTAAACGCTGTGGGTGTGGCTTCTCCCCTTCACGACTCCTCCCTCTCGACCTGGAAGGTGCCCACTCTAAGGAATAAACAAACCCACTTGTGGCTCTTTCCTGCCTTGGGAGCAAAGAGAATTCTCCAGCGAGGTGAGTACTGGCAGAGTCATTTTTCCTACAGGCTGGCCTACCCTACCTTTTAAATGCTTAGAAAAGTACTTTAACTTCAGCTCCTCCTCGGCACAGGAAGGAGTGTTTATCCTCAGACCGTGCTTTCTTGTGCGTGTGCCTAGAGAACACCGCAGAAGTCCTTTACATTGTTTGTTTGATAGGAAGAATGTAGAAAATGGGAAAATGAGAGTTTAATGGCTTGAGAAATTGTGTTATCATTATTAGCGGCCCTTAGATTCTTACACCCAGGTCCGGGGGAGGCTGCAAGAGGAATCCGGAAATTTTACAGCCTTTCTGAGCACTGGCTGCAAAGTTACAAACCCTGCAGCCGCCTCCCGGCAGACATCCGGACCTCATCCTCAATGCTTCTTTCCTCTTCAGCAGAGCTGCAATCCTTTCTTTCCCTTCTCATAGAGAGGAGAGATGAAGACAGTGCCTTCGGAAGCGGGGGAGGGGGCATCCCCTCCCCCTTTACAATTAGAAAATGTTTAGTTAATTTATTCTTTGATAATTCATACGCGTATATAATCCGTCTTGGTCATTTCTTCTTATTGTTCCCAAGTTCCCACCCCACTTTCCTGTTTTGTTTATTGTTGGTTGGTTTGGTGTTCCAGTGTTCCACGTGGGTGACCTGGCTCTTCAGCCATCTTGAACAGTGTTGACAAACTCAGTGGGGGGTGGGGGAGGGCAGGACCTTTGCTGACTAAGCTGCTGCGGTGAATTCAGGAGCACCAGAGCCCCTTTGTGCTTGGAAGACAGCGATACAAGCCTTGAAGGCTTCTAAGCATTGACTATTTCCACCTAAGCTTGAGGTTTGCTTTGTTGTGAAACTTGCTTTCAGTTTCATTTGGTGGTGGGATTTCTCCTTGTAAGCTTTCTGGGGTTTAGGGTCAGCCTCAGCTCCTAGGGTTTCTGAGACTTTCAGTAAAAAAAGGTTTAACCCCTTATTTGCTTCATGGCTTGGGAACCTGGGGAGCTGGCTAGCCTTTGTCTTCAAACCCTAACCAATCTGGTCTCACCATGAGAAAGGAGCACCGCATTTCACACAAATCACTGCCCTGCCCATGTGCATTTTTTTTATTAGAATTTTAAAAAGATTTATTGGATTTATTTGCTTGTGAGGGGTGCATGTGACTTTGGGTGGGAGCCCAGAAGAACACTTCAGGTCCCTCTAAGCTGGAGTTGGAGGCGTTTTGTGGGCTACATGTCTCATTATGTAGGTGCTGAGATTCAGACTCTGATCCTCTGCAAAAGATGCCAGGACTTTGTCTCTGCCAAGCAGTCTCTTTACATTTCCTTTGTTAGTTTTTGAAGAAAAACAATAGCCAGGAATTAAGGAACCAGGGACAGAGAATTTGAGTCAAGGGCAGAGAATTTGATGGGTTGATGTCTTAGTTAGGGTTTTACTGCTGTGAACAGAGACCATGACCAAGGCAACTCTCATAAAGGACAACATTTAATTGGGCCTGGCTTACAGGTTCAATCTATTATCATCAAGGTGGGAACATGGCAACATTCAGGCAGGCATGGCTCAGGAGGAGCTAAGAGTTCTACATCTTCATTTGAAGGCTGCTAGCAGAATACAGGCTTCTAGCTAGGATGAGGGTCTTATAGCCCACACTCACAGTGACACACCTACTGCAACAGGGCCACACCTTCTAATAGTGCTACTCCCTGAGCTGAGCATATACAAACCATCACAGTTGATGAAAGTAAACAGGGTAAACATGGGTCACTAGCTATCTGAAAATGCCAGCTTATCCTGTGCATTCTCAGCCTGAAGTGTGTGCCTTCAAGACAGAATCTAAATATGGACATCATGTTGATTTCACACCAAGCGTTCAATGTTAAGATCAGCACAAAGTGGAAACTTTCCTCTCTTGTAGTTCTCTCTTGCACACACACCCTGGGAGGCCCTCACTGAGAGGAGAATGGGGGAAGGATTTTGGTGGCAGTGTGGTGACTCACAGGGGAGCAGTGAGCAGGATTTGAAGGGAATAAGTAAAATTAAAATTAAATTAAAAATTAAATTAAAAGCCCAACAATGATTATTTATAAACAATTTACTAGGCAGGCTGTAATCAATTGGCTAGTCTGTTGACAAGGCTGTAGTCAGTTCAGTTGCTTACTACATATGCTGTGTTTCTGTTTGTTTGTTTGTTTGTTTGTTAGGAGATCACATTGTTGGACTTGTCAGAACATTGTAGTAGTACCTTTATTTACTTTTGTGTGTTTACTACAATGTGTGTAAGTGCCGGCTCCCAAGAGCCACCTCACATACGTGGTCAGAGGACTGCTTTGCTTTGGGTAGTTGGTGATGACACTCCTTCTACATAATGTATTCTTACACTTATCTCCTCACAGGCAGCCTTGAACCCTGAGTCCCCCACTCTTCTATCCAGGTGCTAACAGCCAATTATCTCCAAGGCTGTTCTCTATCAACCCTAACCCTTCCCC
>NW_021604618.1:0-5819 GCF_004785775.1 Grammomys surdaster
ACTTTTGGTTCAACCTTCTTTAAAATCTTTCCACTTCCTCTTCTTCTATGTCCCCTGAGCCTTAGGTGCAGGAGGTGTTTCGTGAATCTATCTCTGGGGCTGGATAACCCACATTAAGTTGTTCTCTGTGTTTTGACTAATGTAGTTACCTATGATGGTCTCCATATGCTGCAAAGAGAAGCTTCTTTGATAGAGGAGAAAGCTACACAAAACTGTGGGTAAAAAAGCAAGTATTTAGAATGCAGTTAGTAACTATACTGATATAGTAAAGTGATAATTATGGTTCTTGCCTAAGATTTATAACCCCATTAGTCCCTGATGGTTGGGTAGGTTTCCAATAACAGCATAATTTCCCTCTTGTTGATCAGGCCTTAAGTTCATTAGACAGATGTTGGTTACCACCAAGATATGAGAGCCACCATTGTATCTTTAGGAGTATCTTACAGATGTCATAGGACTGTTGATCACTTCACTTCTTTAGCAGCTTACATAGCACCTCTGATTCTATGAAACTAGTCCTCAGGGACAATGCTCTCAGGTCAGACCCATCTCATATCTTTTGAATCCTGTGTCCAAATTACACAGTGTCTTTAGCAATAGAGACTTATATTCAACCTCTGGGAGGCAAACAGAGTCAATAGCAATAGCCGCTATTGTTTTGGGAGCCTCTGGATTTCCCTGATAAATAACTGGAAAAGAAGTTTCTGATGCGTGGTCCTGGGGTTCTTATTAGATGGACCTCAGCTTTTGCCAGGGTGGGAGCATTATTACTTCAAGTGGCATAAATATTGTCATTATATATATTTATATTAGTTATGTGTAAATTTAGATAGATTAAAAACAATATTTCCTTATGGCATTTTCAAACATCCTTCGTGTTATGTATTTTCTTTCTCTATCTCCCCTTGTACTGATCATCTCACTTCCCAGTTAAAATCTCGGTTCTCAATTTTCCCATTTCTCCTTCACATCACTTAGATCCTTGTATACTCTTCTCTAGGGATCTCCCGCCCCATGATCCTTTTTGACTTTCCTGGCTTATAGTCTTAATAAGATTCATGTCTTTCTGTCTTTTGACAAACCCCATCACTGTCTTTAGCTTTTCCACCTCCCTCGATACATTTCTATCATTTATTTATTCATTTTTCAAGATACTGTCAAACATTATCCCACCTATGAATGCTTTCCTAAAACTACACAGATGGAATTCTAAAAATTTCTCCTGAAACCTGAATCAGGAATAGCACATAGCTTTCTGTTTGAATGCTGATGTTAACTGATTGTATGTGGCCTGATCTTAATGTGTTGAAAGATGTCAAATCTGAAACCTATTAGAAGTTAGGAAACCCTTTCCTGAGATGGGTAAGAGTGTGGTATGTGAGCCACATGTGAACTATGCGTGTAAGAAAGAAGCTCATCACTGCAATTTCATGACATTAGTCATGCTCGTTTGTTATTTATTTATTTGATGAATAATAATTGTACAGTCAGTCTTTCATAATTGGGGGTTCCTTTTCTGTTCAATCAACCTATTGAGGAATAAACATACTATTATTTTATGTTTTATATTATCAAAATAATACATTATATAAAAATATTCAACCAGGATTATTATATCTTATCATTATTTCCTAAATTATATAAAATAACGAGTATTTTAAATTCTTAGGTATTTATGTAAATACCTAAATAAATGATTGATTGAAAATAAATGATTGAAAGTATATGAGAGAATGTGAATAGGTTGCTTAAATACCATGGTACAATGTACTGAAGAAGAGGCTTGAGTAGGTAAAGATTTTGATACTTTCAGATGTTCTGTAACTAGTTCTTCATGGGTACCAAGGAATAGCTATACATACTTATAAGGCTCAGTGTGAGCTTTATACACATCTATACCAAAGAAAGAGTAAATCAAGCTAGTTAGCATATCTATCACCCTACTAACTCACAGTAATTTGTTTGTAGATTTATCTTGTTATACACACATAAGACCCTGCATAGTGTTTTAGCTTGTAGTGACTATACAGATTAGTTTTGTCAACGTGACAGAACCTAGTTTTACTAGATTTGTGTTGAAGAGTTGCCTCCATCAGATTGACCTGTGAGCATTCTTTTGATTGCTAATTGACCACTGTGGGCAGTGCTGTACCTAGGCAGATGAGCCTGGGCTGTCTACGACAGGCAGCTGACTATGTGCCAGAAACCAAGCCTGGAAAGCAGTATTCCATAGTTTCTGCTTCCTCCTGGAGTTTTTGTCTGCTTGAGTTCCCTAACTTCCATCAGTGATGAACTATGAAATGAAACAAACCCTTTCTTCCACGAGTGGCTTTGGTCATGGTGTTTAGTACAATAACAGAGACCTGCATAGAATAGTGACCACTTAGCTTGCTGTATGAATGGATGCTTTGCCTCAGTTACCTTTTCTCTATGCCTTTAATTTGAACAATCCCACATGTTGACACAAGCTAGAGAAATTGTTTTCAAACTGTGTTTACTACTGGAACCTTGATCTAAATGAAATTTCACACTGTGATCAGATGTGTGAAGTGAAAAAAAATCTTATTTTGGTTAAAGGAAGAAGAAGATAGTGCCAAGCTTTGCCATTTTGGGCTCCTCAACTCTTTGTCCCCTGAATTGCCTGGAGTCAGAACAAGGTTATCCTAGAAGGACCAGTATCACATCGCCTGACAAAATCCACTCTCTGTCCTTCATCTACTGAACTAGAACCTCAGGAATAGGATATGGTGGCCTGTGTTGAAATTATCACCTGTTCAATCCTCAGGCATGTTGAACTTTGAGACCAGGACATAGGAGTACTTGGCAGCATCCTTGAGAAATCCCCATGCAGGAAAAATTGCTGTCTCTCTGTGGGGTTTTATTCTTCCTCAGCTCACTACAGACTACAGAAATATTTTCGAAACAGGAACTGATATCCTGCCAGGCCTATAAATATTCAGTGGTTATCAGACAAGTCACTAAATTGGTCTTCTGTTTAAGAATTGGCCCAACAAAACAAGGGGTGCTGGAGTAAACCTGTAACCCCAGCTCTTAAGAGACATAAATAAGAGGATCTAGATTCTAGGCCAGCCTATGGTAGAACAGTAAAACCCTGCATCAAAACCCAGCCAGCCAGTCAGCCAAATAAACAAAAAGAACTGGACCAAAGGAGGCTCAAGGAGTAAATACTGTGCCACACTCAGAGTGTGCTGTGTGAGGCCCCCTTTGGACTACAGTCCTGGGAACCAGAAGCAGAACTTATCTATGAAGTGGCCACTTCCAGGGCCCAAAGCTTTTGTACCTCCAGATGGTAGCTTAGGAATTTTACCCATGGCAGAGTAGAGGCCATGCTTAGAGTATGAAGGCATGGAGGGTTTGTCTGAGACTGCAATAGAATCTGACTCCCCGTCTCGACCTTTGAGACTGGGTGTGGCTCTCTTCTTACCTCATCACCCGAGAGCTCTGACCCATCTGTATTAGCAGAAGACCTGAAACCTGCCAATCTCCTGGTTTTAAAGGCTCAACAGAAAGCAGTGGACAATGTGGGAAGTTTCCCTGACATTGCACCTTAGACTCCTTGAAAACATTCTAAAATGAGGCCATGCAGCCTATAGACCAGAACTCTCCTTAAAGATTTTGAGGTGCTGCATGTAGGTGATATGGAGAAGCAGAAAGGAGATAGAGCCAAGGTTACAGGGAAGATAACATTTTAGAAAGTTCCTCACCATAGGAGCTCCAGGAAAATGCTTCATGGAAAAGCCAAAGGCCCATGCCAGCCTTTGTTAGTGAAGATAGAACATAGGTAATAAGAATTCCTGGCCTGGGAGTGAGTGCCACTAAGATGTGATACTTACTTCCTGTCACTCATGGAAGCACAGGGCTATTCTGTGGTAGTCTTGGTTCAATTTGATTATTTCTCCCCTTCCTTTCTTATGTGTAGTTTTTAAGAACTATTAGAGG
Source organism: Grammomys surdaster (assembly GCF_004785775.1). Classification (NCBI taxonomy): domain Eukaryota; kingdom Metazoa; phylum Chordata; class Mammalia; order Rodentia; family Muridae; genus Grammomys; species Grammomys surdaster. The sequence continues at coordinate 3,961 of NW_021604618.1, forward strand.
GACTGGAAATGCCATATTTTAAGTTAGGGAAGAATTTCCTGAAATAGCTCAGGCCTTTCTCAATTTCCTTCCAGGGAGTGTATAGTTTCCAGTAAGGGAAACATAAAACCAAGACTGACTCTGGCTGTTGCTTCCCTCTCCTGCATTGAGATCTCCTTCAAAGCTTTGCCTATAAGTAGCATCTGTAAGATTTATTTCTAGAACTGAGATTCCTTAAGCTGTGACATCAAGGGCAGGCATGCTTGAAAGTTTCCCTTGTCCTGTGCAACTTTGTATAGCCTGGTGGGTATATAACAGATAGGATCATAACAGATCCTAGATATCCTTCGTATTTTGCTGCACAGTTACATGTAATAAATCTACTTTATGTAACTTGTTGTATATAGATGTGTCTTGTATCACCATATGCATACAATTTGGTCACCAGTGAACAGTAAAATTGCTTTCTAAACAAAGAATATAAGAAGTCTGTTTGGGCTTAGCAAACTCAAGCTAGTATCTGAATCATTCAATGAGACACCTTGGCTTAACTCCCTTTGGTGCTTTGGATAGCAAGTGCACTAGATCTTTAAAGGGAATCTGAGAAAGTAAAGTGATGGGTGTCAGATTAAAGTTTTCAAGATAGTTGTGATGATATATGCCTGTGATCTCAGTTACTAATGAGTTTGAGGCAGGAGAATTGCAAGTCAATGGCTCCTGAGTTGCAGAATGAGCTCAACATCATCCTGAGAAATTTGGAGGCTCCCTATTTCAAAATAACAATTAAAGATGGAGATGTCTAAGCCCAGTGACAGAGTATTAATATAGGGTATGCAAGGCTCTGGGTTTAATACTTAACACTGAAAAGCAGTTTCTAAAAGTGTATAAGTAAATCTCTGAGATTAATATTTGCTGCTTAGGTGGGTTTTTGGAATATCTTATTGGGAAAACTAAGCTACAGGAAATAGGTCAATGCCTGCATTCACAAACTCCTCCTAGATTCCATAACCAGATATAAACACTATCCAGAATAGCCTTAGAAGTGTATGTGTCCAGCAGGCAGAGCCCTCTTGTCTCTCGGGGGAAGTAAACTTTAGGAGGAAGCACAAATATACATTTTCTCTTGGTAAGAATGATGGGTGAGTTTCCACATCAGCTTATACCAATAGTGCCTTTACCTCAGTAGATGTTTTTGATCTTGCAGCCAGTGCAGACAACTATCAGTGTCTGCTGAAACACCAGATCCAAAGAAGAAAGTCAGATACCTGAAAGATATGCTCAAGCCATGGGAAGAATACAAATGCACCTGTTTCAGTAGTCTGAGCCCAGAAAACTAACTTTAACATAGAAGTCAATGACCAATTCAGGGCCAAGATTTTTTGTCTGGGGTGCTGGGTTTAGGTCCATGGAGCCAGCTGAGGATTTTATGGGGATGTGTTACTAGATGTACGGGCAATCTGAGACAGGTCATTTCTGACATACGGGTTTCAAGACCAATCCCAATGACATGGAGGTACAGAAGCGTTACGAACAGAAGGAGCAGAGAACTTGTTCTCCTTATGTTGATTCAAGGGTACAAGAAATATCAAGAATGAGGGTAGGACATTCCTCATAGTCCCCCTAAGTGTGTCTGGATTTATTCATGTGGCTATGCTTATATCAATAATCTTCAGAATCCAAATTCAGGAGAAAAACATGTAAAGTTCCTTTGTCGGAGAAATCCTCAAGTACATCTCCTTTCTCTTTCTCAGTGACACTGTTTGCTTTCAAACCTTAATGTGGAGGGTCACTCCGTACCATGTGGAGTTTCACTTACAAGAGCTAGAACAAGAGCCAGTGTAAGAAGTAACATGTAATTTCCAGTCAAGAGATCATTTTTT
>NW_021604618.1:5919-11710 GCF_004785775.1 Grammomys surdaster
TTTTTTTTTTTAGGTGATAATTCAGGCTGGCGTCGGGATTGCTTCTGTGTCTATGCTCTAGCTTTCTAAATCAGGATCACTATGTGGAGAAATAAAGTCAGCAAATTTTTGATTCATAAAGAAGAAACAAAATTTTAAAAGCTATCAACAACATAAAACTCTACTAAACAGCCTGATTTGTGTTTTCAATTTGCTCGTGTGGGGAGGGAAACTGCTCTACGGTTGGGAGCAGAGAGCAACCCATAACTGGTGACAACATTCTGGGGCCCTGGCAGCAGAAGCTAATGGGGAAGGCAGAATCCAAATTAAATACAATGCGTGAAAGGATGCGGCTCATGTTAAGCTTGACAGCTTGCGATTTCAAAAGATATTAAGAAAAAAATTAACAATTCTGGTGACACCTGCTTGTGTCATTCTCAGTATTAATTGAGTTAACATACTGTGCCCAATAAAGTTTTAACGGAGCGAAGCATGGCGAAATTGTGGGCCCAGCAGGTTGCTTATTGGAGCTACACAGCCTGCCCTTTGGGATGAGCATGGGATGATGGGCGATCAGCTTTACATCTACCCTCCAGCGGGGCTCTCAGCGGTGTGGGAGAGCTAAGAGCCAGGTGACTAAGCAAATTTCATGCCCATTAATAGTGAAGGAATGCTTTAATAGTTTTGGAGGGTGAGTGAGGTTTCATCTTAGACCAATTGAGAGACTGTGGGTAAGCACATAGTGAGGCTGTGGGCAGAGTGTGAATTATTGTGCCACGAAGATCCTCCCACTCCTCAATAGACCAGCACAAGCAGTAGGTTTCCCTTGTACCCTGATGCTGGCATTAATTATGTGAATTGTTTTGAGAGGATATCAGCATAGTGGTGGGAATAGAGGGCTGAAATACGCTGGTGTTGAGCCTGCCCTCTTGTGCATTAGTTAGCTGAGAGGGAAAGGACCTGCCTAACATAAGATGAGATCCTGAAACAGAGTCACCCAACTGAGAAAAGCCAAGATTGACTGAAGCACTTTACCTGCAGGGTCCGGAGGGCAGACATAAATGAATGATGCTGTAAGTCTCTGATCATAGATGTGGCGTGCTATGTGGCTGGTGTAGACTGCTGAGTACAAATAGTTCTTTCCTTACACTCTAGATGTATAACTCTGGAGACACGCTTCTCTCTTTAGGCCTTATGTATCTTATCTGAAAAGTGAGCATTGTGATTACTATAGCACAGATAACATTAAAACAAGTAACTAACGTGAGAGTGCATCACTGCCTGTATTCACTAAGCAGTGTGTATCACTGCCCTGTATTCACTACCCATGTGAGTGTGCATCACTGCCCTGTATTCACTACCCATGTGAGTGTGCATCACTGCCCTGTACTCACTACCCATGTGAGTGTGCATCACAACCCCTGTATTCACTGCCCATATGAGTGTGCATCACTTGCCCCTGAATTCACTAAGCAGTGACTGTATATTAGCTTGGTTTGAGTGTTTGTGTGGCCTCCCAAATCCATGTTAAAACTTTGTCACCAACGTCATAGAAGTAAGAGGTGGGGTCTTTCGAAATTTAGTCAGTTGTGAGGATAGCGTCTCACATGAGAGTGATAGGAGTTTGAGGGCGTGGTTTGTCCCTAATGTCCCTTCTGCTGATTAGAAAGATGAGTCAAACCCTCTAAAACCCTAGATGTCTTGACAACGTCCAGAATAAGATCAATCCCATTCATTACAATTTGTCCACCGTAAGGTGTTTTGTTATAACAGTAGAGTAGTATCTAAGGCAAACCTATAAGCACCCTAATAGTAGCGCTAATTTACTGAGCACTTGGTACTATGTGCCTGGAGCCAATGCAGATATTTTATCTATGTCATTTTGATTGAGATTTATTCTAACTCCAAGAGATTGTTATAAATACCCCCCCTCACACTCACTCACTCACTCACACATTTCAACTTGTAAATGAGTTTCCAGAGATGTTAAATACCATGAACAAAGTTGCAGCTCATAAGTTGCAGGTAGGACTTATTTTCCTAATTTCCTTATCTTGTGGCTTATGTTTTTTTTTCTTCACTAGTTTAAACTGCTTCATCCATCTTTCTGAAATACAATGACTGTCAGAATAGTGTGCTGTGATTAATGAAATATTTTCACATTATGGCATATGATATTTTTAGTAATAAAGTTGGAGATATCAGCACTCAGTAAATAAAAGAATTTTTAGAATTTTTTCTCCTCTAGGTCCCAGGGATATCACAATGGAGTCAGAGAAATAGGATGACCAGCAGTCAGAGGGTAGGTGTCTGTAGCACTACTTAGGGAACACACTAACCATTTGAAGAGAAGAGTTCCCAGGCTCAGCTTTTTTTTTTTTTTTTTTAGAATGGCAATATTTCTCTCCTCAAATATTTGAGAGGCTACTCTTGGGAAATGAGATGAGAAACTCCGTGTTCTTGTGGCAGAGCACCTATTCGGATTTCTTCTTTGTCTTTTAAAATCCTAAAAAATAAACATCTTGCTTTTGAACACTGGGCGGAAGATGGATGAGTGATTTCAGGTCTGAGAGCACAGGGTGGTGAACCTAGAGTGAGCTAGTGCTCCTGCAGCCAGTTGCTACCTTGAAAAGTGGGAGCATCTAGTCTGTGTCCTTCTGAGGACCATAGGTATAGGCCAATAGACTCATAGCTGCCAAAAGCTCAACTTGGGATATCACTGACTGAGCATAACTTTGAAGGGCCTGAGAGTTACCTCTCTTAAAACATCATTGCAGCAGTCCTGGGAACTGGGGTAGTGAAGAACCACAGAGGTATATCCACAGAGCTTTGGTGGAGAGCCAGATGCAATAAAGAGGCCATAACAGACTGATTGATTGATCAGACTCTATTTTATATGTCCTTGAGTGAGAAGGATACTTTCAGCAGATTTCTTTAAAAAGTTATTATTAATTATTTGAGAACTTCATACAATGTAGTTTAATCCTACCTACCCCCATTTAGCTTTCAACTTCTCCAGATGCCTCCTCACACCATCATGTCCCCCTAACAGCTTTATGTCCTCTTTTTAGCCCACTAAATCTAGCCAATGCTGTTCACATGCATATGGGTATACATTCACTGGAACATGGACTCAGGAACAAGGGCCTGATTCCTGATTCTCTACTCCAGCAGCTAAAGATTCTGAGATATGGGTGGGGTTTTATGAACTGTCCTATCTATGCTACAAATCTACTGAATGTAACTTTAATTTTCTTAAGGCCTACTTTTAATGATGGTTCTTAAGCACTTTAACCTCCCTTCTAGACCACTACTCATTGGAAAAGAAAGGACATAGGGGAAGTGGACCTGTTTAGAAATGGTTCTTTGGAGTAAATTCAATCTGTGTTGTCAGGAAATCAGCAGTTCAGTTCATAGGGGTTAGCAGAGGCAGTTCAACCCACTCACAAACACTTCGCAGATATATCAACAGTCCTGTTTGGTAGAGTCAGGATAGCAAACATGAATCAGTAGCAGTGGTGCTACCAAGCAGATACAGCTAGGCTTCAGCCTCAGCACAATTCAACAGGAGCAACCAGGAGGGATGCCAGGAGAAGTTCTCAACTGTGTCTTTCAGCGAATCGAAGATCAGCAAAGATGAGAGACCAACAAGTGTTGTACAACTAGCTCTGTAAGCAAGCCTAGTTCAGCCTCCATCATTGTTCGTTGGGCCTATTTATACTCCCTCCAAACATCATGTGTCTTCCTTGTGTCATGCTTCAATACATGTCTTGTCTCAACATGTGAGTCTGTCTCAGCTGACATCACTCTACCAATCAGCCCAAGCCTGCAGAAGCTGCAAAAACTTAAACACACCACCAGAAGATTTTTGACACAGTTCTCTCTATGGAGTCCCTACAAATAGGGTTCAACTACACAATGTTAGACAGACCAATACACATTCTTCATCATGTGTTCTTTTACGTGCTTACTTTAACAAAACATCCTTTCGCCTGTGTCAGGCTGTTAATCTGCAGCTTGTACTGATATTCCAGAAGATATCAAATGAGACTGCACATCATCCAGAGATATTTGTCCTTTAATAGGGATTAGAACATTAAACTAAAGAGATTGAGGAGAATAAAATTCCAGGGTACCTGAAGTACACATATACACTGAACGAGAGTGTATTTAATACCTTAAAGACAAGTGTTCTCAGTGTGGGCATTTATTTAATTGAAGCACTTCAAAGAAGCCATAAGGTCCAGTCATTTCTAGTTATACAATGATGAGAAGGTTTTTCTTAAAAGAATAAAATGCAAGAAATTGGCAGTCTTCCAAAACTCTGGGATACATGAATTTCTGTTTTTATTTAATTTGAAAAAAATTTTTGACATACATCTTTCTGTTAATTTTTTAATATGCTATGTACTAACCTTAAAGACTAAATGTTTTTTTTGGCTGGGAGCATTCAAAATGACTCACTCTTTCCAAACATGTCTTTTACACATTGATGTACTGTTCTTGGTGATAGGAGTTCAATGATAAGGTGTTAGGACTGAATTCTACTGTTCTCCCTTCCACAGGGAGATGGTCATGGTCAGATATGTCACTGGTTCAATGTTTCCCATCTCTATTCTCTGTAATATTAGTAACTATCTTCATCACTGTGACAAAGTACTGGGCTAAGGCAGGTTAGGGAAGGATGCGTTTTCTTCAGCTCACAGTTTGAGGGAGTCCATCATGGAAGGAAGTCCATTATGGAAGGAAGTCTTGAAGGCAGGAGCTTGAAGTGGTTGGTTACACTGTACCCTCAGTCAAAAAGCAGAGAGGTGAATTCCATAGTTAGCTCACTTTTTCTCCTTTTCATTCAGCCCAGGCTTTCAGCCCATGAAATGCTAGTACTATATGGTGGGTCTTCCAATTTTAATCAGCCCTGTCTAGAGACTCCCTCAACAGATAATTCTCAGGCATTTGTCTCTTAGTCGATCTGAAGATCCTATCAAACTGACACTGAATCTTAATCCTCACAATGTCCTAACAGAAAGTACTGTTTCTCCATGTAGACACATACTTCAGGAAAAGCTGACATCACCTCTAAGGGCAAACGGTTCCTCTACTTGCCAGTGGTGCCTCATTGTGTTTAATTTTGTTCACTGAGATGTGAGACAGTCTGAAGAGAGCTTTGGACTAAACTCTTTTCTGAAAAAACCACAGGCATAAAAGGTCTGTTTTCTCTTGCTGGATAACACTGTGATTAAACCAGAGGTACATCTGAGCTTAAAACCCATGCTAAGGCTAGGGATGATAGAATAAAAGATGAAAGATTCTCAACTACTGTCAGTCAGTCCCAAAGCCCATCGTATATTTGTACAGACATAACATTTATTCATTACTGCATTGTAGAACAGCACAGGTCAGATATTGGCATTAAAGTAGCCATAATAATTTAGACGTCTTGTGAAATTTGTTTTCTGGAAGAGAAAGGAGAGGTAGACTTGTGCATGTTCACAGTGAAATCCACTGCAAAAGTCTCACAAAACTGCAACGCCACACATTCGGGAGCCCCTTTGTCATTAACATCCTGTTTCTTTGACCCTTGCCCCCAATTTCTTTTCATTTCTTCTCTTCCCATCCTTTTCTTCATCTCCCCCTCTTTTGCCTCCACTCTCCTTCTTCTCAATTTGTTTTCTCCTCATCTTTCCTTTTTCTCTTCTTCCTCTCTATTTTCCTCCTTCTCTTCGTCCTCTTCTTCCACCACCCCCTACTATACCCCTCCTGCTTGTCCCTCCCCCTTTCTTCCATTTTCCTTCTCCACTTCCTCCTCCTCCTC
>NW_021604618.1:11810-24310 GCF_004785775.1 Grammomys surdaster
CTTCCTTTTCTTCCTTTTTCTTGCTCTTTAAAATATTTCTCCTGGAAAATTCTTTGTTCTGAGTAGCATCTTTCTCTGTTATCCTCTTGGGGAAGTTTTCTGCACCCATTTAGCCAAGTGCTCCCATCAGCGCTGCTTTCCTCATGTCCTATGCTCTGTAACGTGACCTAGGCTTAGCCAATTGCAATACTCCAGTTTCTTCATCAGTGATTGGAACTGGTTGAGAGTAGGCATTGGCTCAAATCCTTCTCTATGTTTTATAGATTTAGAGTTACAAGTGACTACATCTAGCTCCTGGGATCAGAAAGCCAAAAGGAAGTGAAGCTGAAACCATTCTGATATTTGCTATGGTCAAACATGCTGATAATTGTGATGAACTTGATGATTTATGGGGAGTCAGTTAGGAGTGTCAGACCTGGGACTGAGTGCTGCCTGTAGGAAAATTACACATAGTGGGGAAGTTACATATCAGTGCCAAGTAGAGGCAACACAAGACCTTTTTATTTGGTGATTGCCTTATGGTTATTTGGTTCTTCTTCCTTTTGAACTTTGACTCTGCATTCATCTGGCTCATTAGGTTTCTAGACTCAGATGTTCTGTTTGTTTGTTTATTTATTTATTTATTTATTTATTTATTAGAATATATTTTGATTTTCCCCTCCCCAAACACCTTCTAGATTTTCCTCATCTCTCTCCCACCCACTTTATGATCTCTCTCTTTCAATAAAACAAACCAAACTCAAAAAACTACAAAACACAAAAATAAAAGTCAAACCAAACAAACCATTAAGACAAAAATGCCAAAACAAACAAAATGTGAAACAAAAATCCACCTATCCAGATACACACATACACACACACACACACACACACACACACACACACACACACAGAGTTCAAACCAACCAACCAACCAGCAACTAACCAACCACCAACCAACAAACCAACCAACCAACCAACCAACCAACCCAAGGAGTTCTGTTTTTTGTTGGTCCAACAGTGGGAGACCCAGAAGTTTTATTCAGCTATGTTTCTATTGTGACCTTAGTAACTGGGAGGACTCACATGTTTGAAACTTTTTAAAACAGTAAGCATTTTGGAAATACTGTCGAGAATTAACATTTCTTTTTTTGTTGTTGTTTTTTTGTTTCTTTGTTTTGTTTTTTATTGGATTTTTATTTACATTTCATGTTATCCCCTTACCCCATCCTCCCCTCACACCCAGGAACTCCTTATCCCCTCATCCCTCCTTCTGCTTCTCTGCAGATGTACCCCTACCCATCCCCCCCACTCCAACCTCCCCAACCTCAAATTCCCACCCACTGGGGCGTCCAGCCTTCATGAGACCAAGGATCTCTTCTCCCACCTATGCCCAATAGGGACTTCCACCCTTACATATACAGCTGAAGCCATGGATCCCTCCCTAAGTGCTCCCAGGCTGGTGGTTTAGACCCTGGGAGCTCTGGTTGGTTGGTATTGCTGCGCTCCTCATGGGGCCGCAAACCCCCTCAGCTCCAACAGTCTTCACTCTAACTCCTCCATTGGAAACCCTATGATCAGTTCAATGGCTAGCTGTGAGCATCTGCCTCTGAATATGTCAGACTCTTGCAGACCTCTAAGGAGACATCTATATCAGGCTCTTATCAGCATGCACTTCCTGACTTACACATCAGCATCTACCTTTGGTGATTGCACATGTGATGGATACCCAGTTGGAATGGTCTCCAGATGGCCCCTTCTTCAGTTTCTGTCCCTCACTTTGTCTCCATATTTGCTCCCTTGAGTATTTAGTTGCTCCTTCTAAGAAGGACCAAAGAACCCCCACTTGGTCTTCCTTCTTCATGAGCTTCATGTGGCCTATGAGTTGAATCTTGGTTATTTCAAGGTTCTGGGCTAATATCCAATAATCAGTGAGTGAATACCATGTGTGTTCTTTTGTGATTGGCTTACCTCACTCAGGATGATATTTTCTAGTTGCATCCATTTACCTAGGAATTTCTCGAATTCATTGTTTTTAATAGCTGAGTAATACTCCATTGTGTAAATGTACCACATTTTTTGTATCCATTCCTCTGTTGAAGGACATCTGGGTTCTTTCCAGCTTCTGGCTATTATAAATAAGGCTGCTATGAACATAGTTGAGCATATGTCCTTGTTATATGTTAGAGCATCTTCTGGGTATATGCCCAGGAGTGGTATAGCTGGATCCTCAGGTAATGCTATGTCCAATTTTCTGAGGAACCACCAGACTGATTTCCAAAGTGGTTGCACCATCTTGCAGTCCCACCAACAATGGAGGAGTGTTCCTCTTTCTCCACACTCTCGCCAGCATCTACTATCACCTGAGTTTTTAATCTTAGCCATTCTGACTGGTGTGAGATGGAATCTCAGGGTTGTTTTGATTTGCATTTCCCTGATGACTAAGGATGTTGAACATTTCTTTAGGTGCTTCCTGGCCATTCGAGTTTCCTCAATTGAAAATTCTTTGTTAAGCTCTATACCCCATTTTTAAATAAGGTTATTGTCCTATTGACAGGGTCCTTTGTCTTACAGAAACTCTGCAATTTTATGAAGTCCCATTTATCAATTCTTGATCTTAGAGCATATGCCATTGGTGTTCTGTTCAGGAACTTTCTCCCTGTGCCCAAGTTTCAAGTTTCTTCCCCACCTTCTCTTCTATTAGTTTCAGTGTATCTGGTTTTATGTGGAGATCCTTTATCCACTTAGACTTGAGCTTTGTACAAGGAGATAAGAATGGACGATTTGCATTCTTCTACATGTTGTCCTCCAGTTGAACCAGTACCATTTGTTGAAAATGCTGTCCTTTTTCCTGGACGCTGGACAGTTTTAGCTCCTTTGTCAAAGATCAAGTGACCATAGGTGTGTGGGTTCATTTCTGGGTCTTCAATTCTATTCCATTGATCTTCTTGCCTGTCTCTGTACCAATACCATGCAGTTTTTAATCACTATTGTTCTGTAGTACAGCTTGAGGTCAGGGATGGTGATTTCTCCAGAAGTTCTTTTATTGTTGAGAATAGTTTTCGCTATCCTGGATTTTTTGTTATTCCAAATGAATTTGAGAATTTCCTTTTCTAACTCTGTGAAGAATTGAGTTGGGATTTTAATGGGGATTGCATTGAATCTGTAGATTGCTTTTGGCAAGATGGTCATTTTTACTATATTAATCCTGCCAATCCATGGTCATGGGAGATCTTTCCATCTTCTGAGATCTTCTTCAATTTCTTTCTTCAGAGACTTGAAGTTTCTGTCATACAGGTCTTTCACTTACTTGGTTAGATTCACACCAAGGTATTTTATATTATTTGCAACTATTGTGAAAGGTGTCATTTCCCTAATTTCATTTTCAGTCTGTTTATCTTTCATGTAGAGGAAGGCTACTGATTTGTTTGAGTTGATTTTATAACCATCCACTTTGCTGAAGTTGTTTATCAGGTTTAGGAGTCCTGTGGTGGAAGTTTTGGGGTCACTTAAGTATACTATCATATCATCTGCAAATAGTGATATTTTGACTTCTTCTTTTCCTATTTGTATCCCTTTGACTTCTTTTTATTGTCTAATTGCTCTGGCTAGGACTTCCAGAACTATATTGAATAGGAAGGGGGAGAGTGGGCAGCCTTGTCTAGTCCCTGATCTTAGTGGGATTGCTTCAAGTTTCTCTCCATTTAGTTTGATGTTGGCTATTGGTTTGCTGTAAATTGCTTTTACTATGTTTAGGTAGGGGCCTTGAATTCCTGATCTTTCCAATACTTTTATCATGAAGGGATGTTGAATTTTGTCAAATGCTTTCTCAGCATCTAGTGAGATGATCATGTGGTTTTTTCCTTTGAGTTTGTTTATATAGTGGATTATATTGATGGATTTCCAAATGCTGAACCATCCCTGCATTTCTGGGATAAAGTCAACTTGATCATGATGGATGATTGTTTTGATGTATTCTTGGATTCTGTTTGCTAGAATTTTATTGAGTATTTTTTGCATCGATGCTCATAAGGGAGATTGGTCTGAAGTTCTCTTTCTTTGTTAGTTATTTGTGAGGTTTGGGTATGAGTGTAATTGTAGCTTCATAGGACGAATTGGGTAGTGTTCCTTCTGTTTCTATTTTGTGGAAAAGCTTGAAGAGAATTGATATTAGGTCTTCCTTGAAGGTCTGATAGAATTCAGCACTAAAACCATCTGGTCCTGGGCTTTTTTTTGGTGGGGAGACTGTTAATGACTACTATTTCTTTAGGGGTTATGGGACTGTTTAGATGATTTATTTGCTCCTGATTTAACTTTGGTACCTGGTATCTGTCTAGGAAGTTGTCCATTTCATCCAACTTTTCCAGTTTTGTTGAGTATAGGTCTTTGTAGTAGGACCTGATGATTTTCTGAATTGAGAATTAACATTTCTGTCTTGAATCTGATGTCTATGGAGCAGGCTTTCAGATGAGAAAACCAGGGCTTCTATGTCATAGTCTAGAAGCAGACTTACTTTCTTCCTTATTACCTCAGTCCTTGCTCAACTCATGCACTCATGAGTTGAGATGAACTCATGTTATGGTGGGTGATATACTTAATCAAGCTTACCAATTGCAAATGTCACCCCAGTCTTAAAAAAAAAAGTGTCTCCACAGAAACATCTGGATAGTTGTCTGACCTAACATGGAGGCACCTTAGCTACGTCAAACTGTCATAAAAAACTAACCATTCAATCCTTTTACACCTAGAAACTATTTTTGGACACAGTAAAGAGAGTGCTTTGTGTGTTTTACATAATATTATCTTTGAGAAATATAGAGTAAGTTTACTCCACAACTGGACAGCTATTTCATGTAAATACTTTTGCCTCCCCAAAAGTATTAAAAAGGATCAATCTAAGTCTGAGGTTGTTCTTTGCAGTGCTGGGTCTTGAACTCAGGACTTTGTACATGCCATGCAGGTGCACTACTGTGGAGCTACATCCTCAGTCTTCCCAGTCTTTTGTTAGTTAGTTAGTTAGTTAGTTAGTTAGTTAGTTTGTTTGTTTGTTTGTTTGTTTGTTAGAGGTTACCACAAGGTAGCCCTGGCTGGGCTTGAACTGGCATCTCCTGTTTCAGCCTTCTGAGTGTTTTGCTTAGAGTTATGTACTATTGTGTGTGTGGTGTCAATGTTGTTTCTAAGAAGTGGATATTACTTGGATAATAGCCACACAAACTCAATATAAATCAATTAGCATTGTGTTGCACCTTGAAAGGAATGTGGTTCGGATGAGAGGTTGGAGGGGTGGAGAAAAATTGTTAATAACATCACCAAGATACTTTGCTCAATGTTAAATATTTTATGACTGTGTTATATAAAAAGATGCAGTAGCTTAATATCCCAGGCAATTATCTAATTACTCTATTTAAAAGTTACAGATTATGCCTAACTCTGATTCCCAACATTTCACACATCACAACTCCTTTAATTGTAGAAAAATCCAGAAACACTAATAAAGTAATGGTTTCGGCTTTAGCTTTTATTGATTGGAGCAATACTCAATGCCCAAAATGTCATAATCTGGATTTTAAAAAGCCGTTTCTTTTCTTGTTATTTCCACTCAAATCTCTATAGAGCTCAAACACCAGCTCTGTGATGTTCAGATAAAATCGGCTTAAAATCACAGGCAAGCCCAATCTTCCTAGGGCATATTTGAACGGCAGGAGTCTGAGTGTAGGAGCACCTGTGTTAACTGGAGCACACCTGGGTCTGAGCCTCCTGCAGTTCTGAGTTATTTTGTAAGCTTCATTGTTCTTATAGCCCTGTGTTGACCCAGGCAGAAATGTCAGCCCTATGTTTAACACAAACTTATTTGCTAAAGCAAATATATAATAAACTTGCACACAGAAGCCTGGGAGGTTCAGTGCAACAATACTGAAGGACGTATTGTATTGTAGTCTGTTATGCTAAGGTTTTCTTTTCACTAGTTACTTGGCTTTCCTGCTAACTGTGCTCCTGTTAGCACCATTTTCTAGCCATCCTACAACTTATCTATTTGCTATTACAGATGGAAAACTCTGTGGAAAGAGCATGCTTGGAAGAAGACTAGAAGCTTAAGCTCAGCCTATTTGGTTTATATACACTAGAACGGTGTGGTCAAAGAGTAGAGTGCTCTAGACTAAGAGTCAACAGGAAGGCTTTAATTTGAATTGTAAACTTGCAGTCCATCTGAAATTGATGACATTGAAAACACAGGGTTTGTTTTTATATCACCTGGAGAATTACCATACCTTGGGAAGAGTTTGATGGGGTGGGCATTCCTATTCAGAAAGATTAGAGAGAGATGAAAAGCCAGCACAATAGTAGCTATTTGTCTGTATCATACCCACTCTGAAAAAAAAACGTGGTGATTTGAATATATATAATCTCATGTATATTATTTAGTCTACCAAAGTACTTGGGTTGAAAGACCTTATCTTGTAAGTCAAATTTTATTGTATTATTCTTTTAAACACAATTTTGAAATTTTCCTACATGTATACAATGTGTCTTGATTATGTACATCTTTATTCCTCTCTTCAACTCCCCTCAGAACTCCTAATCGCATCTGCTTTCTAACTTCATGCTTTTCTTTTAAATTAATTAATTTATTAAGCCACCGAGGCCAATTAGTCCTGTCCATATGCACATGTGTGTTGAGTCATCCATTGGGGTATGGGCAACCTACCAATGACCATTCTCTGTAATTAAAAAAGAAGAGGACATGAAGTTGTGGCGTATAGGGAGATGGGGGTAGACTAGGCAGGAGTTCTGGGAGGAATGGGGGATGGATATGGTTAAAAAATATACTGCATTAATTTCTCAAATAATTAATAAAAACATTAAAAAATAAAAATATGCCCTTTAAGTAGCTTAAAAAAAAGATGCTCGTTCCACCCCTACCTAGTAGCCATCAACTCTCAGTTGCTTCTCAGCTAATGGTGAGTCTGGGGAATCATTCCTCTGCCCATGCTGGTGACCTTAATCAGGCAAGCACAGGTATTGTTAGTCTATGGGCAGCAGCTGTCCATGCTCTGCCCAGAAGACTGCATTTCCCAGCTCTCCTCCTCACTGCTCAGTTCTTACAGTTTCTGTCTACCTTCTCCTTTGTGATGCTCCCTGAATCCTGGGCTGGGAGGCAGCGTTGGGGGTTGGTGTGGATGTTGAGTCTGTGGCTACACACTCTGCTCACTTATTCTCAGCACTTTAAACATTCGCCAGTCTCTGTATTAACCACTGCCTGCTGCAGAAAGGAGTTTCTTCTGGTCTCACCACGGTTGGGAGCACCACAAATTTATGGATCTAAATATATGTAGAAGGCAGTTGGACAACATGTCCATTCAGCAAAACAAAACCAGCAAGTTCCCCTCTAAAGCTTATGATCTTCCCCGCCATGGGTTTTGACCTTGTTTATAGTAGTGCCAGGCACAGATTCCCTCCTGTAGAGTAGGCCCCAAATCCAATCAAGAAAGCAGTTTGTTACCTCCATAAACAGTCTCACCACTATTGCACCAGTGGGCATATTTTGCCTTGCAGGTCAGTAGTGCAGCACGCAGGGTCCAGTGTTGGATAAGGACATTGATATTGTTTTACCCCTAGCAACTATTAAAGGAGCCATTAGGGAAAGAGAGTTTTAGTCAGTTCAAAATTGATTTCTCCACATCCTGGAACCAAACTGTGATGTCTTTAACAGTAGATGAGAGGCCTTTTAATTAACTATAGAGACATAACAATACTTATTCAGGAAGGACAAATAATCAAATGAATGAAGGATCTCACCATCTTTTTCCCAAAGTTCCTGGAGCCCATACTTATTTTTGTTATTTTGATTTTGAGGAGTTTGTAATTCCTTTGCACCCTGAAATTTAAAATGTAGTTCAAACTACAGAAAGAGAATCCAGTCTCTGAATATATATGTATGTGTATATGTGTATGTATATGTACATATGTATGTATATATGTACATATATACATATACATACACACACATATGTGTGTGTAGTGTGTGTGTGTGTGTTTGTGTGTGTGTGTGTGTGTTTGTGTGTGTGTGTGTGCAGAGAGAGAAAGCTTGCCTTTCCTTAGGCCTGTACTTTGGCATATGCTCTCTGTACAGTCACATAGGTAAGTTCAGAGCTGAGGTAAGTGTGGAGTCATGCTTCCTACCTGGTACACCAGCAATGAATCAGACAACCTAGCCTCAGGATGTTTTGTAACTTCTGCTGGTCTCAGTGGGATAGAACTTAAGGAGGAGAGCCTTTCTTTTCTGTAATCTAAAGTACAGAGCATTCCCCTTAGCCACAGTGGCTTCAACTAGAATTAGGAATCTCAGGCTAGGGGATATACAGCCCAGATAATGCCTTGTGATTGGGAGGATGATTTTAAAAACTGAAGTGATAGAAATGGATTTTTCTGTCTGCAAAGTTGAAGTGGAGCCAGGAGAGTGACTTTAAAAGGCAGGGAATATCTCAGTGGAGATAGACACAATGGAACATATGCATTCCAAAGACCTAGGAAATTGGGTAGGGGTGCAACTGGGAGAAAAAGGGGAAGTAAAGTGGCCCCAAGAGAGAAGCAGAGAGTCAGGGCTTGGAGGGTGTGATGGAGGGTGTGATGGAGGCTGTCACTGCTTGCTGGGACTCCTTCACCTTTGTTGCTGCAAGGGGTGTGTTTACGTATCCTTTCCTCTGTGGAGCATGGTGGAATATTTACTCCCAAGTACCTTTTCACTTGAATTCGTCCAAGAGGTTTCTGTCCTTTCTTAGCAACTTGGAGGTTTCATTGAAGAACTGTTACAAGCAAAACAGACTGAGGGCTTGTGCAAAGCCTGGGTAGTTTCGTTCACCTCCAAACTAGATAGTCAGGATTCATCTAACCTTGTTGAAAGGTGACATCACTACCCAGGTAACTCCCGGGCAATTACTAGAAGTACTGAAGCCACACCAATGAAACAGCCTCCCAGCACTGTCTCCTGATCTCTCCCCTTCCCCTTCATTGCTTACTCCATGCATGCAAGAGCTCCCTGAATGTTCAGTCCATAACAAACTAAATTCTAATGATTAATCCTCATCATTAGATTTACATGATGCTGGCATCTGAAATAGTGACACTAGTTTGTTGGCCACTTGAGGAGACATGTATGTGACCTGTGACTCCTCTTACCTACCACTCTAGATCAGAGCTTCAGTTCAGCAACCAGATGTGTGGCCTCTGATTGACTTACACAGACACAGCCATCGAAACTCCACTTCATGCCCATAATGGGGACTTCTTGCTCACTAGAGGTGTGGGGTCAGCCTCATATCTGTGGGTCAAGTTAGGTATCACTATAGAAAAGTTGTCAGTACTGAAAACCCACAATGATGTAGCAAAAACATTGAAAGATCAGTAGAAAAAGTAGGGAGAAGTAACGTGTATTTTGTGCCAGATAGACGCTGACTGTTTTTTGCTCACAAAACTATTTTCTTTTTTTCTCCAAAGCACACTTAGATCACATGCCTAGCCTTCTTTGCAATTATGTGGGGCTGTATGACTGCATCACTGGACTGTTACGGGGTGATAAGTGAGACTGTACCGCTGGTATACTTTGTGTGAGCGAGTCTGTTCCTTATAGCTGGTGTGGCAGGATCCTAAGGCCTTAGAGGTCAGTCGAACTCCCAGCAGAAGAGCGCTCACAGTTTATATCTGACCCATGTCCTCATAGCTAAGCCACCTTGTTTTAGTCGATAAGAAATTGCCTCTTGTTATGCCAAACCTCTAACAATTTGGCATTGTTATATTATTTGCACCCCCCCCCCACACACACTGATTTATTACAATGAATTACACAGGCATTGCCATCAACAAAATCTCTCTCTCCTGACTTGTCTTTATAAGTGCACATGGGAATATCATCTGTGAAACATGGATGCTGGGGGTGAACTTATATGTGACAGGTTGAAGCAGTTCATAGGGATTCTGAAAAGTCCTAAGAGACTCATATTTTAAACTGGTGTTCCCCAGGTGGTGGCACCATTTGGTGTTTGCAGAGGCTGTGGGGCTTTTACTGGGTGGGGTCTGCCTGGCAGAAGTAAATTCCTGGAGTGAGTATTCTGGAGTTATAGTCCAGTTCCTTGTCCTGGCCTTGTTCTCTGCTTGCTGGTCGCTCTGTGAGATGAAGCTGTAATGATTTTGCCCATTCTTGGCTTCTTAAGAAATTATTCCCAGGAAATAAACCAACCTAGAAGAAAGTAGAGCTGAACGTTGGCAAAGGGGAATCATGGGAGACATTATCTGAGCAGTAGGCGTTACTTACATCTGACTCTCTAGGAACCATAGCTTGTGTGCTGCCTGTGGAAGTTTGCCTTCTGTTGCTTGTAGCTGAAAGCCCTGGCTAGTGCAAGGAGAATTGCAGCAGTGAAGTGTTTTAGAAAGTCTCTCTCTGCCTCTCATTTTATAAGCATTTGTATTTAATTAGGTGCAGTGCAAATAACTTGGTAGCCACTCGTGGGAAGCCCCGATCCTGTGACCCTGAGATTGGTTTCATGAATCTCTTTCAATTTCTAAATCCTTGAAGAGCTTGCTTCGGTAGTAACTTGATATTGTGTCTTGATATTTCTCTATTTCCTAAAACGATCTGGGCCCCTTCCCGCCCTAGCCGTTTTCCTCTAAGCCTGCCTCCTCTTTTGTCAAGCCCTGGAGCAGCAATAAATTAAAGCAAGCATCAATAAACACATTTCCCCTCAACTTCTGTTTCTACTTGCCAGAAGTCATTTCTCTATGGTTGACAGTTAGCAGGCATGATTCCAGCGTGGAATACACTGTAGAGTTATTGATTTTTCTGTGATAATAGTAATAGAAATTTATTAAACTAGCACCCTGCTTTGGGACCTAAGCCTTTCTTGCAAAGATTACCTTCCTGTCAGGACAGCTGCCAGGCTTCTGGTGAGTGTCCACACTAACTAAAATGTAAATCTCTTAGTTGAAGTTCAAAATTTTCTACAATCTGACCTCTACCTTTCTTTCCAATTTAATTTTTATGTCTGTCTTTTAGTTAGGTTGGGCTGTTTGTGATCCTGGGACATTCTTACCCTTTTGTTTGCTTGCTGTTGTTTATGGGTTTTTACTCACCAATAATTTCCTTTCTCTGGTCTTCCTGCACACATCTGTAACTTCTCCTAGGTCAAGTAGATATGTCCACCTTCATCATAAAACTTGCTTTAATATTCTCATTTGGAATGAATCTTTTCTTGGTGGGAACTTGGCAGCATGCTGTGAATCCTCTCCTTTCTTTGTGTGTGTTGGCATGTTTGTGTGTGTGTAGGCACATGTATGTATGTGTATGAAGATGTGTGTGTGTGGAAGTCAGAGGTCACTCTGGTGTCATTCCTCAGAAACCATTTACTTTGTGTGTTGAGACAGAATCTTTCATTGTCCCAAGGCTTACTGAGTAAGTTACGCTGGCTGGTAAGGCCAGGAAGCTCACACTTACTTCCTCAGCACTGCTGGGATAGAAGTGCGTGCATGTGTGTGCATGTGCATGTCCCCATTTTCACACACACAGAGGACAGAGAAGAACATCAAGTACAGTGGACTCTCACTATCACATTCTACAGCAGTCCCTTGATGTAGGGTCTCTCAATCCTGAACTTCACCCTCTTTGTCTAGGCTGTCTAGCCACAAGCTCCCAGGACCCACTTGTTTCTACCCGACAATGCTGAGGTTAAAGGCATGCTCAACCATCCCTGACTTCCCCCGTTGTCCCCAACTCAGATCCTCATACTTGCAGGGTAAGTGCTTTTCCACTCAGGGTCACCGCTCCAGCCCATGCCCATCTCTTTATGAGGGTCGTGAGTTTCAACTCAGGCCCTCAGACCTGTGCAATGAAACTTTTCCTGGCAAAGCTTCCTCCTCAGCCCTTTATGTATCTTTATTTGTTCGTTCCTTCTTTCCATTCCTTTTCTTTTCATAATTGACCATTACCCTTGTCAGCTACGCCAGCATAGCTGACTGTGTAGCCCAGGCTGGCCTCGAACTCATGACCCTCCTGCCTCTGCCTCCTTCAGCAAATCCTACTGGTGTGCGCCACCACTATCGGCCATGTAACCGACAACCCCCATTATGCTCTTCACTGCAACCCTGAACTTCACAGCTCCCACTGTCAAACACCCCAATTCAATACTGTCTGGCAATAATGTCTGTCGCCATCGCCATTTCCTTCCCACTCAGAAGCAAAGCAGTTGGTAACCAAAGCCAGAATGCAGCTCAGACTACACAATAGGAAGCTTCAGCCACTGTGTGTTCCTCCTTTTTCCTATAGCATATGCCTTAGTATTGATGAATATATTATATTTTCAAGACTGGATTACACATTTCCAAAAGGCAGCACATTTATTTAATTCATCCATATAATTATTGTAGGGATAGGCAAATCGTATATGATTAATGAATGCTTGGATGAATGAGTTAGTCAACAGAGATGTGCATCTCAGCAATAACAGTTTTAGTGTAAATTGAAAATTATTTAT
>NW_021604618.1:29310-30909 GCF_004785775.1 Grammomys surdaster
TTTCAGGTCTAGGATTACAGCATCATGTAACTGTAGCTGGCTCTTTTGGGGAGTGGGGCTGGGCATCCAAATTTAAGACTTTATTCTTGCACACTGATTCTTTGTGTGTCTATCTCCTCACTGTGTTGGTAACTTTCCTAGTAATATTTATTAGTCTTTTTTCTTCTTTTAAAAATTAGTGCTGAGCTATAAGAAATACTGAAAATAGTGACCTATTAACCTTTTCTTCCACCACTCATCCTTACATCAAGAATTTTTGACTGGAAGTAGTGTCTTCTCATTCTAGCTTACATAAGGCAATCAGACCTTAGTCTACTTTTCAAATAGACTGCAAATAACAGCACAAATACCACTATCTATTTCCCATATAATCTTCAATTCACTAGTTTCAAAGGTAATTACACATTAATGTTTATCTTTAGACCTCATATCAATTTATTTCTAATCATTTTGTTGTCTGAATACTATCCCACAAGAGATTCTTTAGGTAAGGAATATATTCCCACAAATGCTGTAAGATTCACTCCTTGTGAAAAGAAATATCACCACAAGTATCTTTAGCATGACATGCTTAGTAATGGCCTGTGCCGTTGGCAATATGATGTTTTCTGATCAATTTAAAAACAACTATCTTTGAAAATTTGGAGAATCTTTTCTATGTGCTCTAGTGCCTGGAGTTTCACAGCGCTGTGCAATTGTGTAAGTCTTCTTACTTACTATTCTGGACATTCTGTGTCTTTTTAGTATGAAGGTCAAGCTTCTCTCTCTCTCTCTCTCTCTCTCTCTCTCTCTCTCTCTCTCTCTCTGTGTGTGTGTGTGTGTGTGTTGGGGAGATAGATTGGACTCTTCCAGAAGCTATCTTGATGTTTAAATTGGATTGAGAAATGCCTAAGTGCCTTGGTTAAAGTAGACCTTTGGTCATATCTATGAGGGCATTTCCAGAGATGAAAAACTTAGGGGGAAAATCTTGCAGAAACCTGCCTTGAATGTGGCAGGCCCATCTAGTAGGAGGAGCATTCAGATAGAACAAAGGTAAGGAAGGAGAAAGAGGCTGACCTGATGAAGGGCTTGACCTCTCTCTGCTTCTGGGCTGCCATGAGGACTGCTGCTTTGTTCTAACACTCTCTGTTGCTTTTATGATGGCACAGGCAACTGGCCTCAGACTGAAACCTCAGAAACCGAGAGCCGAAATGCATCCTTTAAAATTGTCTTTCATAATTTGTCAACAAATTAAAAAAATAATAAAAAATTTCTGTATAGCCAATTTTCATGTCAAACCTATGACTACCTAACATTGGTTATATCTGTTGACTTGAGCCTTCCTGGATTTCAGTGAAAAAAAATGTTTAACAACCACTCTATGTTCTTTATGAAACTGTGTTGCCTCCTACAGTTCCTGCCCCTGAAAGTTTACAGCAGTCTTATGTTTATGGGAGCCCCCTTTTTATTTTTTCATCATTAGGAACTTATATTTCTTAATTTCTTTGCTATCATTTTCAGAGTCATGAGGTGAGAAATAGTACAAATACATGATTAATTTTCATACTTTGAGGTCCAAGGGGTTTGCAGGTGTATTTTGAAAGTCATAGAAAGACAAAT
>NW_021604618.1:31309-55607 GCF_004785775.1 Grammomys surdaster
GATTCTCGAAGAGCATGCGTAAGGGTCTGGGGAGGGGGCTGTAAATGTGGCTGTGGAAAATGAGGCTTGTCATGCTGCCTGGTGACTGCCTCCCAGGGGAAATTAACTCTCCACTGTACTGTCAGGCCTGAATTTCAAGCCAGCATCTGAGAATGGAGCCTGCTTCTTAATTCAGACCTAGTGTGTTGGTTGTTTATGTCAGGAATATAACAATTGATGGTTCCATTATAGAATATTGATTGCTTTTAATGAATATGAAGGGATAGATTGTGGCTCCATAGGACAGTGAATACAGTGTAATTCAGCTCAGTCTTACTCCATTGTGTTTGTGTTTTCTGTTTTCGGAGATGGCTGGGCTATTTTGGGGAAGTGATTTCTTAAAATGTGGCCAAACAGACCCTTCTGTCTCCTGGATTGCTTCTTCCCTTTACTCCCCTGCCGCCATTCAACATGTTTTCTCTTGAATGAAAAATTTCCATGTTTGGCCTTTTTCCAGTTTCTCAGAGTTCTACTTTGGGGAGCATAGACTTTTAGCCAGTATGACTAAGAATTCTTGCAGCATGAAAGCACAGCAAAGAGAGTCAGGATGTGTGTCACATATAAGAGTAATTTAACGTTGGTAGGACACTTAATGTAGCTCTGTCCCCGTGTGATTATTCAGATCATCCAGTCAGTTTTCACTCATGGCTCTCAAATTGTTATTGGCCAGGGCTCAGGGGAGGATGTGCTTGGCAGAAAGAATAAATGTTTAATGGGGATTAATACTTCAAAGGGTTAAGTTCTGATGATCTTGTTTTACATCTTGTATATGTATAATTTCTTTGTGTATGTGCAGACACACGCATGTACAACTTGAAGTCATCCTCAAGTGTCTGTCCTCGTTTGCAGCCTTATTTGAACAGTTTCCTGTTTCTTGTTGCCTATACCAGAGTAGTAGCCCCAAATCTTCCACGAATTTTCCTGAGTCTGTCTCTACCTCTTATAGTGAGGGACAGAAGAGCACAGGGTTATAGGCAGAAGCTACAGCATTGTACTTCATGTGGTTTCTGAGGTCTGAATGCTGGTCCTCAAACTTGCACAGTAAACATCTTATACATCTTATCTTATCTGTCATTCCAGTCAAAATGTTAATATAAATACACAAATGTTTCCTGCGATTTCAATATTATCACAAAGGAATGAATAACTTTCAATTTATAATGGTAATGAGAAAGAGATAGACCTGAACATAATTTTGTAATACATGTCCGGGGCAGAAAGAGTTAGAGGCAGCAGAGGCAGGATGTGTGAAAATCACAGATTCGCTGCATGCAGAAAGATTCGAGGTTACCCTTATCATGTACAGTCATTATCAGGAAGTCACAAGTCTGCAAACAGGAAGATGGGCTAAGTGCCAGCACTTGAAACAGGTTCTACCATTTTCAACCTTGGCATAAGGACTTATATATTCCAAAAATGTTAAAATCATAAAGTCAATGACTTTCTGTGGTTGGCATCTTCTTGGTTCTTTGATATTTTCATTTATTCAAAGGTAGGACTGGGTTTGATTATTTATAGCAGTTGTCAACATATTTCTATGGATCCCTAAGTTCTTGGGACATTTTTTTTTATTGGCCAGGAAAGATGGCCATGAGGAAACTGAACAAGAACTATTGTCCCTTCCTCTAATTCCCATTGATAGATTTTAGAACAGAATCAAATGGAAGCTTGAGGCTACTTCACTATCAGAACTAAGATACAATTTCACCAAAGTCAGTCTTGGTGAACCAATAGCTTTATGTATACTACTTCCTGGAATATGGGTGAAGGGGGTACTCAGAGAAGCATGAATGACTCAAAACAAGCTGTTATCACCCAAAAGTTCACCCCAGCATGGGTAGAAAGTAGAAAAGCTCCATCTTTGGAGCACAGGCATCACCTGGAGTCTGCTCCTGAGTTGTGGGAAGGGATGGGTGTCTCCACAGCTCTTTCCCCAGCATCGGTTGATGCTCTGCACCTCTCTTCCCACCTGGAGGAGGAAATGTTTCAATTCAAATAAAATTACTACCCAAGTTACAACCGAAGAACTCTCTGTCCACCAGTTACCAATGTCTTACTGGACTTTGGTGTTGTTATGAAGCAACTGTGACATGGTTTAACCTGTTCCCCATTTATCATCTCTCCATGGGTTTTTCAAGGTTTATTTTGTTCTTTGATGATTTTAAATGTCTAGCTCTCTGTTTGGTATGTATCTAGGTGATCAAAGTGTATTTATTTATTTGTTCCAAAGTTTCATTTGAGGTCACACCTCTCTGCTGGGCATCTATTATTCTTCCTGTAATTATTCTAATATATTACAGCCTGGCTTGGTGTCCTCTACAGCATATATAAAGTCCATCCTTTCAGTATGAAGCTGAAGCGTCTCTGCTATATAACACATGGCACGGTCCAAGAATGTACTGACATTACAGTGGAGTACAGTGCAGTACAGTACAGAGGAGAGTTAATTTTCTCAGGAGGCAGTCACTGGTCAGCATGACTAGCCTCATGTCATGTATATGTAAAGGATATAAAATATGTAAAGACACACACAAACCCCACATATAAAGTCATATATTATGTGACAAAGCCAGGCTTTGAGTCTAGGTCTACAGAATTTCAAAACACGAGTGTCCAATTGTGGGACTGCATAAGGGTATCCTGAGTCATGGTTGAGCAGGTACCTAGAACCCCGAGATTCTCCGTGGAATTCTGCGTGAGAACCGGCAGGAGTTCGGTCCCTCCCATCATCCAAGATCCTGAAAAGCAGTCACATAGATCTCCATAGAGTCACATAGGCCAGGCTATAGGCCTCAGGCCCTAGGGATTTACATACTAATGAAGGCCAGAGGGCAGAGAAAATTAAACATGCCTCCCCCAGATCCTCCCCCAATCCTCCCCCTTTTCTCCCTCCCTATATAACTCGGGACTGCCCTGAGTTTTTGGGGGTATGCCTAGATCCATCTATTATCCGCCATGACAATAAACCTTTTTGGAACCAAGGACTTCCTCGTGTTACTGGGGCCTGCCGCCGCCAAGGCCCTTAGGCTGCTGGAACCATAGACCTCTTCCCTAATGTGGGACCTGCCACAGTGGCAGAAGCCCCTTTGGGGCTTGCGCCGCTGTGGCGGCCTTTTTAAATTTTCCCCACATCCAATGACTTTCAAGTTGCCTAAGCTCCTGGGCTAGCTTCATCCGATTGGGCAATTGCAGGATTTGGCTTCAGTAAGTCACAACATCACCTATACGATCCTGCCCCCCCCCCTTGTGTGTGTGTGTTTAGAACTATGAGGATGAGGACAGGGAACAATTATAATGTCATAGGGCAAACCAAATGCTTATTTGGAATATGTTTCTCTCTTACCAAATAGCACTGGTAATGGAAAAATGACATTTAACAATATTCATAGCAGTTTAAAGCCCATTGAACACAATAAGACAAACATTTAACTGTCTGGAGAGCTTGAGCAACATGGTAGAAAGAGAAACTATTTAAGAATATGACCATTAAATTTTTTTGTTTGCCTCTTCTCTTTTCCCATCAAGTAATTAAAGTTCTTCACTCATTTGGAAATGGCTCAGATTTAATTTCTTTTTGTTAAGCACCTCTATTTTTCAGCTCGGAAAAAAAGCTATTAACATTCACATTACCCATTACAACCTCCTTTGTAATATGAAATTTATATGGGAAATGCTAATTGGACGTTCATCATCGTAAAGATAATGATTTCTGTACTTTTGGTGGTGATAATGAAGATGAAAGATGAAAATGATATACAACGAAAGTGGGACTTTTTTCATTTCTCATTGAATGGAGGCTTTCTGTTCCCAGCTTCAATGATAAAGGAGGGCAGAGACAAGGGCCCAAGGTAGGGTGTAAATTGTAAGGACCATGGTGTCCATCTGGGAACTCTTCAGTTACCTAATCCCTGCTAATTAATCTAGTTCCAGATGAAGGAATTGGAAAAGACTTGCTTCTCAGAGACAGGTATATTCAAAGACCATTTGCAGTCTTGCCTACCACCTTATGGGTAAGAGGCTCTCTCTCATCCATCCTGCCTCTTCCTCTGTGGTAGGAGTAGACAGCAGAGTTGACTGCACTGTTAAGAGTAGTAGGCATGCCCCAGGGCCATTTCCAACCAAGCCCTGTTGCATTATTGGGCTTTCTGATGCAGTTCAAGTTAATTTATAGGGAATTGACACCTCATGAGCATGTTGTATCCATGACGAAAAGAGAATTTTGTTTTAGTAGCTCAGCGCATTCCAAAAGCGGTTTCTAGTTAAGTGGAAGTCACTGACTTTTCTGTGTGTAAGGCAAGGGATGGGACAGGCATTTAACTGCACACACTTGATGAGAATAAGACAAACATTTCTTTATTTTTGTGCCTTTCTTTTTTTGAGACAGGGTCTCCTGCATTTCTGGCTGGCCTAGAACTCAGGATGTGGCTGAGAGTAACCTTCAACTTCTAACCCTTTTTGTCACTGCTTCTCACTTGCTGGGATTGAAGTTTGTGCTGCCAGCACTGGGTTTTATGCAGTGCTGGGGTGTTGAACCTGTGGTTTCATAAACGCTGAAGAAGTACTCTCAGATCTGGGATGGATTCCCTGTCCCACAAGTATCCTGAAAATAGAGTTTCATTTGTGGACATCTCAAGTAACCAAGTAAGCAGTTTTCCTCACATAAGGACTATGCTGGGCAAAATTAATTTTAAAGATGTACAGTCTTACACTTGCAGGTGCAACTTTGATTCCCTATGCTCCAGAAAACGGCAGCTTTGACTTGGTACTACCAATTACAAGGAATGGCCTCACACAGCAAATCAACAGCCATGCTCTAGGCTTCTTGAATCTACTGCATGGCTTCTTTGGAGATTACACATGTATTTATTCATTTGCTTGTTCATTGTTTCAACAGATGTATCTTGCTGTATATTCCAGGCCTTGGGATATGAAATTATTTTATGAGACACTTTACTTTTTAAAACCCCTAATATTTTCTTAACTTACCAGATCTCTTTTAATTTAATGCCATTTCAGGATGTGGGATTTTTTTTTTTTAACATGGCCTCTAGGGTGTCAGAGGCAATGCAGGTTAAGAGAAGTCTTTTCTGGAAAAACAAAAAACTCAGAAAAATCAGTGATGCTAAGATTTCAGTGTTTGCCCTCGATCCTTTTTTAAAAATATAATTAATTAATTATTTTAATAAAATTTAAAATTAATTAATTAACTTTGCACCCTGATCAGAGCTTCCCCTCCCTCCTCTCCTCCCAGTCATTCCCTTTCCCCTTCCCTATATTTCCCTCCCTTTCTCCTCAGAGAAGGGATACCTTTCATGGATTTCAACCTGCCTTGGCATATCAAGTAGTAGTAAGACTGGGAACATCTTTTATTGAGGCTAGACAAGGCTGTCCAGGGAAAAGGAATCCAAAGGCAGGCAACACAGTCAGAGACAGACCCTGCTTTTGGTATTAAAGGTCCCACATGAGGACCAAGCTGTACATCTGTTACATAAGTGTAGGAGGACTGCTCTCTGGTTGGTGTTTCAGTCTCTGTGATCCCCTATGGGCCCAGGTTAGTTGATTCTGTAGGTTTTCTTGTGGTGTCCTTGAAATCTCTCTCCTTTCCTTCCTCCTCCTCTTCCACAAGATTCTCAGATCTCTGCCCAATGTTTGGTTGTGGGTCTCTCCATCCGTTTTATCAGCTGCTGGGTGAAGCCACTCAGATGACTATTATGCTAGCTTCCTGTCTGCAAGTATAGCAGAATATTATTAATAGTGTCAAGAGTGGACTCTTTCTCATGGCATGGGACTCGAGTTGGGCCAATCATTGGTTGGCCATTCCCTCAGTTTCTGTCCTCCCTTTTTCCCTGCACTTTTTGTAGGCAGGAAAATAATGTGGGTTGAAAGTTGTGTGGTTCAGATGGAATCCACACCCCTCCATTGGAAGTCTTGCCTGGCTACAGGAGGTGACCACTTCATGTTTCATATCTCCTATCGGTAGGAGTCTTAGCTAGGGTCATTCTCATAAATTCCTAGGAGTTTCCGTTGTCTTAGATTTTTGGCTTGCCCCAGAGATACCCTCCCTACCCCCATTCCAGTTCTCTCTCCCAGTTCCCTTTCCCAACATCCTCCCCCATGCTTGATCCCTGCTATTTCCCCTCCCTGTCCCCTCTCCTACCAAGTCCCTCTCTCCGTTTACCTCGGATGTCTGTTATTTTCCCTTCTCAGTGAGATGAAAGCATCCTCCTGTGGGCTTTACTTCTTACTTAGTTTCTTTGGTTCTGTGGATAGTAGCATGGTTATCCTGTACTTTATAGCTAATATTCACTTATAAGTAAGTACATACCATGCACGCCCTTTTGGGTCTGTGTTACCTCACTCATATTTTCTAGTTCCATCCATTTGCCTGCAAAATTCACAATGCCCATGTTTTTAACAGCTGAGTAGTAGTTCATTGTATAAATGTGTCACATTTTCTTTATTTGTTCTTCTGTCAGGGTACATCTAGGTTGTTTACAATTTCTGGATATTAGAAGTAAAGCTATTATGAACATAGTAAGTAGAGCAAGTGTCCTTGTGGTATGGTAAAGCATCTTTTGGGTATATGCCCAGAAGTGGTATAGCTGGGTCTTGAGGTAGAACTATTTCCAGTTTTCTGAGATACTGCCAAATTGATTTCCAAAGTGGTTGTACAAGTTTGCATTCCCACCAGCAATGGAAGAGTGTTCCCCTTGCTCTACATCCTCTCCAAAACGTGTTGTTGCTTGATATTTTATCTTAGCCATTTTGATAGGGGTAAGATGGAATCTCAGAGTTGTTTTGATTTGTAGTTCAATGATGACTAAGGATGTTGAACATGTTTTTAGGTGTTTCTCGGCCATTAAAGATTCCTCCGTTGAGAATTCTGTTTAGTTCTGTACCCCAGTTTTTACTTGGGTTGTTTGATTTGTTGCTGTCTCATCGTTGCTGATATTTTGACTTATTCCTTTCCATTTGTATCTCCTTGATCTCTTTTAGTTTTCTTATTGTTGTAGCTAAAACTTCAAATTGCTATATTGAATAGATATGCAGAGAGTGGTAGCATTGTCTTGTCCCTCTTTTTAGTGAAATTGCTTTAAGTTTCTCTTCGTTTAATTTGATGTTAGCTATTGGCTTGCTATTTATTGCCTTTTTGTGTTCATGTATGCATCTTGTATCCCTGATCTCTCTACTACTTTTATCATGAAGGAATGTTAAATTTTGCCAAAATATTTTTCAACATCTAATGAGATGATCTTGTGTTTTTTCATTCAGTTTGTTTATATAGTGAATTATGTTGATGGCTTTTTACATATTGAACCATCCCTGCATCTCTGGGATAAAACTCACTTTTTCATGATGGATGATGTTTTTTTATGTGCTTTTGGATTCAGTTTGTGAGTATTTTATTGAGTAGCTTTGAATCAATGTTCATAGGGAAATTGACCTTAAGTTCTCTTTGTTGAGTCTTTTTGTGGCTTAGGTATCAAGGTGACTATGGACACATAGAATGAGTATGGCATTGTTCCTACTGTTTCTATTTTGTAGAATAGTTTGAGGATTATTAGTATTAGGTCTTCTTTGAAGGTTTGGTAGAATTCTGAGCCTAAACCATCTGATCCTGGCCTTTTCTTTGGTTGGGAGACTTTTAATGTCTGCTTCTATTTCCTTAGGGGTTATAGGACTATTTAGATAGTTTACCTGATCTTGATTTAATATTAGTAAATGGTATCTATCAAGAAAATTGTCCATTTATTTAGATTTTCCAATTTTTGTGGCATACAGGCTTTTGAATTTCTTTGGTATCTGTTATGATGTCCCTGTTTCATTTCTGATTTTGATAATTTGATATTGTCTCACTGCCTTTTAGTTAGTTGATTTTCTCAAAGAACCAATGGTTGGCTTTGTTGATTCTTTGTACTTTTCTCTTTGTTTCTAATATATTGATTTCAGTCCATAGTTTAATTATTTCCTGCCATCAACTCCTTTTGGGTGTGTTTGTTTCTGTTTGTTTTAGAACCTTCAGGTATGTTGCTAAGTTAGTAGTATGAGATCTCTCCAAGTTTTTTATGAAGGAACTTAATGCTGAAAATACTACTTTCAAGATATTATATTAAGTAGAACCATGCTTTATTGGGCCTAGAATTCAGCTCCAATATGAACACCAAGAATTTAAGAGAATAAAATAAAATTTAAAAACTGGGGGCTGAAGATGACTTAGAGGGTAAGAGTGAATACTATTCTTTCAGAGGACCTGAGTTGGTTTCCCTACACCGTTGCAGGACAGTTCACAACCACCTCTAACTCTTGCTCCAAGCGTTCTGATGTTCTCTTGGGTTTCTGAAGGCATCTGCACTCATACACGCATAACTGCATGCAAGCACGTGCGCTGGCACATGCACACATGTGTATGCGTGTGTGTGTGTGTGTGTGTGTGTGTGTGTATACACAATTTAAAACCATAAAATTTTTGCTGAGGTCTGTCCTCTGCCAATATAGCTGTAGCCATTTTGTTCCATGCCTGCCAGCTACTTCATATTGTTGCTGTAATGTGCCTGCCAGTCATTAACGCAGAAAAATAACTTGATTCAGAGGAGGGTCAAGCTGACCACATATCTTGTGGTATTCTGTATGTTCTGAGGTTTGCTAATCTTAAGAAATTCACCAAGCATAAGCTCCACTTAGGACCAATCAGAATAAAGGTCAGTTAGTACTGTTTTGTCTGGCTAGCTAAAATAGCTTGCATCAGAGCTGACCAGCGAGTTACACTTTCTGCACCTGTGTATGAGTTCACTGTGGTTTGTGTGTGTGTGTGAGCACGTGTGCGTTATGTTTAATAAGCTAGCCTGGAGAAATGTTCAGGTCTGTGGCCAAGCCCGCAAATTCTGAGCTATGGGCCTGATTGATCAGTTTTAGGGTGTACATTCAACAAACTATCTATGTGACTGAGATAGATGTTTGTATAATTTGTTGGTGACTCTTGGACCCTAACAATCTCCAAAACTTTTTTTTTCTTTTTTCAAAAATGAGATGTAAATGGAAATTCTTCCTATTGTTTGGTCTCCAGACAGGCTTTTATGAAGGTCAGATTGTAGACTATTTGCAGTGTCCATGACGTCAGTGCCTGCTCACCGTTCCATTGGCTGCTTTCCTATCCTCACGTCCGTTCTCTGCAGCAGCCATGGTCTTAATCAGATCTCAGCGGTTCCCTTTTCAACTGTTGTTATGCTTGGGAACAAATGGTCACCTTTGGCGTGTTTTCTGACTTAAAATCCCAGAATACCCTTGTCTACATAGCTGTACCCTTTTCTAGCAGGCTGAGCATGCCCCAGCCTGGGGATGTTTTTACATGTTTTCAAAGAACACCATTTCCACAGATCACTGCTGTCTTCACTCCATTAGTGCCTAAACTCAAATGTTACTTCATCAAAGAGTCCTTCTCAGCCACACTGATGTCACACCTTCAGACGGTCCTAGAGCCCGGGGGCATTGTCTTGCCTGCCACATCACATGACCTGTTATTCAGTTCCGCGTTTATTGTCTATTTACTTTGTTAGAGTATTCTGTCCTGAAGGGATAAAAGCCGTTTCTTTGCTCTCTTTTAGAACCTTCTGTTGGCCCACAGTTACACACTCTGTAAGTACTGTAAGCATCATTCCTGCCCACTTTACAGAACTGCTTCCTGGATGGAAGAAGGCAAGATGTTAAATGATTTATTGCCAGGTAACAAATCCAGGATCCACACACACTCTAGGCTGTTTGCAAAGTCAAAAACTCTTGTCCTTCATCCCATATGATGTCTCACAATCTCTGTGAAGCCTTCTTACGGGCCAGGGCTGCACTGTCTATTTTCTGTATTCATACATAGGATTATATCTTAAATGGATTATTAATAATAGCATATATTTTGGGGCTCCATTATTAATAAGATAATTTTGGTATTTTAAGGCAGCTTAGTTTAACTGAACTATCTAGGGAACCGTACAATCATTAATTTCTCTTTGCAGATGACAAAATTAAGGTAGCACAGAAAGGCAGAAAAATGATGGAAGTCCAAGCCTGGAGTGACAGTTCATTCAGAAAAGTGTTGCTTTTAAAAGCCCAAGGACCTCAAATCGATTTCCAGAACACATATTTCAAAAGCCAGGCATGGTAGAATGTGCTTATAATCCCAGTGCTAGGGAGATGGGGGCAGTAGGATCACTGTCACCTGGAATTGCTGGTCAGCTAGCCCAGCCTCCTCATGATCTCAAGACAAAAGAGAGACCTTGTCTCAAAAAAACAAGGCAGAAGATGTTTGAGAAACAATAGCTGAAGCTGTCCTTTGACCTTTGAGTGCTCAGACATGTGAACAATGTGCACACACACACACAGACAGAGATAGATAGATAGATAGATAGATAGATAGATAGATAGATAGATAGATAGATAGATATGGGGGGAGAATCCAAAATTAATATCTTAAAAAAAACCTCACAAAATGGGTGCTAGAGATCAGTCTGACTTGAGGCCACTATGTGCAGTTTTCTTCAGCCTTTCTTTTTATTATTGTACGTTTAATAAGCTATGTCTTTCTTCCTAAATATCACTTTTCTTATGAAAGTGGAATGATACATATGTGTTAGATGCTTATGTACTACATATATGTCTATGTTTTATATATATAAACAGTAAGATTATTTTCCTACTGTCCTCTAAGAAAAACGTTTTACACTATGAGCCTGACTGGTCAGCCCCTGCTGCCGGCTCCTATAACTCCTGCACAGCCTACGCTTAGTTCTAGGATTAAGTTTATGTTATGTTTTGTTTGATTGATTTGGTCTCCTCTTGGTCCACTGTGTATTCTCTCTCTCTCTCTCTCTCTCTCTCTCTGTCTCTCTTTCTGTCTCTCTCTCTGTCTCTCTGTCTCTGTCTCTGTCTCTGTCTCTGTCTCTCTCTCTCTCTCTCTCTCTCTCTCTCTCTCTCTCTCTCTCTCTGTGTGTGTGTGTGTGTGTGTGTGTGTGTAGAGTTGAGCACAGCATAGGCTCCTGGGAGATTATTAAGCACACTGTCCATGCTGTCTCACCCCTTGCTGTGAGTCTATCCTGCAGACAAACAGAGCTGCCTTCAGCACCTGGTTGAGATCAGTGCTGTCCACTAGCTTCTGACCATGGCATCAGTACTAGCACATGCATCGCTCCTCTGTTTCTTCCCAGGTATTCTGGGGACAGCATGAGTGCTCATAGATGCTCATAGATCCTCCAATCTGCAGCAGGTTTCCTGACAGCAGCAATAAGGTCAGCAGTTCTTGGAACACAATAGCGTTTAGATATCCTGGAGTGCCTGAAGGATGTGCTTATGGAAGGGTTTCTGTTGGAAGGAAATAAATGAAGTGTTGCCTGTATCTCACCATGCTGTCTCACATTTGTTTTGAAATGAAGGAAGAAGTGAAGAGATTGAGTGGAGAAATAAAGTCCATCATCTTTGTCTGTGCCATCTCCAGTATAGCTAGTATCTCTGTTCTCACTGAGTGCTAGTTCTGACTGAGCCAGCCATTGCAGATTCACCTGGTACAGCTGGAGTATTAAGTTGGGTATGATCTTCTTGTGTGTGACAATACCTTCTTTTTGTTTTTCTATGCCTCATATCTCCAATGTGTTTTCTGCATAGACCACAGCAAGAATCTCTCTTATCTTTTGGCTACCTTGGGGTTCTGTCAATGGGGAACTCTGAGAAGACTTTGGGGAAAGGGCTGTGGCAGCCGAGGCATGTGTTATATGTGCTCACTCCTTTTATGCTGGACTGACACGGACTGAGTAGCAGCTCTAAGTACACACCCATGCTTTGTGTGGTCCTCTTCCCGTGACTCTGTGGTGACTCTATTTCAAGCTTATAGCAGTCATTTTGGTGTTCTCTCGGATCTAGGAGTGTATACTAACACAGTTTTTTACTTACCATATCTTTGTATCTTAGGGTCATGGTGTTTCAGAGCCCGGTGAACTCAGAGAGAGAGGCTTTCTCCCAGAGTTAGCTAACACTCAGAGGCAGGAGTCCTTGTCATGAACACACCTTTGATATGTAAGGACAGCATGACTACTCCGAATTCCTGGTTATCTCCTTGATCAGGGGATTGGGATCAGG
Organism: Grammomys surdaster; assembly: GCF_004785775.1. Classification (NCBI taxonomy): domain Eukaryota; kingdom Metazoa; phylum Chordata; class Mammalia; order Rodentia; family Muridae; genus Grammomys; species Grammomys surdaster. Next base: position 43,466 of record NW_021604618.1, read on the forward strand.
GACACAGTCTCCTGATTCACACTCATGTAAGGTACTTGTTCTTATACTCTAGAGGACTCTAAAATCCCAGCAACCAATCTACCATGGCAGTTTATTCTGCTTTACCTACTCTTTCTTAAGAAAAAGAAATTCAGGTCCACATTTTCCTCCCCTTCCCTCTTCTTTCTTACTGTGTTTCCAAGAGACTCATGTCTGGTGTGGTATGCCGCCACCCATAGGAACTGTGAACAATGAACTATCTTTTCAATGGCTACCATCTCCTGAAATGTTAATCTCACAATGCTAGAAAAGAAACAAAATCTTTGGGGATGGTGAGATGACTTAGTGGTAAAGACACATAACACCAAGAAAATTGAGTTCAATTCCCTAGGACCCACATGGTGCAAATACACACACACACACACACACACACACACACACACACACACACAAATAAGAAAGAAAAGAAAGCATAACAGAGTATCACTAATAGTATCAGGGGTTGACTCTCTCACACAGGTTGGGGTAGTCATGATTGGCCATTTTCTCAGTCTCTGCTCAATCTTTATCCCTGTACATCTTGTAGACAAGACAAATTTTGGATTGAAAGTTTTGTGGATGGGTTGATAATCCCCCTCCCTATTCTGGAAGTCCTGCCTAGCTACAGGAGGTGGTTACTTCAGTCTCTCTATCGCCTTCTGATAGGACTCTCATCTAGGGTTACCCCCATAGATTTTCCGAGTCCTCCTCTGATCCAGGTCTCCAGCTAGCCACCAGAGATGCCCCCTGCCAAGTTCCATTTTCACTCCCAGCCTCCCCTGTTGTCTCCCCTCTTCTCATACCTGATTGCCATCTCTGTTCCCCTTCTTACCTCCTTTCCTACCCATCCCTCTCTCTTCATCTACTTCTGATGACCATTTAGTTTTCCCTTCTGAGTGAGATTCACTCGTCCTCCCTTCAGACCTCCTTATTTATTACCCAGTTTCTTTGGATCTGTATATTGTAGCATGGCTATCTTGCACTTTATAGCTAATGTCCACTTATAAGTGAATACATACCATGAATGCCCTTATAGGTCTGGATTACTTCACTCAGGATGATGTTTTCAAGTTCCATCCATTTGTCTGCAAAATTTATGATGTCTTTGTGAGGCAGGAGAATTTTTTAAAAAACGGCATGTGGCTTGACTAGTTCCCGGGCAGCCGCCATGTTCCCACTGTTCCTACTCTGACCATGTCTCTGGCTAGCTAGAAGTGCTGGCCCTGGCACCTATGAGAAGCTACCATGGTGGCATGGATCTTGGGCCAACCTTGTTACCCTCATGGTTCTCTGCTATGCCCCAGACAATGCCCACCATGCTCACCGTTCTCGGTAGAATGAAGACACTTAATGCTTCAAGATTATCCAATATATTTATATATTTAGAAATGCTCAATAAACAAGATGCCCACACAATTAGAATTGCTACCCATTATCTAACCTTTTGGTTTGTTTAATTACTGGAGACTCTTAGAGACATGGACGTCTGCCTCCATTTTCCATCCTCTCCTTCTCTCTCCTCTGCTTCTCTTCTTTTTCCTCCCAACTCCTCACTTTACCTCCCTCTTCTACTGCCCAATCACTGAACTCCACTGCAAATACAATGTAGCAGGAAAATATCCTGCTACATCTTTGTTTTTAATAGGTGAATAGTATTCCATTGTGTAGATGTACCATATTTTCTTTATCAATTCTTCAGTTGTGGGGCAACTAGGTTGTTTCTAGTTTCTGAATATTACTAACTAAAGCTGCTATGAACACAGTTGAGCAAATGTCCCTGTGGTATAGTGAGGCATCTTTTGAGTGCTAGCAGACAGGGACCTAGTATAACTTTCTCCTTAGAGACTTTATCCAACAGAGGATGGAGGCAGATACAGAGGCCACAGCCAAACATCAGTTGGAGTTCAGAGAGTCTTGTGAAGAGTAAGGGATAGAAGTGAATGAGCTGGTGGGGTCAAGGACACCACAGGAAGAGTCAACTAACCATGGGGACTCACAGAGCCTGGATCACCAACCAGATAGCAGGCAGGAACTGTACCTAGACCTGTGAGTCACCATCCTCTGCACCTGTGCTGTTGTGCCCGATCCCCCGTCTCTATGCATTTCCCTGAGGAGACTGCTCAAGGAGAAATCCAAGTTTGGGTGGTAGGCTGCTGAATGTATCTCCTTGTTCCTGTTTTGATCCCTGTTCCTGTTTGTGTACCTGTTTTGTGGGGAGTATAAAAGGGAGCTATGCAGTTGAAAATATAGCATTTGGTTTTTTACCAGATGGATGACTCCTTGTCTTTCTTGCTCTCACCCTCAACCCTCCGCCGATCCAAGGAACTCAGTCAGCTATGCTGGCGTAGCTGACAAGTGGAGGTCCCACTGAGATCGGAAAGATGAGGAAGATTGCTGACGGGCCATCTCTGGGGCATGCATTAAGACAGGAGATGCATTGGGCACAAACCGAAGGTAAGTTTTCGGGGTAAGTAAATGACATGGGTTTGGCACACAGTAAGGAGTTGCTGGCTAAGTAACTATCTACTATACTGGCTCAGCAGGGAACCACTGTTGAAGCTAGGGTTATTGAAGAATTTATGAAAGAAGTACAAAAATTCTCTCCATGGTTTGTGGTGAGCGTTACTTTTAAGCTGGAAGACTGGGAAAAGGTAATAGGTGATTTTTGTGCCACTGCCAATTGGTGGCCCTTTAGTCCTTAAGAAATCAGTTTGGGGCATTTGGAAACTGGTTAGGGATGCCCTTGTCAGTGAAAACTAATTGGCTAGGGAGGCCCTATGTTTATCTTCTTCCTCTTCTTCATCTCTGTTGGGGGATTCTTCTTCTTCTAAGAAGGAGGAACTCTTGGGGGCCATTAGAGGAAAGGAAGTGGGCTCCAGGAGAAAAGAGAGGGGCTGGGGCACGGCGCGATGTGGCGCGGGCAGCTCTGGGGCCAGGTGAATGGAGTAACCTGACAGCTGACAGCTGGAACCAGGCGGCACCGAGAGGCCTGGGCTGTGATGCGCGTGCCAGAGCGAGGTCCTAGGGTTCTGGAAGGCCTGCTGTGCCCAGTGCTGCAGGTTACCTAGGGTATGCATAAATGCAGACTTGGAAACTCTGAAAGAACTTAGAGTCAGCATTTCGAGAGCTGAAGCTTGGGTATGCAGTGAGGCTATGAATGAAAAGTCCTGCTTTGCAGCCCCTCAGCATGGCAGGCCTGCAGCTCATGACCCCTGCTTCCTCACCAATGGGTCCTTTTTTTGGACTGCCGTGGCAACAAGAAGCAATTCATGATAACGTTTATACGACAAGAAAATATCAAGTTGAGCTGCTGGAGGCAGCACACCATTGTGTGCTTGAACACTGTCTCAGGGAAGACGTCCATCGTGGTTCTGCTCACCAAAGAGCTGGCCCATCAGATTGGGGGTGACCTCAGTCTGCACACAAAAAGGACTGTGTTCCTCGTCAACTCTGCAAACCAGGTTGCTCAACAAGTGTCAGCTGTCAGAACTCATTCAGATCTCAAGGTTGGGGAGTACTCAAACCTAGAAGTAAATGCATCTTGGACAAAAGAGAGATGGAGCCAAGGGTTTACTAAGCACAAGGTTCTCATTATAACTTGCTATGTCGCCTTGAATGTTTTGAAAAATGGTTACTTATCACTGTCAGACATTGAATGAACCTTCGGGGAGGATACAGATACATTGTTTTCTCAGAGTGATATTCAGTCTCATTTTCATATTGCTGTTTTAGATTCAAATCAACAAATTTCTTTGGTTCAAGAACAAGTAGATTTTATGTTATCCACCAGACATGTTGTTAGCTATGATCCCTTCTTTCATGCCATTTGTGTTACACCTGTGCATGTAATTAATGCTTCCTCTTCTGTTAAGTATTTAATGCTACTTATTATTATCTTACTCGGTAGCTCTTTAATAAGATTGTATTAGTTAATAATACCAGAGTTGATCCTATTGATGGGTCATCTATCTTGGGCATGTTTCTTCAAGTGGGAATGCTGGTGAAAGAGTGGGCTGGAGTTACTTCCTTGGCAGTTTTTAGCCTAATTTTTCTGATGCTTGTTTTTCGGATGTCTGTGCCACCTTTGGGCATAACAGGTACAATCTCAAGCTGTTGTGCGAGGATTGGTGCTTTTACATGGTCGAGGAGAGCCCTCTGCCCAAGTGTGGCTGACCATGCTACAAAAAGCATAATCATTCACCTAGGCCCGAGCTGCAGCTGGGACTGCAAGGGAGTTTCCCTGAGACATGCCTAGCTGCATAGGGGTTGGTGTTGATACAGTTCCCCTCCTCAGGAAAAAGACACCGGGATGGGTATGACCATACCACCTCACTGTACAATGGCAGGAGTCTGGGGGTCATTACAATATCCCCAGTTTTCACTGAGGGTCTGGTCTCTGTCTCTGCTCAGCCTCTAATTAAAAGAAAAAGGGTGAATTGTGAGTCACCATCCTCTGCACCTGTGCTGTTGTGCCCGATCCCCCGTCTCTATGCATTTCCCTGAGGAGACTGCTCAAGGAGAAATCCAAGCTTGGGTGGTAGGCTGCCAAGTGTGTCTCCTTGTTCCTGTTTTGATCCCTGTTCTTGTTTGTGTACCTGTTTTGTGGGGAGTATAAAAGGGAGCTATGCAGTTGAAAATATAGCATTTGGTTCTTTACCAGATGGATGACTCCTTGTCTTTCTTGCTCTCACCCTCAACCCTCCGCCGATCCAAGGAACTCAGTCAGCTACGCTGGCATAGCTGACATAGACCCCTTACACATTTTCGGCAAATGTGCAGCTTGGTCTTCGTGTGGTTCCCTTAGGGAAACTTGTTAGCAAGTGGAGTAGGGACAGTCTTAGTCTCTGTTCTCTACCATTGGATCCCCTTTCTCCTACCTGGACTGCCTGCTTGGGCCTCAGTGGGAGAGGATGTTCTAGTCCTACTGGGAAGAGATGCCCCAGGATGTAGTGATACCAAAGAGAGGCTCCCCTGCTCTAAGGAGAAGGGGAGTGGGCAATAAAAGGAGAGATTTGTAAGGGTGGGACTAGGAAGAGAGGAGAGAGGGTGCATGTGATCAGGACATAAAGTGAAAAGGAAGTAAAAGAAATGAAAGGAAAGAAAAAGAGATAAATAAATAAATAAATATCTTGGGCCGGGTGGTGGTGGCGCATGCCTTTAATCCCAGCACTTGGGAGGCAGAGGCAGGTGGATTTCTGAGTTCAAGGCTGAATTCCAGGACAACCCTGGCTATACAGAGAAACCCTGTCTCGAAAAACCAAAAATAAAATAAAATAAAATAAAATCTTGGGTACATTTTAAAACTCAGAGCCCTAGCTAGAGCTCCCAGGTCAGCCAGTTATGGAGGATGGAAAGGTTATTATAGCTGCATCCACAGCACCAACCCAGGGCCACTCTGACTCAGAGAGTCAGCAGGTACAGTAGGGGAGGATAGGGCCATATTTTCCCTTGGCTACGGGTAAGTATGATTAAACTTAGTCATGTCCACTGAGTTTATCATGTGTGGAGAAATGTAGGGAGACTCCATAGAAGGACTGACTCAGAGATACTGAGGACTACAGGGAGCTAATTAAGTTAGCACCTCCCATCCATGCTCTGTACCCAAACCTGATCTGAGTAGGAAGCAATTGATACAAGTGGGTGGAACCTTTCCATGTTGTATTTGACTTTGCTTATCTCCAGTTTTAGTATCTTCTTAGTTGTGAACTTCTGAGATCACCTGACACTTGAACAGATGACAATGGACTTTCAGAGTACTTCACCAAGGTCATCTCTGTGATCCTACAAATTGTTATAGGACAGTGATTCAGGATATTGCCTTGTCCCACCCATCCTTTAGAAAATGTTTTGTTATATGGATGACATATTGTTAACCTCTGAATGTTTTGCATATTTGGAAAGCCATTAGAGAGACAACCAGGTACAATGATACTTCTAACTACCTTATACTGGGATTGAGTTAATTGAAAAAAAAAAAAGTCATACTACATGAGTGGAAAAGGAGACTCCCAGAGTCCATAATGTTATTAAATGAACACTTCAGTGCCAGTGGTGGGCTACCCGCTGTGTTTGTCAGCTAGAAAAGCTCCCAATCCCCACAAACCATAAAGGCTATTGATAACTGCTGTTGGTTGTGTGCCAAGATTAGATGGTAAGATTGTATTGTTGAAGATACTGCATGTTTTAACTGAATGCTAGAATATAGAAATGCCAGTCAGGATGTGACTGCTTCTGCAATAATGGCTGGGCTATCATGGGTAAGTGCAACAGCCTTCTGATTGTATTTAAAGTCCAGTCCACATGACAGAGTTCAAATCTGCTATAATAAGACAGGACAAAAAACTTGTCGCTGGAGAGGTCACAAGTCCCAGTGGAGAAGCAATCATTCTATTAGGTGGATGTAATGTGCCCATCAAACTGTCCTCTAAATATGTGCTCATGTCATAGATCACTGTGGTAAGCCTCAACTCATCATCCCTGGAGATGCTCCTGAGAACAGGTGGCCATTGCTAGTGGCACGATGGTGGACATCTACAGTCAACTCCTTCCAAGCTCAGGGATCATTGTAGAAAAGGAGGTAGAACATGGTAAGAGCTGGAGTGGTGGAGTGTTGGGTAGCACTTTTCTCTGAGATTGAAACATCCTACAGCCAGAAGACAAACTACTTCAAAATAGCTTCAGGAAGTCTCTGAAATTGACCAGATCCCCACTCCCACCTCCAGTCTCCTCCTTCTCAAGAATAAACAAACAAGCCTCAAAGAAGATCCTGAGAGCACACCAGCCACCCAGAAGAAGCAGAAACCTGGTAAGCTGCCTGCAAGAGGTTTTAAACAACTGAGTTACTTGGAAGAGATATTCTGCAGACTGTTTAGCTGTCTTTAGGCTGTGTAGTATGCTCTAGGTTTCAAGATTTGTGGGCTGTCATGGTCCTTGGATGGGCTGTGGTGGTGCAGCTGCCTTTGGGTTATTTATGCCCTGTATAAGTAACTCCTTATCTATATTTCTATTGGGTAACCCCTATAAAACTCATTGGTTTACCAAACAAACAAACAAACAAACATACCCAAAACTCCAGGGTCCCCTTTTTGGTTTGTTTTCCGAGACAGTGCCTTTTTTGTAAAAAGTCTTTTAGGAGGTCCCTCTTTCACAATCTCAGTATGATTTGCTACTCCATTCTCCGTGTTCTTGCTGCACTTTGCATATCTCTGAATCCAGAATTTGCAAAGGGCAAGGCTACACAATGGGAAAATCTCTCAATAGGCTTTGACTCTAATTATTATTTTTCATTTATCGACCCTGGGAAAAAGTGACTAGTGCAATGACTGGTACCTATTAAATGCTCAATAAAAACTCAAATTAAGATCCCTTCCCGTCATGATTTGCTTTGTGCCACACTCCATGAATAAATCACACAGAACTGAGTACAACTAGAATGATTCACGGTATTTTAGTGTTTGAAGTGTCTTTAGGGATGTTCGATGCTCCCTCCCCTCCTGGTTGACAAATGAATCCTATTTAAATATATAAAGGAAATATACCCTCAGATTAGAAGTAGATTCAAGACTAGAGTTCAATTCCTTGTTTAGTATTTCTTCACACTGTTTAGAAGTAATAGTTGTAACAATATGCCCAACACTTTTTATTGAGAGATGTATGCTAGGATTGTGTTAAGCAACCCTTGTCCATTAGCTCATTTAGTCCTCATCCAACCATCTCAAGTACTTATTGTGATTAGTTTGAGCCTTATCTTATGCTCCAGGACCTTGAGGCATAGAGCGATTAAACAACTCATTCACAGATGCACAGCTATCAAGTGGTAGACAGGGGCAAGATAGGCAATTTGACCACAGAACTGGTGTTACCTACCCTCCTGGCTTATAAAGTCACATATGGTGTGGTTCCCATTTGTCTTGCTTCTTTCAAGAAGGAATACACAGGACTGAGTTCCATTGCCATTTGCTTTCACACAAGGATTTGGTGTGGTATGTGATAGATGCTAAGTGCCCAAACATTATCTACCAACGGCCCACAGTTCTTTGGACTTGTAAGTTGAAGCCATGGCTGTAGTCAGTAGTTGTTGTTAGCTCAGTGGGCTTTGTTTAGTGTCTTGTTGTAGTCTACCAGTTCCAGGTAGCCTTAACCAACTGAACGAAGACTCCTCCCTGGAGAAGGAACATTCTTCTTTCCATAGGCTGAGAGGGTTGTAGTCAGCTGTGAGAATTCCCTAGAAGCATTTGCTTTCTCTTGCCAAGGAGGGAGACTGGCATTTTTACTTGCTTTGTATTATGAAACTTGTAGCAATAAGACAATTTAATTAGCACAGCAGTTTGAGGTTTTAATAGTTACTGTATTTAAGCAATTTCCTTGGCACTCCTGCTGTTTTATGAAGCTGTAATTTGGCTCCCAAAAGGAGAAACAACAAGGGCACATCAAGAAAAAGATGGCAATGAGATTCTTAGGGGTTAAAATACTCTCCAGCCTGGGGTGAGAGAGTAGTGAGCCAGGTTGCTCATCTCTACTGGCTTCCTCAAAGCCTTTCTAATTGTTCACTGTGCTTCATGGAGCTGTTGTGCTGAGAATTACACTATGTGACTATTACATCCAAAACTGATGAAGAGTTTGTTAGGACTTGAATCCATGTTGATTTGTTTCTACTTGACCAAACAAGGCACTGATGTTAGCAACAAGACAAAAATTGAGAAACACAATATTTATGTACAAAAGGATGATTTATGCAGTTGAGGATGTAGGAAGCATACAAGGTCCTCGAAAGAAGTGGTAGAGTTTAGTTCTTATAATGTAAAGGATGTAGGGAGATATGTGCTACCTATTCAAGACAGGGTTGATCCTAGATGTGGAGTGTGTGTGTGCGTGTGTGTGTATGTGTGTTTGTGTGTGTGTGTAGGAGATACACAACCATAAATTGTTTGTATGGCAAAGGTGGGATTGTAGCTACTCTGGAGTAGCAGCTGGTATTAACAAAATGGAAATAATAGCTTGTCAGAAACTCCAAAGTGGAGGATCATTCCAGATTCATGACCTCCGTAAACTATGAGACAATAAAGTACATAAGGTACTGCTATCTTATTTGCTTTGTTTTGGATGTACTTTGTTATATGGTGTTAGATAACAGATACATGTGCTTTCATAATAGTAAACAAAAACCATGGTTAGAGGAACCCATTTTTAATAAAGCTAATTTCATTTCTCATGTTGAATGTTTTCAGAGAACCTATGTGACATCACTCTGAATCCCAGTTCAGTTCCATGTGCTTGAACTAGACTGTCTCCCTTTTTAGCTCACTGACTACTTTTTGATGCAGGAGTGATTCTTTTTTTTTTTTTTTTAAATTCAGGTAACTAATATAAAGAGAAAGTATACAAGACAGATGCTCTAATAATTCTAGCTTAGCAATACACATGAAGAAGTTGTACATGTCATGGTCTTGATTCTCCTGACACCAGGTCTTTATCTCAACAGGATTGTGTTATTTGAAAGTTGCATTATAATTAGAAGATATATCATCAATAAATTTACTAAACAAATTCATTGAGTGGTATGGGGTGTATGATGTGGGCTGATGGAGGCTCCATTTCAGTCGCCATGAAGCCCAACCTTAGGTTTGACGTCAGAGTGTGAAGAATCTGCGGGATCTTTCTAAACATCCTCTAGAGAAACATCCTCTAGATACAATGTGTCAAGAGGGCGCTGTGCATTTATAAAAGAACCTAAGGTTTGGAGCAGTCTTTCTCAATTGTGTGACAAAGTGAGGCTGGCCTCCACAGGACATTTGGAAATGTTTGGTGACAGTTTTGTTTTTCACATTTAGGGGTGGGAATGGTAGGCATCTAGTAGGAAGAGATCCAGAATGCTACTAAGTGTCCAATGTCACACTGGACAGCTTCCCTTTTTTTTTTTGTTTTTGTTTTTCAAGACAGGGTTTCTCTGTATAGCCCAGACTGTCCTGGAACTCACTCTGTAGACCAGGCTGGCCTCGAACTCAGAAATCCGCCTGCCTCTGTCTCCCAAGTGCTGGGATTAAAGGCATGCGCCACCACCGCCCGGCCCTGGACAGCTTCCTAAAAGCATTATCTGCCTAACCCTTCAGTAGTGTAGAAGCAGATAAACCATGATCTAGAGAAATTGACAGAGGATCTCAGAATTTACTGTCTAGAACTAGGAAGTTCTTCTTACTCATAAGCCTAAAAAGGACGATGGTAGATTTCCAGAAGCTAGACAGTGACTGTTGGTAAGGATTATGAATAGTTATCAAATCAGGCAGAAAGGGCAGGGGATGGCTATCTTGATCAAACTCTCCTAGTGCACTTCTGTCAGTGACTAACCAGAGATCAAGTGTGCTCATTGATAGAATTCATGCAGGTGTATCTTGGATGGAACAGTGTAGGGCAGATAAAGACTGGGAGTATATTTGAGGCATACATTGAAGAATTCTAGGACAAACCTAGCAGCTTAGGATGGTTCATCTTGGCTGTCAAGAGGGACCCTCAGTTGAAGGATTGGTCCATCAGATTAGACTATGAGTGTGTCTTTGGGGCATTATTTTTTATTGCTAATTGATGTGGGAGGACCCAGCATAGTTTCAGTGATGCCATTCCTTAGCCGGTGTGTCCGGGCTGCATAAGAAGGGTCAGTGCTGACCCTGAGCCTGAGAGGCAGTGATAGAATCCATCCATCACTTCAGTTCCTTCATTGACCTCCTGCTCTGTCTTTCCTCAAGGATGGAACATAATCTGTAGACTGAGTTAAACCCTCTTTCTCCCAAGTTGGATTGGGTCATTGTTTTATCCCAGCAACAGAAAGCAGATTAGAACAGGGTCTGAATTTGGAAAACGCTTATGTTACTTGTTTACAGGAAAATGCTTCTAGGGGCCATAGCCACCTCTATGAAAGCTTAATTGTATAATATAAGTATTATAAGCCATTTTTTATGTTCTTACTCCTGAGTGCTAACGATGGGTATAAGACTTTCATGGACATAGGCACACGTTATCAGGGTGAAGATTCCAGATCTGAATGTACGTAACCAAAGCGCCCATAGCATATAAAGAGATGCAGAAAAGATAGAAAGTGAAATGGGAAAGAGTCGCCTGTATCTTGCTACAGAATTTATTCTGAGTATGGACCTGAGTCTTCCTTTAAGATTGAGGTGAAACCAGCCTGACTTGGGACAAGAGAGACGTGGTCATGCCTAAGGTTTCACTAGACATAGCTCGACAAATGAGCCTGGTTCCATCTGTGTAGAGCTGGCAAGAGGTGGGCATAGAGGAATTGTTGCTGGCAAGAGGGCAGACATTTTATTTTTTTACTTTGTGTTTCAGTCTTAAGGTCATGTTGCTTATTCATTCTACAAGACCAGGTGAGGTGCTTTTGACATGTGTTTAACTGCAAGCAGTTCTGAGGATAATTCCTTGTAAATATTTATCTCTTCAATGGCAAGGCTCACCCGTGGACCTTAGGCTAGTGCATTCTCAGTGAATAGAAATTATGGGTAGTCAATGAGTGTTTGTTGAAAGAGTGTATGAAAGTACATTGGAGCCTCTGTGAATAGTGAAAGAAGAATGCTGGTCACTGGATCATTGATCATCCTTCTGTCTTGGCTTGCACTCTGTTACTCATTTTGTATATCCTATATTCAGATGAAAGGTCCTTTATGTCTCATTCCTATATGCAAAGATAGACTTCCTATAGACTTCCTATATTTGCCTTCCTACCCATAGTGCATCCTACTTTCTGGGGAAGCATCAGTATTATTAGAGTGTTACTTTTGATCTTCTCTCCTAGTGTCCTTTAGGTCTAGAAGCAAAGGAGAGCAGATTCTTTTCTGATGCATGTCTGAAGGACTGATGTATGTTCTGTGTACTGTTAATTCAGTGATATCATTACTTAAACACTAGACCTACCACTGAGGAAGACTTGGCATTTAGGTTCAGCATGGTGGCAGGTGTGTCTTGTGGATAAGCTATGCCAGGAGATGTGGCTCTGATTTTTAAGATTGACGTTTTTATTATTTTAAAACCATGTGTGAGTATATCTCTGTCTCTCTGTCTCTCACTGCCTCTCTCTCTCTCTCTCTCTCTCTCTCTCTCTCTCTCTCTCTCTCTC
>NW_021604618.1:55617-69521 GCF_004785775.1 Grammomys surdaster
CTCTCTCTCTCTCTCTCTCTCTCTCTCTCTCTCTCTCTCTCTCGCTGTTTCTCTCTCTCTTTCCTTTCTGAACAGCTGAATGAAGAGGCCCCTGGTGACAGAATAAGGTATTGGATTTCCCGGAACTTGAGTTACAATAGTTTGTAAGCTGCCTAATGTTGGTGCTGGCAACTAATCTCTGGTCGTCTGGAATGCTCTTAACTGCTGAATTGTCTTTTCCAATCCCATATGATGAGTCTTTTTGGGGGCCCAACTTTCAAGCTCTGTAGCCTTCATTCTTCATTTCTGTTCTTTAGACATGAACCTTAAAGTTTTCAATAGATTTTTTTTTAAAATGTGTAAATTCCTGGAGCCTTTTAAATATCCCTTTAAAAATGTGTACATTTCTGCCACTCATAAGAACCTTCATTGGAAATATTAGGGAAAGACTTGAGAATTCACCGAGTACAGGAAGGACTTTGAGTACAATTTCTATTTGGTGATAAAGATCATAAGGATCACTTGATTGAACTATCTTCCCTCTGCAGATTTGTTTCCTATGTTGCACAGAGAACAGGGATTACGGAGTGGGGCTCTCCATGTATGCAGTACCACATACGGAGTATAGCCATATAGCCACAAAACCGGCTCAGTAAGGCTCAGTCTCCATATCACCACTGGGAAAACTGAGGCTCAAACGCAGTGACTACATTACTCAAGTTCTTGAGTTGGAACAATGGTTTCTAAACCAGAATGTCTGTGTACCGACCTTTCTCTGTGCCAGTCCAGGTGAAAATGGCCAGTCACTCTTCTCTCTGCCTAGGATGTCAGGGCTGTTGGGGTCTTGCATCTCTTAGTGTAAACAAGCATGACAGCAGACCCTGTTAGCTTTCTTTCCTTTATTCTCCTGAGTAGCTATTTGAAAATAATTATCTTCCTGTGACATGGCTTGTAGTTTTTCTGTGTGGTTCTCTGTAGGTGTTGGTAGTTAGTGATTCTCATAGAAATAAGAGATCATTTCAGATGGAATGTAGAGTTAAGCTCTGGTTATTAAAAGTGGTCCATGGTGGTTTTCATTATTTCCTGCTTCATATTTGCTTTCTGAGGAATGAAGGAGGGGTAAAGCAGAATGTTTGAGGCCAGTGCTTTGCCACTTTGTCACTGTCAGCCATGGTGCAGTTTGTCTCCCTGAGACAAGCGTGTCTGACCTTCATCAGGAATGTTTGATGATGGCTAATGGTGATATTTTCCATTTCCCCTACAAAAAAAATAAATTGAATTTTTTTTGGAAACAGTAAATATACTTTCTTACCCTCAAAATCTACTCTCTGAAGTCTCAGACTTTGATAGCTGTTGTGGGGCAGCCACTGACCACAGAAATGTAGATTCACAATATGGCAGGCATTTTATTTAACAAACATTTATGTAGTGTTTGTTTTGTGCCAGGTCATGTGATATGTATGTTACATTTATATGTTATTATATGTATTTATATATGTATGTGTATAAAATTATAGTTATACATAACTATGCTGACTGCACATTATATAATTGACACTAATAATTAATATATTAATCTTAGTATTACATATAAAGTTACTGATTGTGTGGTGAGTCAAGTACTATCATTCCCATATTACAAATGAGGAAACTGAGGTACACAGATGTAAAATACTGTGTCCCAAGTCATATGTCTTATAAGCAGCAGAAACATAGCTCACATCAGAGCAGTTTATCTCCTGGGCTCACACTATTAAGTCTGTCCCCAGTTTCCTTTCTGATGTGCCAAGGAATGAAAACAACACAGACTCTCACAGCTAGAGGGATTGCTCCGTGTGATGCAGAAGCCAGCCAAGCACATCCTTCTTCTCATCTTGATTATAATTCTCAGTTTATGCTTAGCTGCCCTTGGTTGTTTGGCTGGTTTTGGGTGTGCTGATGTTGAGGGATGATTTGAATGAATGAGCTTAGGCAGTGGGGGCATTCTCCAGTGCAGACCTTGGTGTTCTAGGAGTGTTACATAGGAAAACTCACAGATGTCACTACTGCTGGGCCAGTGATCAGGACCTAAGCGGGGCATGGTAAAATTAGTCATATAGACACATTCATAAATGAAACAAAACTTAAATCTTTTTCTGGTTTGGTTGTTGCCCTGGGATGCTTATAGGTGAATCAAAGATAGCGTTGTATGGAAAGAAAAATAAAAAAAGTAAGGGGAAAAATTGATCAGAATATACCCCAAATGACGGAAAATAGCATAATGCTCCTAAAAATGGTGACATTGAAAATACCTCAAATCTAATCTGGGTATGATGGAGGTTGACAATGAATCTGAGACTGGGAAGTAGAACAAAGGTTTAGGAGACAGGGAGCAGGGACAGCCAGGGATGTGGTTTACCTTACAGAAATGGTAAGGCTGGTGTATCCCACATGGAGAGTGGCATAATTAGATATGGCACTTTTCAGGTCGGGCATAGAGAGCTGATGACTGACGTGAGGGGATCATGTGTATTCCCCACTATAGTGTGTTCTCTGACCGACAAGCTTGGTGCCCCCAGTGACCTCTGGAAGAAAGGTGAAGATCCTAACCATCCGGCCTTCTACAAGAAAGAATGCCACAGACAAGGTTCCGAGCAGGGAGTCAGCCTGAACAATGGTCAAATTTAATCTATGTAATAATTTTCTGACATTATGGAGCAGTGTCCATCGACATTTAGGCTTCACAGATGTGGTCAGTCGAGTTTGTGTGGAACCTACCAGATGCTGAAGTCTGCCAGGGAAATAATGAAGGGCCATTTATCCCACTGAGAGTCTCCTTAAAGGGAATCAATAACCTCATTGGAAAGAAAAATTGCATCATTTTGACGAGGCCCCTTCCAGGTGAACAATTCTGTCCCAGTGTTTAGCTGTCATTTGCAGCATGCCTTCTGATGACGGGTCCCGTATGCTGATAAACAGGGCCTTGTGTCATCCAGAAGAGGTTTCATTGCTCCCACTTTTGGATGAAGATACTGAGGTACTGAGATTTTAAAGGAACATGCCCATGAGCACTCAATAAACAGTAGAGAATTTGAACTTGGGTTTATCAGACCTTAAAAGCACTGCATAGTGTGTGTGTGTGTGTGTGTGTGTGTGTGTGTTATACAACTAGGTTTTATTTTGTAAATTTCTATACTAGTTTCTTTACATGTAAATTGGGCATAAAAGTACGACCTGATGCTCATAGTTGTGAGTTAATAAAATAATGTATTTGAAGAGCATTTTATAGAATGATGTAGACATAATCATAATTTTTATCTATTGACTAGTGAGTTGCCTAAGTGGTAGGGACCATTCCATTTCTTTACACATGTATGGATTTTGACCTATGTACCTCTAAAGGAGGCTCAGTGTCTGAGTAATTTTATTATTTTGGAGGAGATAATGGTACAAAGACTGTGGTTCTGGGGACATTTTAACGATTCTGCAGTGATTTTTTTTCCCCACTAGCTAAGAGTCTGAGTAGCCTGAGAGGATTCTGAAAAGGTTAATCATCAAAGAAAGTGGTTCTGTTCTCATGTCACTGAGTCAGATCAATATACATTTTCTCTTGGATAATTCCAAGGGCTAGTTAATTTAGTGACACTAATGGTTTCTATGACAATCCTGGAGTTGAAGATTGCAGATTTCCTACTGAGGAAGCCAGAAACCTGGGAAATCACCTACCCCTCCAAGGGAGACCTGTAAAATTCTTGCCCACATAATTAGAAGATTTGCATATTAATTCTTAATTGGAGGCTGGGGCTGAGGCTACTGTAGGCTACAGACATAAAGACTAGTCTGGAAGAAGGAGTCAGAAGCAGGTAAAAGCTGTGTGTCTATTTCTACTGCTGGTTGAATCTCTAAGAAATTGCCCTGAGGCCATTCTGAAAAGTAAGGAAAAGAAAACAAAACAACCCTGCCCAGTGTCATCTTTCATGCTTTGACCTCCCTGCTTCACATTTAAGCAGAACATACACAGCAGTTGGGTGGAATAGCCCTTATTAATAATGCTGATAATGGCTGCCATTATTTAGGACAGGAAGTGGGATCATTAGAAAGGCCATTGTTAACCCTTGCCCTTTTCTCAGCATGAGTGACTGATCCTTAGAATTTCAGTCTGGCTTTTCCTGTCAAGAGAAATAGAAAGAGAAAAGACTGAAGGTGAGGCGTTAGCACCATTCTAGCCTTCACTGTACACACCACACATTGATTCCTCATGGTCGTTTGCTTGGAAGTCGTTTTGCAAGCAATTCTCTGTGACACTCCTTTAGGTAAATCAGTAGGTGAGTCAAGTAACCTGTTGATTAGGAGCATGCCTGAGGGAAAGTAACTGACACACTCTAAGTAGGCAAAGGGGTGTGTACAGATACAGACAGTGGACTAATCGTGGAGCAGTGACTCTGTAAAATGACCAACAAATCAGGCTGGATGGGCAGTACCAGTAAGGATTTTCCCTTTCTCGTTAGGCTCTATAGGGTGGTAGCAGTCCTAGAAGCTTCTAGTGTTTGTGGAAAGATGGGATACATTCAGAGTGGAGACATTACAGAACCATCCTGGTCAGTAATGGAATTCTGGCGGTCAGAGGAAGGCTGCATCACAAGCGATGACTTCCATCTGGGGCCAGCTCTCTGACCCCAGCATTGCATTTTACAATCAGACTCTGCCTCTGAGCTCATGGTTTGCCTTTTGCTCCCACCCCTCTCACAAATCACAGGGGAGCCATAGTGTGTAAACACTACAGGCATCTCTCCTCGGGCACTTGCTGTTTGTTTGGAGAATTAATTTATGTTCCTCTAAGAGACTATTGATTTGAGTTAGGTGATTAAAGGCACTCGATAAAGAACCCGCTAAATCTATTCACCTGTGCTCTACTGATTACAGAAGAGGCTGTATCAATCTTTTCTCATCAAATGACTCTTCCTTTGCTTCAGCCACTCTTCTGTTTTTGCTGCCCTCGGGCTTTCAATTAGGCTAAGAGGCAAAATTCATAGTTTCCTGGGGAGACATGAGAGGGCAGGTGCGTGCAGAGTGTTCTGGGAGGCAGAAAGAAGAACGGCTTAACCTTTTAACTAGGTGTACCATCTTAGAATATAAATCCCAGGTCCCTTCTTATCGCTCTCTCGCCCAGTCATTTTCTGATTCCATATCTAAAATGTTGCTCAAATCGATTTTCTTTCCTTCTTTGCTTCTGCTGCTGTCCAGGTTCAGGGTTTAATTGTAGTACCTGAAGGACACGTGGAACCACATACAGGCCCTTAATTGACCTTCCTGCTTCCTATCTCCTTCCATGCCTCCACTCTCCCCTCCATCCTGTCCTTGGGAATCTTTCTCAGATGACGTTCTGGGGATGTGGGCAATGTCTCTTGCTGTCCTATTTGAAGTCTCCCTTTACTGTTTATAAACTTTCTCAACTTGTCGTCCTAGAAAGTATTCCATAGCCTTCACTTAGCATATGAGGCTGATAGCCTCAGCTACACTCACAAGCACTAGGCTGTAGTCAGGAGGTATGACTTGTCTGTCACTCATTGAGTAATTTACCAATGTAGTTGCCGATCCATTTTTTGTCTTTTCTTCCCCAGGAAACTTGTTTATTTCTAAGGTCCTCCTAGAATACTCAAATGTAAAACTTTTGGTGATTCTCTCTTAGAGGCAAAGGGGAGGGGGGATGGGATAGGGAGTTTGCAGAGAGGAGACCAGGAAGGAGGACAACACTTGAAGTGTAAATAAGTAAAATAACCAACAAAAAATGTATTAGACTCCTTTGTTTGCCCTTTCCACATAGCATTTTGATATCTCCTTACTTAGCAGTTTTCGAGTGATCTTTTTTTTTCTTCTTCCCCATGTGAGGACAGAAATCAATTAAGACTTAATTCAGTTTAGTATTTCCAGAACCTGCTGGGGGAATGTAAAGCATACCAAGTGGGAGGCTAGATTATTTTTCAGAAGGAATGTACTTTCCTTCTTCCCTCCTTAGGTGGAGGACACTTTCTTGGCTCCACAGACTTCAGGCATGGCAGTGTGACTTCTGCATCTACTAGAATGGGAATGGATGTGATGTAAGCAGAAGACGTGTGTGTGTATGCCTCGTCTCATGCTGTGCTCTTTTGAGTCCCTGGAGGTAGTGGTCCAAAGCAAGCAGGGACACACAAAAACCCAAGCAGACAAGATCCCAAATCGAAGGCTTGACCTAAGTTCATCCAAGTTGAAGATCTGTGAACCAGCAAAAAACGCATGTTGTTGGAAGTCACTGAGCTTACAAATGACAAATTAATTCAGGCCCTTAAATGTTCCAACCAATACATAGATGAAAGAGATAGGAAGGACTCAGAGGGTATAAACTAGGGATGGAAAGGTAGCTTAGTCAGTGAGGTGCATGCCAAGCATGCATGAGGACCTTTATTAGGTCCTTAGAAAGCTGTGTAAAACAGCTAGGCATGGTGGTGCATGCTAATATTGCTGGGAAGGTGAAAATGGATGGAATTGCAAGGCTTTCTAGGAAGCCAGCCTAGCCCAGTTGGCAAATTACAAATCAATGAGAAAGCCTGCCTTGAAAAACAAGGTGAACGGTGCCTGAGAATGGAGGCAAACCATTGGTTTCTGTGCACACCTCTATGCATACTCCCCACCTCTGCCCCACATATGTGCACATAAGAGTTTTAAAAAAGGAAATATTGTGACTAACCTATGTGCATTTATTTTTTTTGGGGGGGAAGCATGGCATTAGGGCTTCATCATTCATAGGAAGTTGAAGATGTGGTTATGCAAATTTATGATAGTATCATAAACGTTAGTGGAACACATTACACTTTAGTTCTGCAAGCCAGGGATGGAGGCTGAAGTTTATAAAATTTAAAACTTTAAGATAGAAATTAAGTTTTTTCCCCTTAATCATTGATTATGAAAAGCATAATTGAAGGGGAAAATCTTGGAAGAAAGTCACATGATGGAATTCAAGTTCTAATAGAAATTATTATTGGATTGTAAACTATTTTGGATTAACCATGCCATGGTTCCCCTTCATTAGTGTGGATAATTAAAAGTTAGCCATGTATCATTTTCCTTGATATTTATGGATATCGCTGTGCCAATGATGGTATGATCTGGATGGTATACAACTATTTTCTTCAGTTGAGGCACTCATTGAATGACACCAGTATTAAAGGGCTGAGACTTAATTGAGTATATGAACTTTATCTTCATATTTTCAAGTGCTTGTCAAGAAGATCCGATGAAATTGTATATCTAAGTAAACACTGATATTTAGCTAGAGAGATCTCAAGGTCATGTAACACTAAAGACAGGAGACCCAGTGTCTGAATGCACAAGAGATTAAAGTTATAAAGGAGGACTAGGGAAATGATTCAGTCAGTAAAGTGCTTGATGTACAAACCCTGGCTCTGAACCTCCAGCATCCACGGAAAAAGCCCGATACAGTATCCTGTGCCTGTAACCTCAATGCTGGTAGGATAGAGATAAGATGCTCCCTGAGGCTTGCTAACAGACAGTCAGTGAGCTCCAGGCTAGAGGGAGACCTAGCTTCAGGTCCAAAGAGACAGCATATCTTAAAAATTAAGGTGCAAAGTGATAGAGGAAGACACCTAATGTCTACTTACGGAGTGCACAAACACAAAATTATACAGAAGATGGCAAATGATGGGTGAAGAATTGGATCATCTCATGCACATGGGAGTGATTCTGGCAGGAGAAATGGGGTTTAGCCAGCCACATTTGGAATCTTCATGACGTAGGACAGCCACTCACAAATCTCAACCTACTTTGTGTGTTTTCTGCATTCAAAGGTTCGGGGTTTCTAAACTTTGTAGGAATGAAGTTACAGCTGTTTGAACTCAAGGTTAGAAATTTGGTTGCTAACCTGAATATTAATTTTGTGGATGAGAAAAGATGTCATAAGTTGCTAGGTTGATTGGGATTAACAAGGTCACATTTTTACTTTGAATAGAGAAAATTACATATTTAGAAGAACAAATTTGTTTTCCTGTTCTTATTGAAACTCGGTGGCATTTAAGGATTTGGTTGACCTGTTTATCTCATATTCTCAAATTGGCCTGCTGTTAATTTAGGATATAGAAGTGTATCATTGTTACTTCAGTGCTATCCTTTCAAGGCAGGCACTGTTGGAGTTCTCTCCTTTCTGTCCATCCGAGGATCTCACTAGTGACAACAGGCAGCTATTTGTTTACTGAAAATACCTTTGGAGACATTAGGAAAACTTTAGTGAGATCTGGGGCAAGTAGTATTAGTGATAAAATTGGATTTCTTCCATTTAAGGGCCTGAGAGTGTTCTGCCAAGATACTCATAGTAAGTTTAAATATTTCCTCCCAAATAGGTTTGTATTTTTTATTTAATCAAAGATTTATTTTTATTCACGTGCCTGTGAGAGTGTACTCCATACAAGTCAGAAGTGGGCATGAAATTTTCTGGGACTGGAGTTACATACAGGTGGTGATTAGCTACCTGGGTTCTGGGAACCAAACATGGGTTCTCTTCACAGTTAGTGAGCTTTCTTGACTACTGAGCCATCTCTCTAGCTCCCTAAAGAGTCTTAGGTGATATCTACCATGTATGTACTCAAGTGTTAGAGCTGAATTCACTTGTGACTAAGTAATCATCTTAAACACTGTGGTAATGCTCAGAAGACAATAATGTTGTACTTTGGGATTCTGTCATGTGTTTTTCACAGAAACTCTGTGATGAATTAGGATAGAACTGGTACAAGGTATAGATTATAATAACATAACCCCAACAAGAAATTATGCAAAAAGTATGTTCATGTGATGAGTCACTAAGACAAAAGACAAAAGTTAACTCTCCATCCTTGGGAAATTAACATCCAGAAAAAGAATCTCCGAAAACCTGGCCTGCTGGAGGCAGTTTGTATCTTACAATTCATTACTGATATTCTTTGCTTTCTTCTTCCCAATGGAGGCTGGGCATCATTTTTCTATTCGATGCAGAGAGAACATAAAAAGGAAAAAGACAGCTTTCTCAGTGGCTCGGGGTCTTTTGTAATAGGAGAGCAGGAGAAATGGACTGAAATAAACACATGTACCATTGTTATCGATGTGTGGGAATCATAAATGCATTTCAACATCTTTTGCTGTCAGTTTTTTCCATAAGTTATAGCTTGTTCAAAACACTGTGAAGACTGCTTATATTATAACCAATCTCTTACTAAATGTGGTTTCCCTGGCCTCTCTGGTTTCCATAGATCTGGGAATCAGTCCTGTGTGTGGGACAGCGAGATGAGGTTTCTTTTTCCATGTAAGTGAGGCAGGTGAGATTAGTGCAGCCACTTCCTCTGACTGTCTATTTTGAATGAGCTTTTTGTACAGTAGATAGAATTTACATCGTTCAGATGAATAGATGTTTACTGTCCCTGTTCTTGCATTGTGATATCAGGAGCACGAGCTCTGAATCAGACTGGATGAGTTGGATTCCTGGCCTCACACTTAGCAATAACATAGTCGTAGATAACTCATTTGCACACTGTCTTTGTCACATTCGTAATAAGAGCTTTGTAAGTGCTCATCTCAGAGCTTATAGTTTTAAAAAACAAGTTCCTTTGTTTGGCGTCAAACGCACTACATAGCTGAGGATGACTTTGAACTTCTGATTACTCCTTTACCTAATATGTACTAGATTACAGAACTATTCTACTGTATTCTGTTTTATGAACGCTAGGGATGGAGTCCAGGACAGTGTGCACTAGGCAAACATGCTTCACCTGAAGCTTCAACCCTAGCCCTCCCAGGGTTATTTATGAAGATTAAATGGGTTAATTTCACCATTCTGACACATGATAAGTGCTGTCCAGGTGTTGGTGATGAGATTTGTACACTCTATAGTAACACACAGTGTGTGCCCGTGGTGATGGAGGAGACTGTGACTGTCAACTCTACCTTCCTCCAGAGCCGTTGGTTACATGACATTAACCTCTTGGTTACCTGGTATTAAGCTGTTGGTTACCTGGCATTAAGCTGTTGGTTACCTGATATTAAGCTGGTATGCATATTCTCCTTTCCTTTCCCTACCCCAACCCCTTTTAATTAAGGAAAACAGCATACATTTTAAATTATGAAATATACCAACAAAGTGTACCTATATTTATTTCCGTTTTCTCTTGTTTAAAGAGAGTTTTTTTAAGAATGTCATAAATCTTAATTGATAGCTTAAAAGATTCTCAAACCCTCACTGCAGAATTCGCTGAGAGATGGACTTGTGGAACTTCATGGGGTAAACTGAGAATGGAAAAGATAACAAGACCCTCCCTGGGGAAGGCATAGTGGCTAACAGATGGATCACTATGTGGAGAGACAGACCTTCAGAGTGTCCAAGATGGCTGTGGTGATTGGCTATATTATTGTCTAGTACAAATTCTGAGATTATGCATATAGACAGGTAGGCATGTTGACTTCATTCTTTCTTCCTGCTTTTTTATGGACCCAGGCCTTCATTCCTGTCTGAGATCTCACCATCTCAAAGTTGTCTTTCCTCTGATGATCATTTTCTTCACATCACAAACTGTTCCTGAACTTTTCTCTCACTTTTTGCCTTACCATCACCATCATCATCATCATCACCATCACCATCATCATCAACAGCAATTACCAAAAAAACAAAAACAAACAAGCCCCCTCCCAATATAATCACTGAAATATGTGGTGGCAAACCCATTCATTGTTGCAAATGGCTGAGTATACAGTCCTCTTGCATACACTTCTGGGCTTTCGATGTCCTTTTCCTTTAAAGTCTTGTTAGTTAATTATACCACCTTTTGGACCCTCAAGGATATCAATCATTACCCTCAGGACATTCTCTTTCTTCCTCATAACTTTGGTGGCTGCTTTAGTCTTTTTTTCCTTATACTTTCAGTCAGTCTGTAGATTATTTTGTCTCTAATAAAGTAAATATAATGATAAATTTGCTGAAAGAATAAATAAAATGAAGAAAAAAATTAAAATACATTCGTAGTTCAGAGATAGCCATTGCTCTATTTCTCATCTCCCTATATGTCTTATCTATCTCTATGTGTTTCATCTATCAATTGATCATGTGTACATGTGTGTAGGCATATGTGTGTGTATATCTATCTTATAAAATGTTATTAAACTCATTTACCTTGTGAACTACTTTTCCTCAACTTAATATTTTTATTAATTATTTGGGATTTTTGAACAAGGCACCTGATCACACTCACCTCCTATTACTCCTAGGTCCACCCTCTCATCCTTGTGCCCCACCCCAAAACCCCACAAAGTCCAAATTGTGTTGGCCCTATACCCATTGGAACATGGTCAAACTCCTAATGGTCAACCCTTTAAAGATAACTGAGTCTTACCTTATCCTCCAAGCCTACCAGAAGCCATCAACTGTGAAGAGCTACACTTCAGCATCTTTAAAGGACCTTCTTCAATAGCTTTCTGTCTGTACTGTTTCTTTCGGGGGCTCAGGGAGGGTTTGTCACAGAAGCCTTCAATGTCTCTCATTCTCAGTTATGAGTTTATAGTCATCAATACCACTGCAAAATAAGCTCCTTTGCTCAAAGCAGCCAGAGGCAGCATGGATCATAGATTTTCACATGGTTTCAGGTGGCAGCCCTAACCACTGACATCAACATGGTTTTCAGTGGTAACATGGACCATAAACATCGCATAGTCTCCACAAGGCAGCATGGACCATAGACACCAACACCGACTCTGGCAACAGCATGGACCATGGAAGTCTTTCAAGGAGGCTTAATCTAGAGAATGACTTGTTCTTAATCCTGGATATTTTGTTGTTGCCCAGAGGTGATCATGAGGTCAGGCAGTATAACCAGGGTCAGGACTTGCACAAGGGCTGCTTGCTTCACACTGCCCTCAGAACAGGTGGTCTTCTGGGTACCCCAGGCATGATTGTTGTGTTTAGAGTCCTCTGGCAGTGCTGTGGCCGAGTGTTCTCCTCCCCGTAGCAGAACAAACAAGTGCAACAGCAGCAGAGCATGAGCATGAATGTCGTCGTTGTGGTCATTGTCATCATCATCATTATCACCGTCATAGCTGGCTCCATGCTGTGGTCTGGCCTTTGGGCCCAGAGCTGCACTGGCTTAAGTGGTAGAGACTGGGTGAGATGGCCCTGTGGTACCCCAAACTTCCCAACACCAGAGAACTGGTCCTATTTAGCAATGACCTGCTCCTTTGACTGCCTTGGCCCCGGTACTGCCTTAGCATCTTCAATTCTGTTTCTCTCTTTGTGTGTTCTGTCATCTTTTCCATTGTTGTATCTCACAATCATTTATTAAAGTAGAGTTGCAATCTACTGTGTGTCACACAGTATATTATTTTACCCAAAGAGTTTTACATACAAATGCTGCAACGAGTCATTGATCCGGTTCAAGGTTTCTGAATCACTGAACATACTGAAAAATTGCTGGACCTCATCTTGGATATCCTGTCATTGCCCAGAGTCAGGGTGATTAGGAGGCTCCACCCAGGCCTAGGCATGGTCATCATTCTTACAGTCGGTGGGCAGTGCTGAGTCCCTGTGCTCTCCTCTCCTTAGCTGGGTAAGCAGCATGAGTAGAGTGACAGCACTGACCTGGCCAGAGCCTCCTGGTCATCTGAGGACTGGTCCTACTTGCCAATGACATGTTCCTTTGTCTGCCACTTACTTGTTGCCACCACTGTATCTCTAGTTCCATTTCTCTCCACCCAGTGCACTATTCTGTCTTGCCAACATTTTTCCAATTCCCATAAGTTATTTTTATTAAATAACATACAAAGTCTGTCTCCTCATGAGGCTACGATTTTCCCAAACTAAGTGTGGAGTTGGATCCAGTTCTAGTGTGCCATTTCCGATAGTTGACCTTTGACACCTTTCTCTTGGCATTGTGGTTGGCTTCCATTCTCTTAAATACAACTTTCTGCTTTCCTTCTGCCTCATCATCTTATTCCCGTGTGTTATAGTTAGAGATGGCTAAGCTGCATGACTGGCCAGAGTTTCCTAGGCACAAACTTTCATTGGTTGCACTAGAACCCAGGTCTGCTTTTCCTCTTGACTTTCCTCTCATTTCTATAGTTCAAACTGTGGATGAGAGCGTGGTTGTGAACTTAAGATCAAATGCCCCAGAGAGAATTCCAGCTTCTCACTTAAGATGCACTTCAACGTCCTTATCTGCTCTCCGTGAGGTTGCTCTAAGTGACAAACACATTAACACTCATTGCAACCATTCAGGAAACAGTTGTAGTGTTGACATCACTTTAATCTA
Source organism: Grammomys surdaster (assembly GCF_004785775.1). Classification (NCBI taxonomy): domain Eukaryota; kingdom Metazoa; phylum Chordata; class Mammalia; order Rodentia; family Muridae; genus Grammomys; species Grammomys surdaster. The sequence continues at coordinate 68,886 of NW_021604618.1, forward strand.
TCTCCTACACCTACATGCTTGTTGACATTATCTCAATTGGGATTCCTTGTTCCCAAACTGCCTCTTAGCGGATCCTGGCCTACACTATTTTATGCCCCTGACTCATTCTTCACACAGCAGCCAGAGTGAGTTTTCTAAAATACAAATCTAATGAAGAACCATCTGACACCTTTCAGCAGTGCCCTGTTGGTCTCAAAGTCAAGGCTAATCTCTTTTCCTTGATCTATGATGCTCTTTAAGATTTGGCTCTTGTCCCTCATTCCAGCCTCTCTCTTGCTATTAGTCCTAGTCCAGTTAAAGCTGTGCTTATAGGCTGGGGAAATGGCCTAGTTGGTAAAATGTCCAGTAGGAAAGCAGAAGGAACTGAACTGAGATTTTTCAAATCCACTAAAGAGCTAGGCATGCAAGCATGTGTCTGTGATCTCAGCACTGGGTGAGACTGGAGGCAGGCAGATCCCTGTAGCGCACTAGACAGCTAGCTAGGCCAATCTATGAGCTGAAGATTTTGTGAGAGGCTCTGTTTCAAAATATAAAAATGAGAGTGATCAGGGGAAAACACACAACTTTGCATGTACACACACACACACACAGAGAGAGAGAGAGAGAGAGAGAGAGAGAGAGAGAGAGAGAGAGAGA
>NW_021604618.1:69531-77514 GCF_004785775.1 Grammomys surdaster
AGAGAGAGAGAGAGAGAGAGAGAGAGAGAGAGAGAGAGAGAGAGAGAGAGAGGAGAGATGGAGAAAGAGCTGTGCTCAAGTACGTGTCTCCAAACAGATCTGTGCATTTTTCTCTCCTGTTGGGATCTCAGTACTGTTCTGTTTTAGACTCTATCTGAACCATCCTTGTAGTTCAGTAACAACTGACTCCCATACATTCTTCAGGATGTGGTAGAAATTCATTCTCCCTAGAAGTTCTTCCTACCTGCAGGGCAGCCTCAATCAACCAAGTCTGGGTCAGGTGCCTCCAAGTTCTCCATAGCATCCTACTATTTTTATTATTATTGTTAAAAATTAGCATCTTCACCTTTAATTACTGGGTACTATTTTGTACGATGTATGTGATATCTTTATCTGTTTTCTCTTTCAATCTGTAAACTTCTTGAAGACAGAACTATCCTGTATCACTGGTTTTTAGTACAGTGGCTGGACCATGATCCCAAAAAGGATTTAAGCTCATTGATCAGAATTTGTATTTTCCACAGTGATTGGTGTGATTATGCTGTGTTAACTTTCAATAGCTTTAGTCCTTTTTTTCTCTTGAGTGTATGTGTTATGTTATTCATGTGTATTTTGTTACATGTGTGTTTGTGTGCTTTGTTATATGTGATGTGTGCACTTGTTAACATAGGTGTGTACACATGCATTTGTGGGATCAGGTGCACTTGTGTATAGTTCCCAGAAGTAGCTGTCCGCTATCTTCCTCAACTGCTGTCTATGTTATTTATTTATTTATTTATTTATTTATTTATTTATTTATTTATTTTTGAGAAAGAGCCTCTCACTAAACCTTGGGTTCATTGATTTGGATGGATGCTAGGCAAATGAAATTCAGAGATGCCTGTCTATGTGTTCTTGTCTCCAAATTGCTGGGATCATAGTCCTATGTCATTATAACTGGCCTTTTTACATGGGTGCTGGGGATTCAAACTTAGGTCCTCTTGCCTGTACTGCACCTCCAACAGGAAGTGAGCTATTCCCAGCCTCAGGCTTCACCTGTCTATTTTTTATTGACTTCATTTTCAGATTCTTATTTCACCTCTTTTCTGTTTCCAGGCTCTTGCTTCTTCCCAACTGTTTAGAAACATCCGTCTTCTCTTACTTTTCTCTTCCTGTACATTGTTTGTATGCACCCCATCACTTTCCTTCTCAATGTGGCTGAGGTCGGTGAGCTACTCCAGTGGCAGCTTTCCCTTGAGTTATGTGCAACATGAGTGTAAAGACATTATGTCTGTGGCCATATATCTTCTATAGAACTGTGCTACAGGAAGATTTTAACAAATTCATAGCTTTGAAGGGACAGGTCAGGAAAACACACTCTAGGATTTCTTTCTCTGTAATCCCATTATGAATGCATAGGAGAGAGTGTTCATAAAACAGGTGCAAGAAGTCAGAAGGAAGTTTTTGTTTAGGCTTTAGTTTTAATTTTTGGTATCTTTTTTCACCTAAAAGCTAGAAAGCAGACTCCTTTCTGAGCCTGGGCAAATCTAAATAAGGAGCAGAATATTAATGTATTTTATGTGGGACATGATGATGGGGTGACGGCTCAAGTCTACATTCATCCTCTGTGATGTGGATGTGGTTACCACGTGGATTGTTCTGAGGACTTGGTGTGGTAACTCTTCTAAATTGAGTAGAAAAACAAAGCATAGTCCATAGGAAGCATTTATGGATAAAACAACTATTCTTACTGCATGGCAGTGGTGTCATCCATGTGATAACACTAGAGATTTTCTCTTTACTTTTCTGAGGGCCACACATGTGAAATAACTCCTGTATGTTCACTGAGCAGTGTTTACTGTTCTTGATTCTGAGGCCTACTTTTTTTCACACTGCTGTTTTCAAAGGATGACATGCTTGCCTGTGGTGGCATCACTTGGAACATGAGTCTCTACTTTGCATATGCAACTCTTGGTCTATATATGGATGTGACTTTGGCATTTGTGAACTCATATCAGAATTTGACGCTATATTGGGACTCTGTCTCTTACTCAGTTAGAAGTGAGTTTTACATCTCCAGACTTACTAATATTCTGGGCTGGATAATTCTTTTTATGGGACTATCTCTTTTTTTGCAAGATGATCAGATTATCTCCCATGTTTTCCCACTAGATGTTAATGGCATCTCTTGTCTCTAGGTTCAACAATGTCCGCATCCACACAGCCTCTTCTTAATAGCACGAGGCATATTGAGTTAAAGGCCCACTTAAATGACCACATTTAACTTAACAATGTCTTTAAAGGTTTTATCTCCAATTCAGGTCATTTGCCAAGATAGTAGGGGTTAGAATTTCAGTATGGAACATTTGTGGTGATTTTTCTGCAGGCTTTACAGTGGGCAGGGAAGAAGGATCAGGGTGAGGTAACAATGGAAATTGGCTCAGCCCAATTTTATTGTAAATGGCGCTGGACTAAGTATTTAGATAACAATTAACTGGGTCTGAAGTACACAGCAATTTAAGCCACATTTACATTGAAGCTCTTTTCAAAGTACACATGGCTTCATGAAGAAGATGGTTTCTTGTTGATTTAGGCACAATTCTAAAGATAAAGGTCTAGGGAGAATGACTGAGGTAAATACAGTGCCTGGACCTAAGATAACATAAACATCACTTAGGATGCTGTAAAGTACAAGTGACATCACTCATAAGAATGGGTTTTATGATCTAAAAGCAATGCTCAAAATGTAGGGGGAAAGGGTCTAGGATAAGTAAAAACAACAATTCTGGAAGATATGGGCAGAGCCTGTCTCATCAGAGAGCCAAGGATGACCAGGTTGTAAAACTACATCTTTTCTGGCATTCAAGGAAGAATAGCTACACATCTCATTCAAGTGAGGAGGTAAGCTGTGTGTTTTACTTTTCTGCTTTCTCCAGTGCTTATGTGTGTACACAAGGACCTTTTTGCTCTCTCTAGACATTAAGGAAGATGTGGTTCACCTGTGAGCAAATACCAGCCAAGAAGCATTTTAAGGGAAAAGGCTTATTTTGCCTCATGGTCTGAGACTATATAGTCCATTGTGGTGAGGATGGCAAGGTGGTGGTGGAGGGGCTCAATGTAGCAGGAACATGACTTGGTAACTTCTTGCTCATGTTTTAGTGAACTAGGAAGCAAAAAGAGGACAGGAATTCCAGTCAGGGTATAAAGCTCATGGTCTACCTATAAGGTACCTGACTACTCTAGTAAGGTTCCAGCAGGGCATCTGGGGACAAGTATACAAGCACATGAGCCAGTGGGGGTGGCATTTTACACTCAAGCCATAGAATGCTATTTCTCTTCCCTACTATGTTTTCCATGAGTATTTAAAATGCTGAAATGGTTCCTATTTTAATAAAACAAATGAGAAATAGCAAAACTTATATTCTTATTTGATCACAAACTCTAACCCAGCTACCACTCTCATTTATATCTTCTCCTTTATCGCAGAGTTCTCTGAAACACTTGTCAGTGCCCTCTCTCCCCAGCACTTCCTTGGTCAAACACCTGATGGTCCAAGCTCCCTGGGAAATGATTATTAACAGCAGGGATTTCCATGACGTTATATTCAATCCATGTTCATTTCCTGGTCTTCATTTTATCTGCTCTCTCAAAGGTACAGGCAAATTCTTGTCTCTATTTTCCTCAAAATGTTTTTGTCATTTGCTTCTGAGAATCCATCCTCCCATGGTTTGGCTCTCAACTCACCTTTGTCTCCTTTTGCTATACTCTGAAGATTCTTCCTGGCTTTTAAGTCCTAGAGTGATACAAGAGTTAGTTCTCTTCATTTATCTGTATCCTCCCCTCTTCAACATTATAGATCCTAAATACCCATCTATATCTGCCTTCCCAGCATCGATCACTAGAAAACTGCTTAGGGGACTAGTTTCTTTTCACTCAGTGATCTGAACTAGATTGCACGGCTTATCTTTCTTTCTTTGCATTTTGATATATCCATTTGATTGGTCTTAGGCAAAGAACTCTGAGAACTGACATTCCATTTCCAGGCACATAGACAACTCTCTTTACTCTTTGATCCCAAGGATGAAGTCCTCAGATGCAGAGTGAGTGAACTTAAACTATACCAGAAGCTAGATTGGACTAGTATCTTGCGGGGGGGTGAATTGTATGTGTATGTGTGTGGGTGCTTGTGTGTCTGTGTGTGTATGATCATGTTCCTCTGAAACATAAAACAAAAAAATGTCTCACAAGATTTTTAAAATTGTAAATACACAGAAAAGAGAATAGGATATAGCAGAGAAATGGATACTCAAACACTGTTTTTGGAATTGTGGTAGGGATGGGAAACTCTTAGCAGGACTAGAGGAAAGCAGAGCACGTAATTTCCATGGACTTGGAATGAAGAGAAATGACCCAGGGAAACATTCCATTTACATTGAAAGTGGCCTCCATATTGTTTCCTGGTTTTATTCTCCCCATAGACAAATAACTCATGCATATCTGTCTCCTGTTTTGACCTTGTCCCTCGGTTGTGCATTCCAATAGCCAAGCATTTCCTGGACATATGCACTGAACACCTTCCCATAATCATCTCCTCAAATTCTGTGTGCACAAAGCAGACAGAGCATTTCCTGCCTCCTTGTATGGGTTTCTTCTACATGTCTTCCCAAAGGCAGTGAAGCCACAAATGTGGATGTCATCTTAACCTGCTAGCTTGTTTTTTCTCCACAGATTCACCAAAGCCTCCCTGTATTTTCTTGAATCCATCTCCTCCCTTTGTCTCAATGAGGATCGCTCTCAAAGCCTCATTTCTGCTTCAGTGCCACAGATGCCCAGCTGCCACCTGCTTCTGTCTTTTTCCCTTTTAAAATTCACCCTCTGCTCAGGTACCATAGTGACCTATGCAAGCATAAATCTTATCATGTAGTTCCCCCGCTGAAACCTCTCCAAGTGCTCCCCTGAGGTGAATAAAATCTATGTTCCTTGGCGTGGTGTACATGGCCTTCCATGCCTGGCCCTAGCTTGTCTCGCTTGCTTCACTTCACTTCTGGCCTCCTGTGTTCAATCTTGTACAGAATGACTGGCTTCACTCTCCTTTCAGTCTCTTGCTTCTGTACTTTGCTCTTGTGAGTTCCTCAGCAGTAGGTTTCCTTTGTTCTTACTGCTTCTAGCACATCCTTCAATATTCACATTACTGTTTATATTCTATAAAACAGCTTCTACTATATCTATCAGCCTTCCTGTATATTCCTATATGTCCTGTGAGTTTGTAAACATGTATGTACTCATGCATGTGTGTATATTACTGAAACACCTTCCACTAGACACAGATATTTCTTGTGCTGATGTGTGTGTGTGCATACACGAGTTGTGTGTATTACCAAAACACCCTTCTCTATACACAAACGTTTGCTGTAGTGACTCTGGTAAGCTACCCTAGAGGAGGAGTTCTTTCTTGTTTTTGGTGCCTAGAACACAGTTGTAATTGGATAATGAGAAAATGAATGAAGTGTCTTATGCAAGACACTCTTCCTACTGTCTTGAAATAGCCAAGAGCTCAAATCTGATGCAGAAAGTTCTGACTTCCTGGTGATAACGGAGTTCCAGCTGACCTCCTGCTGCTTTTTGCTGGTCACATGATAAAGACTGCTCTCTGATATGGAGGTGTTTGTAAGGCAGGGAAGGGAGACACATAGGGGCAGTTTGCAATCTCAGTGGACTGGAATGTGCACAGTAGAGCCGGATGAGGCTTCAGTCACCATGGACTAAATCAAATGAGTTTACGCTGTTGAATGGTTTAGAGGAGGGATACTTCAGAGAATCCTGCCAGTGCCTGGCAAGTGGGACTAGCTTCATGGAGGTCAGCAAGGCTTGAAATAGATAATAAGTGACATCTGCTCCTACCTTCTCCACATAGAAAAGCTCTCCTGGTCTGACTCACATGTCTCTGAGCCAAATCTAGTTTGCAGATGGCAATGAGCATTCTAATGTTGCATGTAGGCATTTTAAGACAGGCTCTCATAAATAGATCCTGTGCCCTGGGAGGCATGCCAAAACACATTTCTGTGTTGACTGCAGAGATGCTTGCTAAAAAGCAAACAGCACATTAGCAGCCTTCTGAGTTCTTGTGCAAATGGACTGTGAAATTGTGGCTTGATGCTCCAAAGCAATAACTTTTTGTCTCCTTGATGATGATTAAGGGAAGCTGGGCTTGCTTTGGCTGAGGGGGTGTGGGTGCATGCAGAAGGGGCTCAGAAGGTACAAGTGGATGGAGGGGGACTTAGATGGGGCTACCCGAAGAAGAATGGCTTGACTGTTGGAGGGCAAGGAGAAGAAAGAGCACTGTTCAACTGAAAGCTTCATCTGACCTTCAGGAAATTGTCTAGAGATCCTGTGACTTAACATTTGCCCACAAATTAACTGCCTCTGTTTGTTCCAGCCACTGGGATTGATGAAACAGCCAGGGGATTCTGACCACAAAATTATAATAAACGGAGATGTCTCATGCAGTTATTAAATATTTAAAAAGCCATCTTGACATTAACTTGTCAGATGGAATGAATGAAATTGAAATAGTTTTAAAAACGATCTTTCTGATGGCACAGGTAGAAATTCAGGTGTGGCATTTACTCTGTGCTGTGAAGAAGATACTGTTTTTAGGAGATGCATCTCTGCATCACTTTCATCCCAAATGCTAATTAACCATCAGGACTTCCAGAAGGTGGGTCAAATGTGGGATCCAAAGGTAAAGGGTATAGTCAAGATTTTTTTTCCTTTGAAGAATCATTAACTGAAGATGTGAGAGGGCAAGGGGAAATTTATGCCCCAGGCAGTTGAAGCATTCTATTCTAAAGTAAAAAGACATATGAGTTTTGTTTAGTTTCCACTCTTATCTAGACTGGGCAATGAGAGATGTTAGGTTGTAAAAATAGCATTATTCATAATTGTAAATAGCATTATTTATTGGTTATAAAAGAGGCGTTTGTTCATTGGATATGCATGTCATAGATGTGGATTCTTGCTAACACTCATCATGAACCAGTCCTCGTACCGGTTTTCACTTATTCACGCAAAGGTTACTTGATCACGAGGAAGAAAAGTATCCAGCTCAAAACCTCTTGTTTCTCAGCCTTTCGTAAGTAGTGACCATTCTGACTGGTGAGATAAAAGGAAATTAAATTATGAGATACTAGATAGCTTGTAAAAATGGTAACAGGGTCCTTTGACTTGCATATTTTTCTTGTTTCTTCAGGAATTGTGGACATAGCTGTTTAAGCTGAGGTAGTTATGTTTTGTGATAGAAATTTAAGGAGAGGCTAAGAGTATTGTTGACATATCTCTTGGGCTTGTATCCTTAAAATCTGATTATTTTCTAGCCTTCTCACAATAAAAAAGAATAGTAGATCTCACGTGTGTGTGTGTGTGTGTGTGTGTGTGTGTGTGTGTGTAGGGGTGACTATTATTTAGGTACTATGTTAAACAGGGTTAAACCTAGTCCCTAAGACATACTCTACTCAATGAAACACTAGCTTTTACATGCATGTGAACCAGACTGGAGTGGGCAGTAAGAAATGCCATTTCAATGGGAATACGAATACCTGATTGAGATATAAGCCTGTTTGTCCTATGATAAATCTCATCAGTAGGCTGTGAAAGCAAAGTTTCTCCACTCTTGAAAGGAAGCTTATCAGAAGGGATTGTCTGCCTGTTTTGTAGACACTGCTTTGCTGAGGATATGATGTTGGAAGCTACTGTAATCATCTTGCAAAGGAAGATAGTTTGGGAGATGTTACTGGCATATGGATGTGTGGACAGATCTAGCCTGTGCTGATGTGCTAATACCATTGTGCTGTCAAGTTAGGAAATCCTGGAGGTTGCTCATCTTCAGTCTTCAAGGTTTTATTTGCCCTTTCCTTTCCTTTCCTTTCCTTTCCTTTCCTTTCCTTTCCTTTCCTTTCCTTTCCTTTCCTTTCCTTTCCTTTCCTTTCCTTTCCTTTCCTTTCCTTT
>NW_021604618.1:77524-78824 GCF_004785775.1 Grammomys surdaster
TTCCTTTCCTTTCCTTTCCTTTCCTTTCCTTTCCTTTCCTTTCCTTTTTTCTTTTCCTTTTCTTTTCTTTTCTTTTCTTTTTTTTTGACAATTTTTTTCTGTATTTTCTGTGCATGAGGATGAGGGCTGGATTTTAGTTCCCAGAATCTAGCATCCACACAAAAGTGATGTGTAGCCTGTGCATGCCTGTAACCCTAGCACTGGGGAGAGACAGGAGGAACCCTGAGGCTTGCTGGCTGTATACCTTGCCAAAAAACAAGAGCCTCAGACTCACTGAGAGACCATGCCTGAGAGGAGCAAGGTGAGATGTGATAGAGGACATGAGTTTCCTTTGGTCTTAGCATGTGTGCGTGTCACACACACACACATACACATACACAAACACACACACAAACACACAAACACACACACAAACACACAAAAACACACACTATTCAAAATATTTTACACTTTATAGGTCAATTCTGTCATTATGGTGTGAAAACAGCTATAGATAATGTGGAGACAAATGAGCATGCAGCTCCAATAAAGTTTTATTTTATAAAGACAAGCACTGGTAGGTCAGATGAGGTCCAACACTCTTCCAGTTCAAAGACTTGAAGAAGGAAAATGGGAAGGAGAGATAATAAAAGCCTTATAGATGGCCTATCAATAAAGCAAAGGAGCACCTGTCTCAGGAGAACAACGAAGAACGATAAATCTAGTCCTTAGGAGAGGGCTCTGGAAAAAGAAAATGTCATAGAGTGTAAAGGCATTTGTTGTGAACAATTTAAATTAGCATCATTTATTTGGCAAATGTATATATATATATATATATGTATATATACATTTAATATTAAATGTATATATAATATATATATATATTATGCTTAATATATCATTGTCAAGATCTGAAGCTTCTCATCCAGATATAAAAATGTGTGTACTCTTTTAGAAAGTGCTCCCATCTTACCCATCATAATGAATGTAGAGTTGGTGTTTCTACCTAAGCCTGGGATTCTGAACAATGTATGGAACTTATAAGCAAACAGAGAAAGTGTGGTTTAAAGGTTACTTAGTGACTTCTGGCATTTACCTGCTCCTCACTCTTCTTTCACTTTGATTGACTCCTCCTCTGCTTTCTTCTGTCTCATAATGGCCCTGAAATGCTCTACTTGATTTAGGTTTCCTGTCTTTATCTTTTCTAAGCCCTGTTTTTTTCCCCAGATGATAATGACAGACAAGTGGTAAAGATATATATATATATGTATATGTATATATATATATGTATATATGTATATATATATATATATACATATAT
>NW_021604618.1:78924-101116 GCF_004785775.1 Grammomys surdaster
TATATATATATGTGTGTGTGTGTGTGTGTGTGTGTGTGTGTGTATCAGTTTAACAGCTCATTTAGAGATCCTATCTTTCTTTAGTCTGCCCTGATAAAATCCCAAGGAGGTCCTTTTCTGGACGTGAGACTTGTGAATCTTCAGGGGTTTTGACATGTCTCTGCCATTGCATTTAGGTACTGTGTTCATTCTCAGCACTGTGCTTAGTCCTTGAGGGGTGATGCAGAGCTGCTGTGATCATAAGTAGGTACAGTGACAGGTCTTCATCCCTGCTTTCCTTCCCTCCACTCTCCCTGCCTGTATCTGAAGCTGACTGTTTTGGTCTTAAATATTCTAATCAATTTGTATCTGTCACTTAGTAGGTAGAAATGCTTATTGGACTAGCTGGAACAGAAAAACCTATGGTCCTTTATAAATAGATGATATCAGAATACCCTAGTTTGTCTATGGTATCATGGAAGAAGAGTAATAACAAGAATCCAAATGTCCTCTACATTTATTTAGATTTCTAATAGCCTTCAGAGACCCAGAAGGAAAAAGGTCTTGCAAAACGATGCACAGGCAGATAGAGATGAGGGTAGGAAGGACCAGTGGTTCTTGAGGACTTAATTACTGCACTCCAGAGTTTCAGAATACACTGAATGTCCCTTTTGGGAACTGCTCATTTTTAGTGTCCTAAAAATAGGCACCAAAGAGACACAACACAAAAAATGAAAAATATGTCCTGGGGAAGACAAAAATATAAAATCCTATAGTATAGAGTTCAGCAGGTATATGTTTATTGGCAATTTATGAACAATTTCAACTATGTAAATTTAAAAATTTAGATTGCAAGGTAACACATGAAACAGGAACCTCCATTTTGTTTACAAAATCAAAATAGATCTGCCTGCCTACTATCTATCTATCTATCTATCTATCTATCTATCTATCTATCTACCTATCTATCTATCTATCTATCTATCCTCTATCATCTATCTATCATCTACCTACCTACTTGTCTTTGTTTCATTGTAACTGATCAGTATGCAATAATTTAAAACTCTTACATTTTGGAGTAACTGTAGAAACCATAAAAGTAAAAATGGATCATTTCTGAGGCAGGAGATGGATATCTTGGAGAAATAGAGGAAAGAATAATAGGATACAAGTACTCTCTTTGGGAAAGTGGGGAAGGGGGTATAATTAGGACGAGGTGAGAGATTAACTACAGAAGAATACAGGAGAGTAAAACAACAGTAAGGAGAGCTGAAAGATCATGGGGAGTCATACCATTAACTATCTGCTTAAAAAACTTAGAATACAGGTAAGTCTGTGTATAAATACACATATATGCTTTAAGTGAAATTTTCTTATCTGGGGTGACAATGCTCCCTCCAAGAACCAAAGACCATTAATTACCCCAGTACCAGGCATGAGAAGACCTTATTTGAGGTGTTCTTTTCAGGGCTGCCCCAAGAGACTTCCAAAATATATACCCTATGGCAATTACCCTTGTTTTCCCTGAGAGTTGGGATGTAAATATTGCTGAAGATAGCACGCACTTCAGACAGTGCCTATGGGACCCTGAGCTGGAAGTGATCCCAATGCCTCTTCCCTAAGGACTAGCTTTCATGGTATCAGAAAGTGCATACAGGTTTCCAAAGGAGGGAAACAAACAGCAGTCCTGCCCAGCTTTGATGCCTGTGAACCACAACAGCCAGCATTGCATCGTAAGCCCTAAGTGTGCAGTAGTGACACATATACCTTGGTGGTTATGGACAGCTTTCTACTTGGACTTAAGACATTCTCAACAAGAGGGAAATTGTGCCTGGCACTGGAAATCTTGTCAACTCCCCAGGGCTAGTGGAGTCATGGATCTTTGAAAATAACCTATAACCACTACTTTATCAAAACAGCACAACCTCTAATTACATGCTAAATTATTCATCCTTATACCCACAGGTAAGTGTAGCCCTCATCCCTTATCAAGGAGACTTCTCTTTACAACAGACAGAGGACCATTACAGAAAACCACAACCAATCAAAATGCAGAGTTGTGGAGCCTAGTCCTAGTGGACACATCTGCAAATTGCTCCTGCACATAAGGTTCAGGGGACATTGTGGAAGAGGCAGAAACATCCTAAGAGATGGAGTATCAGGAAGTTTTCTGTGACAGTGTGTCTTCTAGTGATGTCAGGAGCTACACCCATAGACTCTTGCCAACATGATTGCCTAAACAAGGATATGTATGTTAAAATGGATAGGAGAAAGCCCATGAGGCATCAACCCTCTACAAAGAGTTACAGGAAATTCAGGAAGTCTGAGTATGGGAGAAATTCTAATTTAGGGTAGAACACACCAATTGGTTATTCAATATCAAATGGTCAGCTCTGAAACATAAGTATACAAGTAATATACAGACTGAGGAGATTATATTTTGGAACCTGCATGCATATCCACAACCATACCCATATATGGTTGTACCAATAATTAATGATAAAAGAAGAGAGGACATTGAAAGAGAGCAAGGAGAGGTGTATCAGATGGTTTGGAAGGAGGAAAGGGAAGGTGGAAATTATGAAGTTATGCTATACTCTCAAAAATACAATACATAACTAAAACATCTTATAGTAAACATATATGATTGAAATTATAATTATTGTAAAGGCATTTGCAGATGATTTATAAGTCATGGTTAAAAATACATCCATATACTCAGATATGCTGAGTTTTTTTATTATTTTTCTTTTCTTCTTTCTTTTTTTTGATATATTTTCGCTACTTAGTCCCAGGGTTGTCATGGACTTGATGTCCTCCTTTCTTAGCTTCTTGAGTGCTTGGATTAGAGGCATGCACCACTGTGCTTGGAATGCTATTATTTTTAGTGAAGAATTAACTGAGAGCTCCTTTAACCCAGGATGATTCCTTCACAGTCCTTCCTACTCAACAGCCTGGTGATCTGAAGCATTTTTTCCCCATTTCACTTTTTCTTTGAATGAATAAATAAGAACTCTTGAAGATATGGATGTATGTCAGTAAGAGAACAAAGCTTTGTATTTGATTCATAGTACAGAAAAATGCATTGGTTTAGGCATTAAAGTTAGCACCAGAGAATGAATTGATGTTGCATTCAGGAATGAAGACAAAGCAACTTCCTCTTTAATTAGTTTAACAAGAATGCGTTCAAATTTAAAATTTCCACTTTATTCCCTGTTCCTTCTGTCTGTCTGTAGTTTGTGGTTACTGGTCTATCTCTAACCTGTCTGTTGTGTGTGAATGTGCTGGTGTGTGTGTGTGTGTGTGTGTGTGTGTGCCCCTGCCTGTCTGTCTGTCTGTCTGTCTGTCTGTTCCTAACAAAGGACTTTGCTCTGTGTTTGTTGAGCAGCACAGAAAACAGTATGGGGAAGGAATGTTGAGTATTTATAGAAATCTTTAACAGGGTTTTATAAGGTATGGTTTTACTTTACTGACTTCAACTGACTCCAAATGGCACTTAACATTGCAAACATATATTTTCAACACACATCCACATGTTGCTTTCAGCAATTATCCAATATTTGTTATGTTTAAGGTTGCTTCCAACCTGTTGGCTGTTTTCAGTGACTTAACACAACACATACATACAAATATGCATTATTTTCTGTCAGAGATGAGGAGGAATATGTAATAAAATTAAAAGTATGCATTTAACTTATGTTGTAAAAGCTATTTGCATGGGAAATCTAAGGCATAGAGGTTGGTTATATTCTTTTCTTAAAGGCAGGTTAAGCTTAAATTAGCTCAATACACAGTAGGATAGTAGGGTAGCAGGTTAAGTCCACAGTCTTAAATGGTCTAAAGTTATATTCTTAACTTGGTGGCTAGGTCTGGAAAAAGTTCAGTCTATATGACTGTAAGAGATATTTTCAGAAAAATGCATCACTATAGCCAAACAACAAAATTACAGAGATGAGGGTGTTGGAGAGTGTGTGTGACAGAACACATGTAATTTAAAATGGAAGGGGTTGGGGTATACAGGGAGTGAGTAGTACATCAAGGTGAGAGTTCAGGGAGATGGGAAAGAAGAACATGGGAGTGATGGGAGAAACCAAAACTAAGTATTTCTAAAAATGCTAGACGGAAAACTGCTATTTTTATGCTAGTTGAAACTAAGAAACTTTGAATAATATTATTTTAATATTATTGAGGTTAAAATTAGCTTACAAAATGGTGTCAGTGAAAGATAAAAAATAGACTTTGGTATGGTTCTTAAATTTTGAAAGCAGAGTTGGAAAGAAGAATTAATAAAATGCTCAGTATAATGTTTTTCCTCTAGGTCACATGTGAAGAGAAAGTGATATCTAGTCTGCCTGAGCACCGTAACTATGGAGGCATTTCAAATGTACTGGGAACTTATTCAGGTGATATGGAGTTGAACGACAGTTATGAGCTCAGCATGTTCCAGAAGGGCTGATCACTCTATCTGCATGAGGAAGAACAGGAAAGGTGAACCTGGAGAAATGGAAAGGAATATTTTGAGAGATAATGGGAACTTCATAGTATTCCTTGTTGTTGGCCATATGGAAGAAATGTTTAGCAGAACGCAAGGAAGTTGAGTTTTCTTTGTTTGCTTTTTTACTCAAGCCTGGATTGGAAAGCAAACAAAGTAGAACTGGGATGTCATCAGAAGTAGAATCCGGTGGCAAAAGGACTATGTTTTAGTTTCATTTCTGTTGCTGTGATCAAACACCCTGACAAAAAGCAACTTATGGGAGAAAGGATTTATTTTCTCTCACAATTCCAGGTTATAGTCCATCACTGTGGGGAAATCACAGTGGTGGGAGTTGGGACAGCTAGTCATCTCACATCCACAACAAGAGCCAGAGAAGGGAGAGTATAGATGCTTATGGTCAGCTAACTGTTTCAACCGTCATACAGCTCAGAGTCCCAAACCTGGGAGTGGTGACCCCATGGCTAGGCTGGCTCTGTCCACATCATTACAACAATCAAAGTGATCCCCACATAGACATACTCACAGGCCAGCATATGCTAGATGTGGATGATCACACATTTATCTCAGATGATTCTAGGTTGTGTCAAACTAACCATATCCAGAGGGGTGCTATGTAGAGGAATACTGGGAAGAATGGGGTAAGGGGAATTCTTGAATTTTTGCTGCCTACTCCCTTGTCAGCAAACAGTATTGATACCGGTAATGTCTTCATGAGCCCACTTGACATTTTAAACAAAATATAAACCGCTCACCTCCACATCTCTGTAAGGCTTTGCATAATGTACCACCATCCCATCTCCTTAAGTGCCAGGCTCAGGAGTTGTCTTTGTGGTTGAGCACAGGCAAGATAAGGAAGAGGGTCTCTGTCATCATATCTTAGCCCTCTTAAGTCCTCTACCCATTGGATAATTTACATAAGTATTATCTCAGTTAATTTACGGACTTTGAAATATATGGAGCTTAATTCTGGATTTGGGAATGTTTGGGATGAAAGCCTTCAGATATACTGGATTTGAGTGAATTTCCTGAGACAGGAAGGGCTCTGAAGTAAGAAGCAAAAATTCTAAAGTTAAAATAATCAGCTTGAGTGTCACTCGCTCATGATAGCTTAGTGTTCAAAAGTAATTTTGGTAAAATAAGGGATTTATGTGCATATGTATAGATGTGACAAGAATAAAATCTGTAATAAGGGGGGAAATTGCCTATATTGTCCCCAGTTTGGAGAATTGTGCTGACTTCCTCTGCCTGGGTACCTGTGCCCTTGAATCTCTGCTTCATTACCTATGCCTTGATTTTCAAGTCACAGTCTAAAGCCCATCTCCAACCTGCACCAGAGAGAATGTCTTCATCTTCTTTATCACCCAGCCTCAAATGTATCACATCATTTTTCTTATTTCAACAAAACACTTTTTATTACTCATCATGCTCTGTGTGTGTGTGTGTGTGTGTGTGTATGTATGTATGTAAAATATCAACCTGGGTTAGAAGATAGTTCTCAGAGAAAAGAGATGAAGTCTTCTGTAGTGTGAGAAGTGTCCTCTGCACATGGAAGGGACTTGATCTGACCTGTGGAGTGCATGAGTAAACATTCTGCACGATCTCCATCTCTGTTGAGCAAGTCTTCTGTGTTCCCTTAGGCTGACATTGACATCTTTCTATTTTTGAATACAGAATCCAGCTAAGTGGTGAGCACTTATGAAAACACTGTATTTTCATTTTGCACTCCCGGTGCTCTGGTCTGTGCTAGGAACATAGTGCTGAATGAATAAATGAATTGATGGGTGGATGCTGTGCTCTAATATAGCCTGTCCATAGGTACAGCCTTCAAGGTAGAGAACCTGCTTTTTGTATGAGTGGAAAGAGGAGAAGTCAAAGTGTTATATTGGCCTAGCCCTTAATCATATTTAAAAGATAGATCACTGAAAACGATAAGACTAAAAGGGCAAGAAGATGAGTTGTCAAGGACAGAAGCCATTTGAAACAGTCTCTTACACTGGAAATCTGGAATGCCAATCTTAGAAGACTGCTTATTCTACTTGGCTTCCCAACATTTACTAAAGATGGAGGCCATCATTCTCAGTCACCTACCTTGGAGAGATGATTAAACAAAACTTCTTGCCCTAGCGGGGGGTGGGGGGAGAAAGAATACTAATCCTCAAGTGATCTCAAAGAGCATACATTTAGAGTAGGAAAATAAAGAAAATTAGAATGCTCCATTTGCTATGTAGAACTCTGCCCTAGAGCAGTGGTTGTTGTACTGAGACCCTTTAATATGGTTCCTCATATTTTGATGATCCCAACCATAAGATTATTTTTGCTGCTACTTTATAGCTGTAATTTTGCTTCTGTTGTGAATCACAATGTAAATATTTGTGTTTTCTGATGCTCTTAGGTGAACCCTGTGAAAGAGTTGTTTGACCCTCAAAGTGGTTGGTGACCCACAGGTTAAGAAATGCTGCTCTAGAGTATTGATGAAGTCTTAAGACTGATATTGAATATGTTCCATGGTCTAGGGACACTGGAGATTCATTTATTTTATCATAATTTTTATTTCACTAGCAAGATAGCACCATATAAGATCCATGCTATTCAATCTGTATGGGTTGTCAGGGCTTTGGAGGACTTTTTTATCCTGGTAAGAATAAAAATTTCCCATCTGCTACTGGTTTCCTTTTCTGACATCAAAGATCAGAGAATATGATCCAGTGATTATTCTACGGACATTGTGTGATATGTCACACTATTTATTAAATGTTGCTCTAGGAGATATGATCCTATGAGGTGCTCCACAAACAAAGATTTCTTCAAAATTAGTTTGAGAATACAATATACTCCCTGTTTCCTTGGAGATTTATAATCCATGTTACCATGGCAAAGGCCCAGAGAAGGTCTATAGTAGAGACAACAAACTGTTTAGATTTTCAAAATCATTTGGCTGTGGAGTTTTCAGATGTTTGTGCCAGCACACTACTAACACTTATGCAGAAATTGGACTAAATGAAATGTTTTGAACACTGAAGTCATAGATACGGGTTTGGATTAATTATTGCTACTTATCTTCTGTGTGACCTGAGGTAACTGGTTTAATTCCTCTAGGTTCTATTCCCCTTTTGAAATTTGGGTAGCATACTTAGCCCTCTAAGATGGCATTAAATAGTAATAATTCTAATGTTTAACTGAGACCCTGGAGAAAAGTTCAGAGAGATACTACTGACCTCATAGGCAAGCAATTATATGCATATGCATATGCATATGTATATGATATGTGTGTGTGTTTGTGTGCACGTGTGTGTATACTATATATACATACATTTTATCTATCATCTATCTATCTATCTATCTATCATCTATCTATCTATCTATCTATCTATCTAGTGTGTGTGTGTGTGTGTGTGTGTGTGTGTGTGTGCATGTGCGATATAAAGCTGAGTAAAATACTATACCTTAAAGAGGTTCACATATCAGGTATTACAAAGTATGTGTTGAGAGTCCTGTGGGTCCCTCACTTCCAGGCACCTGGGGTAGGCAGAATTATATAAACCAGTGAGGGCCTTGCTCTCATGATCTTGCTGTGCTGCTCTCTGTCGAATGCATGTACTTTCTCTCAGTTGGCTTTCTGGAAGACCTTGTTCCCAACATCATGCCTAGTTGGCTTCTTCTTGACATTAGAAAATAATCTTGTTTGTTTCACATATTATCTCTCCAGGTGCAGGCTCCCCTGAGACATATTTTACTGCTAGAGTCTTTATCCATCCTCCTTGTAAATGGCATGCATGAAAATGGAGAGTCTCATGGGTGACAATCAGGTGCTTAGAAACTGGTAGGAGAGGAATCCGATGGCAGCGAGGGACCTGCATATAATAGAGCTTTCAAGAAAACTACAAGGCAGGCATAAAACTTTCCATCCTCCATCAAGAAACAGGGAGAGTGAACTCTTCCTAAATTTTGGAAAGAACATTTGCAATTCTAGTTTAAAATCACAATTTACCAGCTACTTCTTGAAAAACTGATCTTGAGACATAAGAAGCACCACAATTATGACCACGTAACTGTCCTTCTTGTTCACTCTCCTTAGATTTGGGGACTGGTATTTCATCTACATTTAGAGTCACAGCAGATGCTCAGAACCATCAAGAAAACCTCTGAGAAAAAAGTTCAAGTTTTCAAATGTTTTGAAAGGTAGAAAATGATTTTGCATTCTTGGTAAAACCTCTTTAGTTCCTTTATGTACATGTTTTAAAAACCAGGAGTGTCTTATGAATCATTCCAAGAGAGAATGCTTCCCAGAGCCCCAGGCACTCAGCACTGTGCGGCTTCCAGCTACAGTGGACTCTTTGAAGACAAGAGATCTTGCTCAGAAGACTTCAGGAGGTAAAAAGACAGAAAATATCAACTATGTGACTCCTAAGGGACACTTTCCTGTCCCAGAAAGTGACCTTGAAAGGTCACTTAAAACACCAGTGAAAGATGCATGGCTCATTTTGGCTGAGCAGTGCACGCTCTTAGCTGTGAACTGCAGTCTTGGCATGAGTCTGCTTTCAAGCATGGCCTTAGAGCATGCTGATGGTGCAGCCTAGTAGAGCTAGCCGACAAGAGTGTTACTGCTTCTCTCTTCAGGCTTTTCTCATGTAATATCACTTATCTCTCTAAGGCATGGAGGAAAGGTGCTGGGAAGACCAAGGGGGAGTGAGGTGAGGAATAAGATTTTCTGTGTTTAAAAGCAGTCACTGAAATGAGCCAGGGAGACTGCTAAATGCTGAGAGTTCATTTTCACTTTGAACCTGCGCAGCCACTCCATGGCAGCTGTATCATTATCTCCAATTTGCAGATGATCTTTAATTTTCTGAGGCATAGCATGGTAAAGTGATTTGCTCAAAGTCATAAAACTTGTAAGACATGGAACTGGAGTTTGAATTCAGGTGTTGTGTATCTTTTTTGACACATATTTCACTGCTCATCTCCACGTGACCACCACCGTTGCCCACTACATGGACACCTCATATGGAGTTCTTTCTATGTATAGCTGCCGTGATGGAGTATCTCATTTAATCATTTCTAGCAGGCTTTCTGGTACAGATGTGTTTAGGCATATTCAGTCTCCCTGTTAGGAAATCTGCAGATATATCAATCTCTTCTACATGAGGGCACACTATCTGTACAGAATGCCGCAGTTTTCCTAACTATGGGTTTTAAAATATTGTTAAAATGACGGAGTGTTATGCAAATAGTTGTTAAATTGTGCTACTTGACAATAGCAGTGAGAAAAAGCCTATGTATATTTTGTTCAGAAACATTTTGTTTCTTCAAGTATTTTTTGTCTGCGGTTGGTTGATCGCTCAGATGTGGAACCTGCAGATTCAGAAAGATCATTGTATTATTCTGGTGTAGTCTCCACTTAGAAGTACAAAAGCAAGGGTAGAAGGTAACTTAACACCA
Source organism: Grammomys surdaster (assembly GCF_004785775.1). Lineage (NCBI taxonomy): Eukaryota > Metazoa > Chordata > Mammalia > Rodentia > Muridae > Grammomys > Grammomys surdaster. The sequence continues at coordinate 88,835 of NW_021604618.1, forward strand.
GTCACACACCTAGTAAATGATGGCAGCAAATGTGGAAGCCAGGGAAGTTATTCTCCTTAGCCTTTACATTAACTCTTCGTTAAGAAGTTAACTATGTTCCCGTCAGCTGATGAATAGACGCTGAGCATGTGGTACATTTACACAATGGAATATCTTTGGGCTGTTAGGAAACAGGAAATTATGAAATTGCAGATAAATGGGTGGAGCTAGAAACAATCATCTCAGATGAGGTAACCCAGAGCCAGAAAGATAAACATTGTTTTCTTTTATATGTGTCTATTAGTTCTTACGCTTTAGTTGTGTGCGCTTTACTGAGAGCATAGATTAGCATGTAGACAGCTAGTAAGAGGCCAGCATAGAGGAGGGGATTTTCCAAGGGAGAGATACTAAAATACAGTGTTATAAAGACATAGGGGAAACCAGAGTGGGAACATTAAATGGGGAGGAGGATTGGAGGGCTGGGTAGAGGAGTGAATACAGGAAGGGAGAACTAATACTGAAGCTCTTTTGAAAGACCACATGGAGACCTACCGCCAGGGAGGCTCTCTAAAATATGTGCATCTGTAAAAGGAATACCAGTGGAATCACAATGTAATGAGGGAGACAATTCTCTAGTTAGACATTATACCAAAATTCCCCTTTAAATGGGATGGGTTGCATCTTTTTTGAGTCATTGGCCAAAGTGGTCACATAAAACATCACAGACTATTGTCAATGCTTTTGGCTAGCCTATGCAACATGATAGTAAGACTCCATTGCTGAAGTCATCATATACTTATGCTATAGAACATGGGGCAATCTATGTGGTACCCAAATGGAACCACTACTGACTATCATTTATAGTGCTGGAAGGTGGAGTAGGGCTGAAAATTAATCATTAATCTCACTCAGCTACAAACCTTGCAAGAAGAATAGTGACCTGTGTGCAAAATATACTTGTGCAATAGTATGCACAATGTCATGGCAGTGAGCAATCACTTTCCAACTAGCTTTAAGTCCTACTCCATGAGATGGAACCTATACTTAACACTGTTAACAAGGATAAGAACCCAAGACTAAATCGATCATGGGCCTGAAAGAAACCAATTACAATTATTTTGCTAAGACTCCTAATGATATATTGCTATACCTATAGGTAAGTGCATTGCTCTTGCAATAGATGGTAATTAACACTGAGACACACAACTGGACAATGTACACAGAGTAAGAAGCTTTGGAGCAGTCAGCCCTAAGTAGGATGTCTTTTCCATACCCCTTCCTTAAGGCCTTAGACATCTATGCAGAATAGGGAGAGGAAAGATTGTAAGAACCAGGGTGGCGAATGACTCCAAGGAAGCAGTATTTTCCAAATGTATTCACAGAGACTGGGACTCGATACACAGACAGGCACATGCTCTAGCAGACAAAACCTTAGCAAAGATTTTGAGCCCAGAAAGGAAAGTGGTCTCCAAGACCCACAACTAACCAAGAAGTTATTTGCAATTGATGGCTGACAGGAGAGGGAAAATTAGTTTTCTTCAGTGAAATGACACTGGGTATTTAAAACACACTCCAGAGCAGGCTCATGCTCAGGAGTAGTTGGCTAATACAAGTTCATCTCCCTCCCCCACCCCACCCTGCCCCCTTTCATGTGTGGGTCTTTTTAATGTAATTTATTTATTTATTTATTTATTTATTTATTTATTTATTTATGAGAGAAAGAACATGGCGTTTTGTAGATACAGAAATGGAAGAGGACCTAAGTGGGGCTGGGAGAGGGAGAAGTATGATCAAACTATATTGTATGACATTCTTAAAAAAACATAAAAATTATATTTATTCTCACATCTATCTATTTATTAGAATAAATACTTGGAATTAAAACAAAGTCCAATGTAAAATTAATCCCTTAAAATAAGTTCTCATTATTTCTCTAGAGCTGCATTATCACCAAAGATTAGGTGTCTTAAGTAATGATCTTTGTTTTCTTCTGTTTCTGGAAGTTGGAGGTTTAACTTCTATGTGTTGGCAAGTTTGGTTTCTTCTGAGTTCTCTAAATCATGTAACTGTTCCAGGTCTCTTCCTTGGGCTTGCAGATTGCTAACTTGATATTCAGTGTTTTCTCCTTATATGTGTCTGTCTCCAAATGTTTCCTCTTTGAAAGAAAGTCAGAGTTGGTTCAAATGAATTATTTCAAACATCACTCATTCATACAGCTGTCTGTTTATCCACTTATTCATCTATTTATTAGATTTCCAAAGAGCATGTACTTTATTCTGGGTACTGCGGTAACAGCTGGGAGAAACTGAGACCAATGGGATTGTTTCTTACCGCAAGGAAAATACAGGTGTCAAACCTTGGCAACTTCCAAGGAGAAAATTCACTAACTTGAGTCACCTCCAGTATATTTAACAACAACTCATGAATATGCAGGCTAATCACTGGGGCCAACAATAAATGAGACCATTTCTGGTACTCCACTTATATTAATTATCACATGCTCCTAGAGACAACACTTGAAGAGAAATTTAGAACAATGATGCACTTGAGTTAAGATGCTGGTCTGTCTTTACCTCAGAGTGGTACTCTCTGGGAGAGGAGTGCTGCACTCATCTCTGTCTCCTCTTGACCTCTTTCCTTGCTGCTGCCCTTAAGAAGAAGAAGACAAACAGAAACAGAAACAGAAACAGAAACAGAAACAAAACATACAGGGGCCATTTCTTTGTTGGTCAAGCTGTCTGTTGTTTGAAGGTTCAGAAAGGAGCCCAACTACCTGAATGTATTCTTTCCGTCTGATGCCCAGACATTGGTATGACCTTGAACTCATCACACTGCCAAAGCTGGACATGTTCTTCATCATCTGCCTCCATCTCACCCTCGGCTTGCATTATAGTCTTCTGAAAGAGAGTGTAGTTTCAGATCAGCATGATCTCAGACACCTCTGTACCACATTTCTTCCCACTGCCACACCACTTGGGGTTCATTGATATTTAAATTACCACCGGGTAGTGGAGCCAAAGCTCCACACACATATCCTTGAAGGAAAGGGACTGCTTTTTTTTTTCTGTGATAGGATAGATAATGAGAATTAGTGAAGGGTCAAAAGGGATTTTGTATGTGAAAAATAAATGCAAGTTTTGGTTAACTATCTATTTAATATAGACAGAATGCTATCCCAGGGACTGGTGGTCTATTTTTATTTAATGAGTTAACCTATTTAGTCTGACTTTCACAAAATAAACTTCAATGACAAATCTAAATCTCTCACTTGTAGCTTCTTTTGAAGGCAGATGGAAGTACAGAGATGGAATTTAATGTTCCTCCTTAGGGGATTGTTTGAGTGACAGCTGTTGGGGAGGAAGGAGTGCGTGGTATAGGAATGAACAGTGTTTTGTCTTCTTTGTTCAGAGACTGCTCTCCTAAGAGATGTGACTGACATTTTGGTTGCTACAGAGCCGCAATTGTGCACAGGCATCGGATTCTAGGGAAGAGCTCAAACCTGCAATTTCTCACTGTTCTCAAAAACCTGTTTTGGAAGAAAGGATGGGGGTCTCTCTATTTTGTCCAAGGCATGAGAGTTCAAAAGACGTTATACTCAGTGGGAGTTCAGACTTTTGATTGCTCCTTTGTCCCAGTTGGACTAACTTGGGGTCAAGATGGATGGTTTGCAGATCTCAGAGGATGCCTTTCTGGGGCAAAACTTGACTCTGGACATTTCTGAGCCTCTCACTTAAATGGACTACCTACTTAGATATTGCACGAATGGCCCTGAAATTCTCATGTGGCTTACACACTGGCAAAGCTATTTGCTCGTTTGGAATTTCTGTACACAGGGTGATCTTTTTATTTAATTAATTTATTTTTTTTACTTATTCATTTTACATCCAGCTCACTGCCCCCTCCTGTCAGACCTTCTCACAATCCTTCCCCCATACCCCTTTCTCTTCTGAGCAGTTGGGGAACCCACTGAGTATCCCCCCACGACAGGGTGATTTTTAGTGAGTTTGGATGCTAGTTCTCTGGGAACTAATCCTTGACATGTTTGGCTGAGGAATCTTTGTAATGCACACTTGAATTGTTCTGAACTTCCCCTATCTCAGTAGTTATTACCTATTTTAAGCTACATGTTTATTTTTAAAAATGAATATGATTTTAAAATGTATTATGAATGACAACTCAGTTACTAATTGATTTATTAATTTGGTTACCTGGTGAACCAAATATTTAAGCAAATTAAAGTCTGTAGGGGTAGAATTGAAAGTTCTTCTGAGCCCATTTCTCTTAAGCCCTACTGTTCTGAAAATATCCATTTCTAATAATTTACTATCGAGGTTTAGCAAATTATGACCCAAGGAACTAATACGACTTTCTATTTGTTTTTATAGATAATGTTTTATTAGAAGACATGCATATTCTTGTATCTAGGCCTTCTGTAGTTCTCATAATGTTCTAATAGAAAGTCAAGTAGCCCACAAGGTGACTCATATTTGCTGTGTTACCCTTCATGGAAAAAAATGTGCTCATCACACATTAATGAGTATTTTATGAGGACTCATAGGTACTCATGGTTTTTGTGTAATTCTGCATAATGCAATCGTGTTGTAGTAGAACGTGTCACCACATTGATGCCGTGTCCTCTAGAAGAGCAACCAGCCTCTTTACTTACACCATTGCTCCAGCTTTTAAAGATTTGTTTATTTTATGTATATGAGTTTTTGCCTGCATGTATTTGTGTGCACCACATGTGTACCTGGTTCAGTTCAAGTGCTGCCTCTGATTCATCAATTCCAGGCTGGGGCAGAAAAGCCTGTGCCTCCAGCCTATACAGAAGCCATAGTGCTGGTTGACAGGACACACTTTGAGTGGCATGGGTCTTGATCCAAGGTAGTCAAATTTCAATGTGCCTCAGAACTGTATGAAGGCCTTGCTCAAATACAGGTCCATTTAATGGTTTCTGACTTTGCCCGTGAGCGTGCGTGCGTGCGTGCGTGCATGCGTGTGTGTGTGTGTGTGTGTGTGTGTGTGTGTGCATGTGTGTGTGTGTGAGGACGGGATTGTATATGAGTGCAGTGTCTACAGAAATCAGAAGGGAACAATAGACCCCATTGAACCGGAGTTAAATGTGGCTATGCGCCTCCTGATATCAGTGCTGGATATCAAACTTAGGTCCTTGTCTTAGTTATTGCTGTGATAAAACACAAGATCAAAAGCAACCTGGAGAGATAAGGGTTTATATAGCTTACAAGTTACAGTCTGTCATCCAGGGAAGACTAGGCAGGAACTGAAGCAGAGATCATAAAAGAACTTTGCTTACTGGCTTGTTTAACCTACTTTCTTATAGTACCCAGGACCACCAGCTGAAGGATACTACCACCCACAGTGGGCTGGGTCCTCCCACTTCATCGTTAATCAAGAAAGGTTCCTACAGGTTTTCCCATAGGCCAATCTGGTGGCAGCATTTTCTCAATTGAAGTTCCCTTCTTCCCACATGGCTTCAACTTGTGTCACACTGACAAAAAACAAAACAAAACCCTAACCAGGACAGTCCTCTTCAAGAGTAGTATGTGCAGTCAACAAATGAGCCATTCCTGACTCCAGGAGCTCATATTTCTAACAGATGACGATACAGCTATTTTGGAGACACATCAAAACTCATTGAGACTCAGTGCTTGAAATCTATGATGCTGTACCTTGGTTCCCTGTCAGAATTTATAGGTGAGCATGTGTACCTAGCTCAGCTCCACTCCACCTGATTTAATAATCTACACTGAATTCTAGCACTTGCATGTTAAAAAAGGTCACCAGGGAAAGGAAGCTTACTCAAGTTCATTTGTCAGCCTGACCTTTCCTCAACTAGTCTGTGAATTGACTTCTCTGGACAGGGTTCTAGTTTGCAGTGTAAACACCTCCACCTCTGGGGAAGAATTCTTGAGGCTGGTGTAGCTTCTCAGGGTGAAGGCTTTGAGGATGGGGGTGGTTGCTTGCTATGAGTAGCACAGTGAGAAGACAGCCTTGTTGTTTGGCTAACAACATTCAATTTTGGAATTTTTGGAGGGATTTCAGTGTGATTTGTATGGGCTTCATTCAGTGTAAGCATTCAAGTCCTTAGCAAACCAGACACATTTCCATCTGAACTGCAATATTGCTCTTCTTCATTGGTACAAGCTGTGGCAAATACCCTTAAGGGCATCAGCAGCACTTTTATGGCACTACAAGCTAAAATTCATCCATGATCTACAGACAATGCACTCATTTGTTTCATTGCCTGGTTCTGTTGCTAGTCTGTGGGTCCATACCTCACATATAAGCATTGTGGCTGTCCTAGGACTGCAAGTTGTGATGGATGCATTGTAATACCTTCCTGTTAGGAGGAGGGAGGAAGTACATGCAGATTGCAGTTGGGCCAGCATTATCATAGGGTTAGCCTCCAACTCAACCTCAAAAAGAGTCTTTGGATTTTTGCTAAACCCTCTGGAGAATTAATCAACAATATTGAAACAGTCACTTATGACTATTTAATCAGCTAAGCAATTTAAGTTACTCATCCTAGTTTCTAAGTAGAAGCTAAGAGAGTGAAGCAGCATTTGCCTCTGGGTGCTGGACCATGTCATTCTTCACCAGTGGCTTACTATTCCCTGGGGGCAGTAGCTTCATCACAGAGGACAGGACCTTAACATTGCTTCCTTGATCACTGGTGACTAAAGAATTCTTGAAGACAGGACAGTAACTATGTTTACACATGCCAAGCACTGTGCCAAGCACTTCGTAAACTTGCTATCTTCTTTTACTGTCATACTAACCTTAGAAATTAGTGCTCTCATTAAGCCCAGTTCATGACTGAGTAACAATGCGGGAGGAGAAGTAAATGTTTATCCACAAATGGAAATCCAATCAATCCAATCACTGAACTAACCGTCTTGCTCTAGCTCTCTCTCTCTCTCTCTCTCTCTCTCTCTCCCTCTCTCTCCCTCGCTCTCGCTCTCTCTCGCTCGCTCTCGCTCTCTTTCTCTCTTTCTCTATGTGTGTGTGTTTGAGTCTGTGTGTCTGTGTGTCTGTTCATGTGCACGTGCGTATGGGCACACACGTGTGTTTGTCTGAGGCTGATATCAGGAGTCTTCCTGAATTACTATCCACCTTATTCTCTGTGGTAGAGTCTCTCAGTTGAGCTCAGAGCTTATTGATCTGGCTAGTCATTTTGCCAGGCTCATGTAGCCCCAGTCTCTGGCTTCCCAACAGAGAAATTACAGGGTGACAGCCACATCTCCTAAGCATTTATGTGGGTTCTGGGAATCGAAACTCTGCTTCTTGTGTGGCAGGGCAGGTATTTTGACTGCGGAGCCATCTTCCCAGCCCAAGGCCAACTTTTAAATTAATGTTATTTTCCTTATGCTTTTAATAGAATCATTTAGAAAATTCTCAGAAAAGAAGGGATAGATGTGTGGAAGAAGTGTGCAGAATCCACTGTTGTATTTCTGGTGTAGTCTGGCTTTCTCTGTCTAGGTGGTCATCACACAATTGGAAACTCTCATTGCACCAGGACCAGGCCAGATGATGCATCTGTCTGCCCGTGTCAAGAGACAGGAGGAACAAGCCCCTTGGCGTTGCTCTCCACCATCCTGTCAATTCTCCTCTCCAGCATGGACATTCAGGATCTTTGTGTTGAGTTTGGGAATAGGCAGCTTTGGGTACTGGAGGGCAGGGAGTGGGTGGCACTTAGGGACACCCTGAGGCTTTCAAGTCATAAAGCCTTTTGCAGCATCCTTTCTCAAAGACCCACTTGAAATATTTCGAATCACATTCTAGGAAAAAAAAATAGTAATTATTTTTCCAGTCTAACTTTTCTTAGCCTTCATTTATCTTAATTGCTGTTACTGCTGGATCCCAAGGGGGTATGGGTGAAGAAGGTCTGCTTGCCTGTTAACATGCTATGATTTCAGTGGCTTCTCAGGGCCTTGTCATTTCCCGTGCTCACTTAATAACAAATGAACTTTTGTAGCGTTGTCTTCCTAGCAGAGCAGAAGAAAATAGATTCATCGCTGGTGGTGGAGAATCAGCCTGAGAGGGTCAGTCTGAAGGAGCCCTGTGAGAGGAGAAAGACCAAATATTAGAAAAGATCTGCGTGGACTAGCAGTCTCTCTTCTTTGGGTACTTTAGTTCAATAAACTGCAGAAAGACTAAGCTTTCAGGTTAGACCTGGAGCTGCACACAGATTTATCCCTACTCCTTTGGACTCTGGAGTATGTTGAGGAAAATAAAGCCATTCACTCCTCTCAATGATTAGCTGGCATAGAGGAGAATGAACAGAAAGGATTTCCCATCCCCAAAGCCCCAGGAAGCCGCCTTCAATAGCTTTTATACTCGCCTTCCTTGAGACTTTAATTTATTTGACATTTAGTTGTTGAGGATGATTTATTTTCCCAGGCTTCTTTTCATTATCTCAGGCAATCGAGAGAGGGATATTTAAACTAGAAAATAGGAAAGCAGTTTTGTAGGTAGTTGGCTACTCAGAGTATCTACTCTAGGTATACATCTCCTAGGAGTTGGGCAAAAATGTGTCATCTCAGGTTCCTATTTAGATAGACAGAATTAGACTCTGTATTTTAGCAAGATGCCCAGGTGATTAGTATGTACTTTACAGCTTGAAAAGCAAGGCTCAGCCCAGGAATGCTTCTGCCAGGCTCTTGGATATCTGAAAATTGCAAACTGTATTGATTTGGGGCATTATTATTCAGAAGACTGTTATAATTTTCCACACCCAACCCTAGTGCACCATTTAGCATATCTCTTGACACCTTCTAATATCTTCATTGTCCTTATGTGAGAGGTTACTGTGAGCCAAGGAACATTCTATGTGCTTCGCAAACTTGTGATGACATGGAATTGTCAGAATAAATCTGAGGGTATGATCTTTTTAATCCTTATAGATGAAGCAGAGACCAGAAAGATTGATCAATATGTTTTTCTCAGTGGAATTACATTTGAAACACTGAATTTAGAGGAGGCTATTTGACTGGGAAGAGCTTAGTCTATGGTTAGATTGACAGTAGTGTAATTTGGATATGTTCTGCATATGGGCAATATAATCTTGAGAAGATGCATTTATATATGGACATACATATATACAACCTCATGGGTCACTATAAGGTACCATGGCGACTGGAGAAGGTACAGCCGAAATCCTTGCTCACGGTATGTTCTCAGTCTACACCTTTCTTTTTATTCTCTTTTGCTGTTTTCTTCTTTTTCTTTCCCTTTCCTGTCCCACTCCTCTACCTTGTGTTAGCCTCCTGCTTGCTAACTCTGCCACATCTTTCAATGCTAAGGACCTCTGCCTAGAAATCTCTACAAGTATGAGACAAAGATTTCATAATGCATTTAGAATTTCAATGTGCAGTGTAGAAAGAACTGTAAAATAAGAATTTTAAAAAGTTTTCAATTGATTAGTAAGCATTTGAGAATTAAATGCTTAGATTAAATGTTTGCAAGGGTTCAAATTTGCACTAGGGAGGGATTTAGATCAGGGGCTGGGAAGATAGCTCAGTAGGTATTTTGCTCTGTGGGAGGCCAGGTTGCCTCATTACATGGGCAAGGCAATCAGGACTCAGAAATGGTTAAGTACAGTGGAAAGAATGCATCTGCATGAGTCACTGATTTGAGCCATGCCTGTTCTAGACTCCAAATGAATCCGCATGATTGTTCCAATAACCTAGGTATAATTACCTAATATAAATATAATTACTCCCATCCTACTGATGATCACATTGAGTCAGTGCTTTACCTGTATGAGAACTGGGAGTTCAACACTCTGTACCCGTATAAAGAAGCCAGGCATGCTGCCATATTCTTGTAATTCTAGCACCGGAGAAGCAGAGACAGGCAGACCTCTGGGGCTCACTAAGCAGCCAGCCTAGCCTTCTTGATGAGTTACCAGTCAGTCTTAAAAGAAAGAAAAACAAAACAAACCAACCAACCAATAAAAAAAAATGATGGCAGCACCTGTGGAGTGACACCTAAGATTATCCTCTGGCCACTACACGCACACACATACGTGTGCATGTGCATCTGCATACACATCATGGACCTATATATGTACATATACCACTGCAAGGGAATTTAGATTCCAATTGGCAATGAAAGTAAGTAGCTTCAGGTGTAATGGGTGACAGCATAGATTAAGTAACCTTTCTTTAGTGCCATCTTGATTAACCATGATTTATCATTATGACCTAGTGTAATCTGAGAACAAAACCATAGTGTGATAAATATGCCAAATTGCCCTGATTGGATTCTTGACTCTGGTGTTGAGGAGCTGTAAAAAAAACCTACAAAGTTGTCTAGCCATGTCTGTGCCTCAATGTGATCATTAGTAGCATGAGGTAATAATATTTCCTAGGTTATTGGGACAATCATGCTGACTCATTTGAAGTTTCTGGAACAGGCATGGCTCTAATCAGTGCCTCGGGTAGATGCTTATTCTATTGTAGTTAACGATTTCTGAGTCCTGATTACCTTCTCCATGTAATGAGGCAACCTGATCTCCCACAGGGCAAACAAACAAACAAATAAACAAACAAAACAACCTTTATGTGGTCTAGTACAGAGCCTGGCATTGGGCAGATACTTGTGTTTCTTTTCTTCTGTACTAACGTGATGCGCAGGGAACCAGCCTGAAGACTTAGTCAAGTATTTGTGCTCTGCATTTCTGTGTTTATGGGTTGTCAGAGGGGATCTTTTGCAGGCCTAATTTAATTTACTCATTTCTGTTTCCCCACGGATCTCTAATGAAAAACAGATGTCATGTGAGCTGACAAATACACAGTGAAGTAGAAAACATAATACTAGCCACGATGAAATAATGGAACACTTCCTGAATTCTCCTTGGAAACTCGTATTCATTTCTGGGGGTGGTGGTAGGGCAGATGTTGACTAAAATGTCATTTAGATAAGGAGATGCATCCATGGCAACTAATGAGTCTGGAAAGAGGCAGGAGAGACCCTGCTGGTGGTGGGTCAGGTGACAAAATGATGGAAATGGCCTTCTTTAAATGCTTTCCTGCCAATCATCAGCTAAACTTGGCATTCAGACTGCCCCAGGTGAGAGGTGACCATCACAGGTCTGTACAGCTTATTTCTTTGTAGTATTCGGATGTATTATGACAACACCAGCTGCGACCTTGCAAGCCTTCTGAGAGGTAGGAAGACCCAGAGTGACATTCTCTTATCATACAGGCATGGTTGTTTTTAGTGAACACTGAGGTGGAATTTTGTTCCTGTCTTCTACCCGCCAACCCCTGCCCCCTGAAGCCCTCCACACCTGTTCCTTGCCCCTAATTCCTCCTCAGAAAACCTGGCTTTCCTCCTCTCATTTCTTCTGAAGCTCCTTCTCTATCTGGTTAAAGTGAAGGGTTCAGATGGTTTGTGATGGAGTTAGAGGATAAATTAAACAGTTAAGGATATTTCTTGCCTTTGTATTTATATATTAAAGTGTCTTAAAGACTAACAACTATGCTGTACACTTTGAAAACGAACTGATAGAAGTTGCTCCAGCATCCTTAGGTTAGCCTGTGTTCTGGTTTCTACATTTTGTTTATCTTCAGTGTTGACTGTGGATTACAGAGGCAGCTGTGGCTCCACATACATTTCTATATGTCCTTAATACCTCACTCTAACAGATCTTGACTTTTTAAGTTGTTTTACTTTTGGTATTTTTTGAGAAAGCGTTTCTCTGTTTGTAGCCCTGGCTGTCTTGGAACTCACTTTGTATACCAGGCTGGCCTTGAACTCATAGAGATCCACCTGCCTCTCCTTCCTGAGTGCCGAGATTAAAGGTGTGCCCCACCACTGTTCAGCATACAGTTCTTGATTTTTTAATTTACTTTCTTGTCAATGTTCAGCCAAACCTGTCAGGTGCTCACCCACAAGGTTCCATGGAGTACACAATTGGGTTTGAAGATATAAGGGCTTACAAAACTCAACTTGAGCAAAACAGCCTTAACAAGGGGCTCAAACTGCATGGTGTCTTGAAGCAGCTACTGGTAGCTATAAAGTCAGTTAATTAACAATGTACTACCTGCCATTACCTTCAACCTCCAATAGGTAGAAGCGGAGACAGGAGGGCCAGGGGTTCAAGGATAGCCTGAATATATATCAATATCTTGATCAAAACACACAGACAGACAGACAGACAGACACACACACACACACACACCAGGGGGGGGAGAAGAAGAAGAAGAAGAAGAAGAAGAAGAAGAAGAAGAAGAAGAAGAAGAAGAAGAAGAAGAGGGAGAGGGAGAGGGAGAGGGA
>NW_021604618.1:101516-118916 GCF_004785775.1 Grammomys surdaster
GGAGAGGGAGAGGGAGAGGGAGAGGGAGAGGGAGAGGGAGAGGGAGAGGGAGAGGGAAGAAGGGATAGAAACAGTGATCACGGGAATATTCACGTAATTGGGTTTAACCCCTTGTTTCTTCTTTGACTATTTGTGTTTATTGTCTTGCTTGTTCCTTGACTATTTGCATCTACTGTATTGTTAGACCCTCAACCTAGAACTGACCTTAATATATGCATGTAAGTAAATTGATATTAAATCATAAAGGAAGAGGGGGTATAGATAGGGGGTTCTAGGGAGGGGAAGTGGGGAAAGGGAATGACATCTGTATTGTAAATAAATAAAATATCCAATAAAAAATAAATAAAAAAGAAGAAAAAGAAGAAGAAAAAGAAGAGAGAGAGAGAGAGAGAGAGAGAGAGAGAGAGAGAGAGAAGAGAGACATGCATATATAAACACACAGAGAGATATGTTCACATCTTAGCTACTTTTTAATGCCATGAGGATTAAGCATTTACTAATTGAAGCATTTAATTGGAGATTGCTTACAGTTTTGGAGAGTTAGTACAAGATCATTATGGTGGAATACAGGGGGTATAGCACTGGAGCTTTCACTAGGAGCTTATAATCTGATCTGCAGGCAGCAGACAGAAAGAGGGAGAGAAAGACTAGGCTTGGCATGGGCTTTTGAAACCTCAAAGTCAGCCCTCAGTGTCTCATGTCCAACAAGGCTACACCTCCTCCAAGATCATACCTCCTAATCCTCCCCAAACAGTTCCACTAAGTTGGACCAAGCATTCAAACATATGAGTCTGTGGAGGTCATTCTCATTTAAACCACCACTACTATCACACACACAAACACACACACACACACACACACACACACGGGGGGGGCATTCACAAGCATGTGCGCACACACATACTCATTAAAAAGCAGACTCATTTCATTAGAGTGGCTTCCAGATTATGGCCTGAGTAGTCTAACAGTGGATATCTGCTGAAAGAAAGATCAAGAATCTAGTAGCCCTTGGTGCGCAAGACTGGATGTCATAGCGGTCCTAATCTGGTGAAGGTGCCTCAGAAGGTTCCTAGAGAGCTGCTGATCTTCAGTCTATATTGGGATCCTGAAAAAGTAGGTTCCAATACCAGCAGAGGGGTGTCTCAGCAATAGGCTAGATGAACTTGCCATCAGGTGTGCTGGCCAGCAGGCAGAAAGCAAGCTTCCTTCATCCATGTTCTTATGTGTAGATTGCCACTATCAGATGTGGTCAGATTTAGGGTGTGTCGTCACACCATAATGAACCAATGAAGGAAATCGGAATTCCTCACAGGTTTGTCCAGCTGCTTTGGTTTTAGTTGATAATGACTCCCACATAGTCAAGTTGGCAACCAAGATTAGTCATAACACTGTTCTATCAACAAAAGCTTTTCTAATGTCCCACAAGACCCGCTTTTTATTTAAAGGGCTCTATATTATGCTAAAGAATGGTTTATTGCTGATTAATTTCCAAGTCAAGTGTGCATAGATAATTTATTGATGCAACGTTGCACTCAGATAATTTTTTTTTGAAATTATTCGTGTAACTTTATTAAGTGTAGACGGTGGGATGTTAATTTGTCAAATTAGAAAGGGAAAAATAATCTATATATCATGGAACCATTCAGGTGGTAAACAACATTGCCCCCACCCAGAACCCCTGATACCTGTTTTCAGTTATTAGATTTAAATTGTAAATGAAATAGTGTTGGGGCATTGGAAAAATGCATGCCATGTTTTGTTAACATAATCAGAAAAATGGAGCTGCTAGCAACTCTTTCCCACCTGCCAGTCATTGTATTAAATGCTCCTGCAGTTTTATTAGAATTTTCTGTCTCCGCAGATGCCAGTCGGCTGTGAAATTGAAATCGCAAACAGAAATACTACATTTTCATCCACAGTGGAAACTGAGAAAGTCCATTTTTATGGCGGGCAAAGAACCAGCGTGACCTTGTCAACAGGGTCATTCGCTGTTTAGGCTTGAAGGCAGTTTGAGATTGGCGTCTTGAAAAGGAGGAAGGAAAGAGGCCCTGGATTTTTTTTTTTTTTTTTGGCTTTCTCTCACAGTCTGACCAACAAGTGTTCACCATAGTTCAAAAATGGAGTGCTCTTGAGTTTTCCAATGTAACCTGATTTTTTATTTTCTTTCTTTTTTTCCTCCTAGTGGCTTAAAGTTGTGCTGAAGAAGTTTTAGTTCTTGCAAGGGGCAGAAATTTCAATAAAATCTTGGCTTTAAAATGTCAGTGTTTTCTGGTGGGCAGGAAGGTTGGCTGGCATTGATGAATAGGGATCGGATTGTGATATGAGTTGGGCTTGCACTGCGAGTCAGATTTGGCAGTTGGATTTCTTTGCTTGGAATCCTCTGCTCTCTTGTTCCCCTGGGTGACTCCAGATCATTTTCTTTACTGTTGCTTTCTCTTGGAAAGTGTCTTCCACCAATGCCAACCACTCATCCAGAACCAGGCTATTGTATCTATGAATATAGGTTTATTTTATATCTTCCATTAAAAGATGTAGAACTGAAGCACATAGTGTTCTGGTTTGTACAGGCTCACACAGATAATAAGTCAGTAGTTTGAGTTTGCATCTCTCCACAAAATAGAATTGATGCTTGATTAAGCTTCGTTCAATTGCCCAGAAGAACTACTATGGGAATATCAGGAGGGCAGTCCACAGCATGAACCACACGACTCCCACAAAGTTACCTGGAAATGCAGCAACTTGGAGGGGCTTCTCTTCCCTCAGGGTGAGAGAAAAGCCTGTTTCTTGGCTTTGGAGCTGTCCAGGTGCTGCCAGCTGTTTTTTGCGGTGCTGTCTGACTGAGCTCATGCTGCTTTCCGGACTTGGAAAACTGCTTCCTTGGAAACCTCTGTATAAAGAAAGTAGCAGGAAAATGGGTCCTTTTGGAACATACTAGATGATATGCCAGTTGTGCTTGAAGCTAGAGCATCTGTGAGATGCTGAGAAAATGAGACCATGTGAGAGGTCGCGCTTGCTCTTGTGTAGGTGGCCTTTGTTTATCCCTTTTGTCTGTCTAGATCAGATGAAAGACGCAAGCCACCCCTTAAACAGAGGATAATAAAGAAAAAGCCATGAAACAGGTAACACGAAGTCTTGTTGGCTGTTCCACCCTTTTAATGAATTTGTGTGTGGATGGTCTCAGTGTTTGTTTCTGACAGCCATATCCTTTGTGAGTTTGTGTATACTTATGTTCAAACGTATATGTGTTGGGGTTGAGGTGTGTTGAGGCTAGGTGTCTAGGTTGGATATATTTCTTAATCACTTTCCCACCTTATTTATTTATCTTTTTTGAGACAGAGCCTTTCATTGAACCTGGAACCCACTCCTTTAGCTATTGTGGCTGGCCAGGAAACCACAGAGATGAATTAGCCTCCACCTTCCCTGGCCTGAATTTGTAGATGTGTGTGCTGTTATGTCTGGCTTTTATGTGGGTGTTGGAGATCTGAACTTAGGCCTTAATCCTGTGTGCCAGGCACTTTACTGAGACATCTCCCAGCCCCCATATACATTGTTTCCTCCAGTCAATTTCTACCTTAATAGTGAATAACCTTTTAAAAACTCTCTTGCCATGAGTCATGCTATGAATTGGTTGTCTTATTACAATGTAATCTATTCTTTTCAATACTGATCTGTTACAGGAAATATAATTTATAGCTACAGAAAAGAATGTCACGACTTAGACTTTGTTTTTTTCCCTAAGATCACATATTGCAAAGTTATTGGACCTTACAAAAACCAAGGTCCACCTGGCTTCTGAGTCTAACTTTAAGGTCAGTAAATCATGCTGTCACTCTGTATAATGCAAAAGAATGAGTCAGGCAACATTAATGGTCATGGTCTTGTGTATGTGTGAGTCCATGTGTCTGTGTGTAGTGTAGTGCCTGTATACTTGTGTGTATAGATGTACACACCTGCATATGAAGGTTAGAGGAGGACATCAGTGTCTTTTATCATTCTTTACCTTCTTGTTTTTTATTCTATGTGTGTATGAGTATATGTATGCATGTGTGTATGTATGTATGTATGTATGCATGTATATATGTGTGTGTATGTTTATTTATATATGAATATATCCATGTGTGCATATGTGTGGCACCACACACCGATGGAGGTCAGAGGATAACTTGTAAGAGCCAGTTTTCTTCTTCCTACCATATAGGTTCCAGGGACTGAAGTCAGGTCATCAGGCTTGGCAGCAAGTTCCTCTACCCACTGAGTCATTCTTTTAGTCTTTATATTTTAAGAGAGAGTCTTTCACTGAACTTGAAGTTCACCTTTAGACTAGGTGAGCTTCTGGGGGTTCTGACAGCCATATCCCCATAATGTGCATTGTCTTTAAAATCATTGATTTAGTTTAATTTTGAGAGGAAATTAGCTAGAGGGTCTAATTATAAGCAGGGATATAGCCATGTTTGGTGCCAAGACAGTTTTGAGCCTATGATCACCCCTTCAGCAACAAAGTCTGCATACAGCTGAAGGGCCCCAGAGGCAATCAGATGTACTTTGCTGAGGGATATAAAAACAGCAGCAGGTCATTCTGGTGTCCTCCACAGAGCTTGCTGGACACTTACGTCCAGCAGTGTTTTCATCCCCAAGGCTGTCAGACTGATGCCTTAGAAAAGCCTCTCTGGCAAAAATCTCTAGGAGGCACCTGCTATTTTTGAATACGGTCTTCTTTTGCTGGCACGGTTGTGGAACTTAATTATGTAGCCTGGATTAGTGTAAGGCCATGTTCCATCTGCTACTGTACTTGGTCCTTTTCCCCTCAAGAGAAGAAACTGTTTTCATCTCTCTTTTCCAATTTCTATTTGGAGGCAGGCTTGACAAAGGGCTTAACTACTGTCTGGTGGATGCCTTTGCACTGGTAGTATCCTTTCTGATTTCTGCCCGTACTGGCTGCCACCAACTTTGAGATTTGCTTCCTTTATTTTGTTTAAGCCTTACCCTGCATGCACTCTTTTTATAAAGCCCACAGCTGACTTGATTAAAACAAAGTTCAGGGTAAATCGGCTTTTGAACATAGACAAAATTCTGCTATTTCTCCTGATCAAAGGCAACCAGAGATCAGCAGCACATTTAAGAAACTACAAATTGGCATCGTGCAAAGTCCCCTTAAGTATTCTTGGATGTGGCTCATGCCTTGAAGCCTGGGCTTATTCTGAAGCATGGCCAGCGTGAAGTACAGGTTCTGGGCTTAGTTTAGCAGATGGGTGGGCTGTTGACAGTGCATAAGCCTTCAAGCCCATGTACCAGAACATCTTAATCTTGGATTTGAAACGTTTTGGGGAAACTAAAATTTAGAATTTCGAAAGTTGGACTGACCAAGTGGCAAGAAGAGATTGTAAGGTCTGATTATTGAACATTTTAAGTGTGTGTGTGTGTGTGTGTGTGTATGAACTATTGAACTTCCTGAAGTAGGACTCACCTGCAACCGGTTACCATCCCTGCTATTAGGCTTTAGTAGAATTTTTAAGAATGTCCTTTTTCTCAAAGAGATTGAGAGATAGATGGCCGAGTAGTTAAGCATGCTTGCTGTTCCTACAGAGGATTGGGGTTTGGTTCCTAGAACCCACATTGGACAGAACACAACTACCTGTAATGCCAGTTTCAGAGAATCTGATGCCCTCTTCTGGTCTCTGATGGTACCCACACATGTGTGTACATATATATAGACACATGATCATAGATAAAAAAAAAATCTTTAAAAAGATGCTCCCTGTTCAAAATATTCACATCAAATCCTTGGATTTGTTGCCTTATTTTCAAAATGGGTCTTTGTAGATGTGGTTAAGTTAAGGATTTTCTGAGATGAGATTATCTAGGATTGCCTGGCTGAACCCCAAGTGCTGTCACAAGCATTCTCAGTTAGGGAGAAGAGACAGATCAGAAATTAGGGAATGCTGACATAAACCAGGTACAAGCAGAAGAGGAAGCAGCCTCTTCCAGGGTGTATATCTTTTCCTTTTTTCAGCCACCCAGTTTGTTATCAGTTGATACAGAAGCCACAGGAAACAAAGACACTTCTTGTATCAAGATCAAACAAGTTCTTTCTCATGTCCCCTCACCTCAAGGGAATCTATGTCGTTTTTGGCCAGTGTTGTGAATTCTTTGTTGGGTATGTATGTAGTGATTAGTGCTGACTGAAAGACACTGTAATTTTAAAAGTTCTTTGAACATATCTGTAGAGGTGAATACGAGATAATCAGTCATTGAACTCTTAGGGTTAGATGCCTGGGTGGTGGAGTTTGCTTCGATCTGGAGGAGAAACTTTGCATAATATTAGGAACATCATCATTCCATACATCTCTGAACATGGCATTTTGAATTTTGTCCTTTTACAACATGTTCATGGACTTGGACCATCAAAAAGTAGTTTAAAAGAGAGCTTTGAAACAATTTTAGCTCTAGTGTCTGTTTCCTTTTATTATTAGCTATGTCTCTTCAAGCAAGTTACTTAATTAGTTTTCTTACCTGTGAAATGGGGATAACAACACCTACCTTGCAGGGCTTTTGTGAAGAGAAAAATGACTAAATCTAAGGGGCACACTCATTCAAGCATGAGGAGTTCTTAAACAATACACCTTTTGTGGTGCAAACATGAGGAGTTCTTAAACAATACACCTTTTGTGGTGCAAACATATTTTTATTAGCACAGTGCCTGGCACCAGTGTATTCCTGTGTTACAGGAAAGAAACCTAAGGTTAGCAGAGGGAAGTAAAGTACCCGGTATTAACCAGCATTGAATGGCAGAGTGGGGAACGTCCAGGTCAGACTCAGGGTCCTATGAATCCCAGGGAAAACATTCTTCCTAGATTTGAATTGTATTGAGCCTTACTGAAGCACTTGTGACATTGAAAAAGCATGTTCTCCAGTTCCTGGGCCTCAGTGTTGTTGGCTTTCAGTTTTCTCAGTTCCTCATGAACATTGTGTTAGCTCATATCCCTTTCCTTTGGCTCTGTCTTCTGCCAGAGGCGATTGTTTACCCAAAGGCATGCATGTCAGGGCTAAAGACTATGTGGCAGCACTTCTGCCAGCCTGTTTGGTTCATTACAGCCAAATACTTGGGGATAGGTGGGTTAGGGAAGAATAAATTAACATTATTCCTTATTTTTGTCTTTCCAAACATGTCTGAGTTAGACAAACTATCAATTTACTTCGGTACTTTGAGAGCTGATACCTCAGTACGAATACTACAACTCTATCCACCCTGTCTTTGGTGCTACAATTCACTTAAGCAGGGACACAGTTTTATTCTGGAGCCAAAACCCAGAATACTATGCAAGTGCTTGGCAAGGGCTTTGCTCTCCAAAAGGAGCTCAGAGCAGCTCCTCCCTACTTTGTCAATCAAGGAAGTGGAACTTGGTAGCTTGTAAACATCTCTTCCTTCCCTCTTAATAGTTGATGCAATTTAATTATGAACACCTGCCGTCTCACATGCTTCTATCCATGCAGCAGAGCAGAGACTAGAATCTAGGAATCTTGACCTTCTCATTCAGCCTGTGTTCTTCATTCTTCCCTGACCTTCCCACTTTGTCTATTTTGATGGTCAGTGACATAATCCTGAAACGATACATTTGAAGAGCCATATAATGTTTATAATGCATATTGGAAATGGGCTGTGTTGTTTCCCAGAGATAAACCTGGTCATTAGACTGATGTAAACAACTGTCCACTTGGGAGGAGTTTAATTACCAACTCCAGATGTCTGGGAAAAGATGGTTCCAGGCCATCAGCAACCTGTTACTCTCACTGCCAGCAGATCTCATCCACCCTTCTCCTAACCATATTTGCACATTGGACATTTCACATCTGGGCCAGGTGCCCCAGACATCTAGAAATAAGGAGGTGTGACTGACTATAAAAATGCAAGAGTTCCTGGACCACATAAGGCCTAGTAAATTCTTTTCCTTTTCTTTGGTTTTTGGGATGTCTAATTCATTCTCCAAAGTGTTCCTACTTTGGAGAAATTCTGATGTTTTGGCACATTATTCTTTATGGTCCCATATTTTGTAACACAGTTGTATTTACTTTTAAAGGAAAGAATCATTGACATAAAAGAAAAGATAGGGACTCTATCAGTTAAAGTTACAGTATGACAGAGATGTCCATAGCTCTACAAGGTATGGCTGTCAGAATCAAAACATATGACTTAGGATCTGGAGAGATGTCAGCAGTGGGTAAAAGTACTTGCTGTTTTTGCAAATTTGATTCCCAACACTCACATGACAGCTCATAACCATCTGTAACTCCAATTTCAGGGTATCAAATGTGCTCTTCTGGCTTCTACAGGCACCTGTATGCATGTGGTATATATACATACACACAGGAAAACACATCCACAGAAGATAATCTTAATAAATAAATCTTAAAATTTCTCTATGAGAAAGATTATGAATGACTTCAGCACATGTAGCATTCATCAAATAAAACTCACTTGCATTTTGGTCCTATAGAATAATGTATTATTTCTCTCCCCCTACTCTGCAGTTAATTGCAGATTCCTGGCTTCAGATCCCCAGTTCTCAAATGTGTATCTCTAGCTCTGACCTCTTTCTTGGATTTCAAACTCAATTGCTTACTGTGTACAATGATCTCTACCCATTCTTTCCAGTGAAGACACTGTCTCAGCCCTCAAACTTCCCCTGGATAAACAAACAATCCATCTAACATAGATGCCTCCTGCTTCTTTTAGTTTCTCTAGATCTCCACTGAAATAACTAGTTTTAAGAGAGTATCTGCAGCTTTTCTTATAGGAGATTGGGAATTTCAAAATAAAAAGAATATATACATTAGGGACAAAAAAGTACCAATGACTGTTGGAAGATAGGAGTAGGGTCTTAAGAAAAAGAGCACAGGTCAAGAATGGCAAATAGAACTGGAACAGGGTGAGAGTTACTCAACTTACCTACAGTAAGGGGAATTCTGGTCAGACTATACCCATAGACAGCCATCATTGACCATGTGCTTTTAGTTTCTGCAATAAATTACACTTTATTTAAATGTGAGCTGACTTTTAAAATGTTTTTTGGGTAATCTAATAGAGTATATAAAAATTTTAAGAGCAGTTAATTTTCAATATTGATGAGATGGGGCACAGATATATTCAGGAAAGCTTTGGGAAGTAGGCTCTTTCAGTCATCGCTGCTGGGAATTCAGTGTGGTAAAGCACCTAGAGTGTACTCTTGAGAGAGAGAGAGAATGGTTACTCTAGCATTTATTTCTTGACTTGTAAGAAGTCACTGAGATCTGTATTTAATGAAGAATGGACTAAAGAGAGATAAATATTTATTTTGACCCCAGGGTCAACTACAGTGATGGAGCCACTGAATGCAATTTGTCTCACTAACATCCTTCTCTTTCTCTATAGGAAATGTGTCTCCAAAACTGAGTGGGAAAATTGAATGGTTTGGTATGAAGCATGGACCCTTGGTCCCTATATTGATTTTTCTTCTCATTTGTCACAATATACTTATCTCTTTCATTGGAATAGGAACTAGGAGCCGGGACTCCATCCTCAATTCCTGTATCAACATTACAGGAGCAACACTTAGCTTGTAAAGAGGCAACAGTAATATTTGTTACTTGAATGAATGAAAAAAGATCGAATGAATGAACAAGATTGAATCAATGACTTGCATTTTATATCTTATATGTGTGTGCTTATTTTCTGAAATTTATACAACTTGATAAAGTACTGCAGAAATAAATAGCTTTGTTGCTTTTTTGTGGTGCTTGGGGTCAAATTCAGAACTTTAGACACACTAGAAAACCATTCCTACTATGATATTACATCCCCAGTCCATATATGATAATTTTAACCATTTAGAAAATGGATACGTTGGTATATATGACAAGATTTCTCTCCAAACACTGATTCTATTTTCCCTTGTGGTTTTTGTTGAACATGTGTTATTCTAGATGATTCTGGCTACATTCACATTGGTATAGCATTTCTATTTATTCTCTGGGTCATCATCATAATGTGTGACTTGTTTGAATTACCAGAAGTGTATATGTGGGCACACAATGAATGATATAGAGAAGCATGTGTTTTGCAAAGTCAGTTTTTCTTGGTAGAAGTTCTATTTACACCATAGGGATAGTCTTTGTTTTATAAGATAATTGCAGAGAATTCTGTAACTTGGCTGTGATTAAGCTTAGGTAACCAGTTTCTTACTGATGATTCTATTTCCTCTAATATTTGTAGTACTAGCAATGTTTTTACATGTTATTCATATTATTGATCTGTAGACTTAAAAAAATTAAGCTATATAGTCAACTCTTAGCTACAGGTATGTGGCATCTCCCTAACTTTTTGTATATCTTGCATTTTTTTCTTTAGTTAGTATTTTTTGTCATGTGAAACTTTAAGATTTTGATCTAGTCAATCTTTTCCTTTACCTGAAAATGTTTTGCCTATTTGGGAATTAGTTTTGCAGCTTTTGGACTTAATCATATTCAGCTCTAATTACTTTCATTATTTTGGTATTAGATCTTTAATCAGCCTGAAAACATTTACTAAGTTTTCACATTGATTTTATCGTATATATGTTCCTTCATATAGCATGTTTAACAATAGGCAATAGAGTTAATAGTGCATATCAACACCAATAATTTAAATGATAATATCTGAATAGATATTCTCAAATTTCTTTTTGACAGGTTTTAAGATGATGAAAAAGAAGGCATTTAGTTCATTTTCTGTCATGTAAAGGTTACTATTTTTCATATCTTTTAAAATTAAATGTACTGTTTTATTAATTATTAATAATTTTGTACATATATTTTGACCATATTCCTTTCCCATTCCTTCCTCTATTTCTTCCAAGATCCATCCAACATTTCTTCCATGTTTATATCCTCCTTTTATTTCTCCTTAAAAACTATCATGTTCAAAAGTACCTTGTGCTACCCATGTACTTTTGGGTGTGGCGCCATCAACTGTAGAAAGTTGACCAGATCTGAGAAGCCATAAATTCTCCATATTTCCTCAGTTATAAGTGGGAGCTCATGAGCCCCGCCCTCACACATAGAGATTATTTCATATAGTAAGCACCTCAATTCCTAATATCCTTTGCATTGGTACCTACTTGTCTATGCAATGATTTGCTTCTTTTGAGTGTGATCTATTTGTAAATCAGGATACCTTACATGAATGATGAAATAATTTGGATTACTTTGATTCAGAAAGCTTTACATGTATTGCTCCTTCTGGCTTTTGTCTTTTCTCCTCCATCTTCTTTTCTTCTCACTAATTAAAAATTTAAGACATGCAGTTAATTAAATTAATTAATTAAAATGTCAAGACACATAGTAAGGTGGGGGGGGATGCTGCCTACTTATCACTCAGGAGGTGAGTATCTGGATCATACAAGAAACTGCTACAGATCAATAATACAAACAGATAATAGAAACATGGGCAAAAATACAAACAGGTAATTCATAGGAGAGATGCTACAGTCAATAATATATTTAATCTTATTCATAATTAATTAACTATTGATTAAAAATGCAACACTTGCTATTCTGGCATACACGAACCATACACTGAAGCATCTTGGGAGCCATCACCTTAAATGGCCAGAGTTCTACCATCAGAGGAGAGCAGATGCCTTCCCCAGCTTGAAGGGTAACTAACTGGGCAGGTCCTGAGAGCAGATTTATCAGACTGAGTTCTTACTGAGGTGTGACTTCTCTTTTGCTACAAGCAGATATGAACTGGATATGGAAGAGATAAATGACAACTTGCGATTAGGGAAGACCTTGAGAAGGGACTAAGATCCTTGTTTGCTTATCTTGAAGATGGGCATAATTGTAGTATTACCTTCCTAGACTGCTTGTGAGCAACTCAGTGGGGTACTGATTGTTCAGCAATTACCATACCCACCTATGCCCCAGGGCATATAATCAGCATAAACTGAAAGTTCACCACCATTACTCATATCTGAGAACTGAGATATCCTTTATGATACATGTGTGTACATCCTTAGGCTATATGGTTCTGTTTATCTACATGCTACTTCCTTAGCCCACTAGGCTAAGCAGAGTATTCCATTCCTTTGGAGAAAGTTGGGTCAGGATCAGTCAAGACTCAAGTTCATCTACTGAGTACCAGCTCTGGAAGCCTAGATGAAACCATAGGAGGGGAGCATTCTCTTGGCCTTACACTACTAATCTGAGAAAATGGTGGCCTAGAGCTTTTGACTTGTCCTTGCTTTATGATAACCCAACATGGGAGGAAATGGAATTGAGAGAAAGGTTCCTGCTGGCATCATGTGAGTTCTAGGTGTAGGCATGACCAAGCAAGAAAATGTCCAGTTTTCTTATCCGAGGTAACCACAGATTTCTTCTTTGTTTAAGTCAACGTGTGTTGAGTTTTTGCCATAGTGGATGCTAAGTTCTGTTCATAGGAAAATTCAGGGAAACTTATTTGAAGCAGACATGGACCTTTATAATGGCATCCGTATGCAGACTCCTGGAAAATGCCAGCTTGTGTCTTCCATATGTGGACTGAGGGCTTCTTGAGGGGTCAGTTGGAAATGAGGGAGTTAAAGAAAACTGGACTCTCGGGGCTCTCAAATATCAGCTTTTATTTTTCTTAGACCATTAAGAATGCTTTTTTTGGGAGTGAAATCACAAAAGTGGAAACAGCAGGGTTTTCTTAAAGCACAGTTGTCTGAGATTTCCAATTAATTCACTGCCTGCCCACCCACTGTCCACTCGGAAATGCTTTTTATTAACATATAGCACCCTAGGACTTCTTGAAGGTGTCAGGACTTGAAAGTAATTCGTGAGAAAGGAAAAAAAAAAACGAAAAAGAAATTAGGTAGAAAGCTCCGTCTCTCTCTCTCTCTCTCTCTCTCTCTCTCTCTCTCTCTCTCTCTCTCACACACACACACACACACACACACACACACACACACACACACAAAAGCTTGATTTAAGGTAACTGCACAATGGATTGGCATGGGACACCAGGTTGTATTAATAAATTTTGGTAAGCAGATGTCTTTAAAGTGAAGGCTCAAAAGTTGGTTCCTTCCCAAACCTCTGTAGGGTACCTTAGTCATGATAAACCTTTGAAAATTATAAATTGACTCCTCAATGTTGCTCCTACAGATTAACTTTGGGTCTTACATGGTAATTTTAATGGCAAGGAAATTCGTTGTGATAGACCAGAAAACTCCAGAACTCTACCAACCTGTCATACTCTATGGACTTGTCATTAGGGAGATATGGTGGTTTCCTTATGGCAGATGTGCAGTGCTCATTGTGTGTGCATGTGTGTGTGCTTGTGCATGTGAGTGTGTGTATGTGTGAAAGATGTTTCCTGATAGTTCTTTCTCTACCCTTCCCATTCACTTAGTAACTTCCTCTCTGTTCCTGAATGTCCCTTGACATTACTTTAGATAGTTATTATTATAGATATTCACCACTCTGTTATCTTTTTAGCAAAATTGCCCTGGGATGTGTTCCTTGTTTGAGAATATCTAAACCTGGAAACTGGACTCCATGGTTTGCAGGATTCTAGGTTATATCAGCAAAGAAGAGGATCCATGTTTCCCTAATGATCTGTGAACAGGTATATTAGCACTGGTGGTGCTCTGGGTATGTTTACCCATAGCTGTTGAGTATCTTACAAGGGTCACCTCTTCTGGGACTCTGCAGGTGACTCTGACTACTGGTAAAGTTTCCTGAGTGATGGTTAGTTTTGACATCAAGCCACCACACATTAGAATCACCTAAGGAGAGTGTTTCAACTGAAGGAACGCCTGGGTGGCGCCTTTCTGGCAAGTGGTCCATATAAAAGAGCAGAAGGAAACATTCATCTTTTGCTTGATCACCCTTCTCTTCTACCACCAAGCTGAGTTACCTTTTTGCTGCTGCTGATTCCAGTGTTTCCAGTATTCCATCAGTGACTAAGGACCAACGGTTCTCAGGAACTTTCCAGGCTTTCATCACCAAACTGGGATTTCTAAGGTACTCAGCTTCATGAATGGAACAACTGCCGGTTTTTTAGCTTCTCAGGTATGAGATGCTGTTATTACCATTTCAATGTAAACTGGTTTAATAAATCACACACACACATGCACACACACACCCCTCACTTCTGTTCCTCTAGACCAGTGGTTTTTAATGTGAGTTCTGACTCCTTTGGGGGTATAATGACCTCTTAAGGGTTGAACGACCCTTTTACAATTGTCACATAACTGACATACTGTATATCACATATTTACATTATGATTCATAGGATTAGCAAATTTACAGTTATGAAATAGCAATGAAAATAATTTTGTGGTTGAGGGTTACCCTAACATGAGAAACTGTATTAAAGGGTTGCAAGATTAGGAAGATTGAGAACCACTGCTTTAGAAAATTCTGACACATACACCAGTACTCTTTCTGCCCTTGATTCCCTGAGGACACTCTTTCTGTCCTTCAACCCTGAAGCCTTCTTAATATTCAAGCAAGTCCCTATTACTAAGAGACTTCCTGTTCCTGTTCTCACAGAGTGTGGTCTGTTAAGAAAAAAAAATGATCATTAAAATGTGCAAATAAACACACAGCAAAATTTCAGGGCATAATGTTTTAGAGATAAATTTGACATGCAGTCTAGATGATGACATAGTTAACAATGCAAATAACTGGGGTGTGATGGGATTTCCACCTGGTGCCACAATATGAATGCCATACAATGAGTACAACCTGACCTACCGGGACACAGCAAGAAGATCAGTCTGGTTTGAACATGATACATGGGATAGGAGAAAGAGTAAGGAGAAGCTGAGCAGGAAAGAGGTCATTGAAAGAGGTAGGACTTTATTCCAAGTCCAATAGGTAACCTTCAGAAGAGATTAGGTACCTATCATGCGTGGAATTTGTACTGTGCAGACTATATGTCTCTTACATTAATGAGTTTTGAAGATGGGGATGAATCTACTCTGGTTTCTGTGAGACTATAAGTTGTTTTGAAAATCTAGGCCTTGTTTCTTCTGTGTAGTGGTTCCTAGCAAAGGTACTGTATCATGACATCAGTTTTGAGAGAACTATTGCAAACTATTTAAAAGCAACGATTCTGGGCTGGTGAGATGGTTCAGTGGGTAAAGATACTTGCTGCCAAGACTGTCTCCAAAAGTTAACTTTGGAGACACATTGAAGACAAAAGGCTTATATGGTCTAGACTCTGTGCTTCTTCCATAATTTCGATGTATATCACAATTATATATATAAGCTCAATTCCAGCAGATGCCAAATCCTGCCTTGTTTGGGCCAAGGAAACAGGTGGGGTAGGTAGAGTTGTTGATGTTCACATGGTAGAAATCTCACTTCAGAGTTTTTTGGGGGCAACCAGTAAATCTAAACCTTCCCATCTCCCGGTGAATTATTGTCTTCTAGGTGGAATATCTTCCTCCCATACCTACTTTAGGTCTCTGCATTCATCCTTAGGAAATGGGTTCCTAATATGTCTGTATGTTGCTAACTGTGTGGATATGTTGGATCTTCCCTTCACCAGGTTTCTTAGTCTGATGCATTTTCCTTGTTCTCTATTGTCTAGCTTAGAGACTTAAACGCCAGAGTCCTCATCTTCAGCCTTGAAGCAGTCAATTCTCCAGTTTGTCTCTGCACCATAACCTCTCAAGTGGTTAATGGCTCATAAACAAGTAATGAGTGCTCAGTGTAAGTTTAAAAGAGTCCATGGTGAGCAATCCTTTGTATTGTGAATAATTACCCAATAATTTATCTCTTTACTAGTATAGATTTGGGGATTTTTATTAGAGAGTGTCCTTGTAGCAGCATTAAGGGTAATTAAAAGGACAGTTTTGGAGACTATTGGTCTACCACAAGATAAATACAATGAGTACTCAAGGTAAGTGATGTGAGATTATGGGATGTATAAACCTTTTGTAGGAAGACTTTAGAGAAATAACTCAGAGACATGAATGCCTTGAAGTAGCATTTTGGGGAAAATATTGAGGTGGGGATAGATTTGGAAGTAGAAATGCTTACACTGTGCTTCTATTCCATGCAGCCCCCACATCTGTGAAACAGAAAATGTAGTTAAGTTAAAAAAAATGTAAACTGTCAGACACTTTACATATGATCAGAATGGGCACTGGCTGCATAACCCATGGAGACCAGTAAAAAAAAAAAGAAAGAAAGAAAGAAAGAAGGAAAGAAAATTCAGGGCCTTCTGTTTAGAAATTACAAAGAATTTGAAAATGGTGACAGCAAGGAAGCAGAACCAGGTATGGGCTTTCTATGAGCTCTGAGTGGGGTTGTACTTGGATAGGATGGAAAGGGAAGATGGACTTCACAATGGGACAGACATGGGTTTTAATCTTAAGCAATGACAACTTCGGTGGCCAGTGGGCAAATCATATGAACTCTCTGAGTTTTCATGTCATTATATAAAAAAAAAATAGACTTTTTTTCTCTTCAGCTTGAATATTGTTGAATATTGAAATTAGTAGGATTGGTAATGCCTCACTTCCTATGCTTTGTGAGAAATGAGCATTCAACAAATTGTGGCTGTAATGACAATTTAATAAATGAGCTTAAAACTGGAAGCTCTTTAATGAAATGACTTTCACTGTTATTTTCTAGTGTCTGTTTCTTCAAGAGCCCTTATGGCATTTATAGACTTTGAAATTCTGAGATCAAGCCTTGGGCCTCAAGGCACAGCTACACAGAGGGACTGGAAGTGGAGTCAAATGTTAAATAGGAAACTTTTCTTTTCTGGAGGGATTTGTGATCTAGATGTTGGGATTAGACAAGAATGTATTTATCATGCTTTCCCATGGGGAGCATGGTACCTGGTGTGGGAGAGGCACTTGAACAAATAATGAAGAGTCAAAGAGAAATGAAGCCTGGAGTGCTCTTTTCATTGTTCCAGAAGATGAAATGATTAAAGCTGAAGAAAAAGGCACTGCTATGAATTGAAATTAGCTCTAGTGTCTCAATAAGGATCCCTGAAATGAAGGATAGCCTTTGGCTTGGTGACCCCTAAATTCTGTTTCTGTACCTATGTCAATCTGTCCCCTTGAACCTTGTGAACTGCTGTGCTTGGTACAATTTGGCAGGAATGTTGCTCTGCAATTTCAATCCCAAACATTGTTAAGGTTTATTCCTTTACTTCCACTACTCTACAGTTTTGGAGAGATCATTTAAGTACCACACAAGAAAGTGGGAAACAACTGAGGAGAGTCAAGGACCTCAGTTGACAGTGACCCAGGTACAATGATTTTTCTTTTACTGTAGAAGACAATCCCTGAACCCATAGTTAATTCATAAAACTTCAGATAGTGGTGAGAGCGCTCTCTCTCTCTCTCTCTCTCTCTCTCTCTCTCTCTCTCTCTCTCT
>NW_021604618.1:118926-127366 GCF_004785775.1 Grammomys surdaster
CTCTCTCTCTCTCTCTCTCTCTCTCTCTCTCTCTCTCTCTCTCTCTGTCTCTCTCTGTCTGTCTGTCTGTCTTTGTGTGTGCTTGTGTGTGTGTGTCTGTGTGTGTGTCTGTGTGTGTGTGTATATATATTTCTCTCCACTGCCAATGCTGCTGGACTGCAACAAGTTGCTGGACCAGTTCTTCCATGGTCACACCCTTGGGTCCAGCTCACCTGTGTCCCTGTCATTAGGGTTAGGTCTACTGTGTTGCCCAGGTGATGTTCAGGGCCTGGTTTCCCAAGTGCTGCAGCAGGTAAGGAGAAGGGACAGTGCTCTTTCTCTCTGGTAACACTGGAGCCAGCTCTCTGGCCTGCTGGTGGTGGTGAGGGGTAAGGGCAGAGGAGGCTATTTCTCCTTCATCCATGATGAGTGGTAGGGCCAGCTCTCCCATGTTTATATCCTGGAGTGTGCTCACCCCCAACTCTCCCAATATGCTGGGCCTGCTCTCCCAAGTCCTGCAGCTGGTCTGAGGTAGGTCAGCTCTCCTGTTTGTATTTACCCAGGGCCAGATCTCCCATGATGCCCAAATGATGGGTGGGGACACTTTTGCATAGCCCTCAGGCATCAACATGTCCTGGGAGGCATCTCACACCAGGGATGTCTGCTTGGCCTGCAGTAGTAACAGACCCCTGCTGCTGTATAGCCCTGTACCCAGATGTGACTCCTGGAGGCAACACAGGCCAGGACTCCACCATGGTCCCAGGAGTTTGGCCACAACTAACATGCTAACATCCTTACACTATCTAGTAGCTAATCCTGAGAGTCACATTGGTAACATAGTCACAGTGTCCAGGAGCTCACATACTACTCACATAGACCAGGGTATCCAGAGGCTATGACACTAGTTAGATTGTAACATGTTCTCATACTCTAGGAGTTAAGATACTAGTCACGTGGCAACACCTCCACAGTATCTAGGAGCTCAGATACTTGTCGAATGGTTATGGTCTCACAGGAACCAGAAGCACAGACATTTGTCACATGGTAAAACCCTCAGAGTATCCAGGAGACCAGGTACTATTCACATGGTAATACTCTTACAGTATCTAAGAGACTAGACACTAGTCATGTGATCACATTGTCATAGTATCCACAGTCTAAGACATTCACCACATGGTAACCTGCTGAAGTATCTAACAACTAAAGCACTGGACACATACAATCACTCTCACAGTATCCCAATGCTCAGACATTTATCACATAGCAACAACTCACCGTAACTAGGAGGGAAGGCACTAGGCACTTGGGAACATCCTTAGAGTGTCCAGTGAATAGTTACACTAGTCACATGGTAATATACTACCAGTAACCAGAAGCTCAGTCATTAGTCACAAGATAACATACTCACAGTAACCAGCACTTCAGACACTAGACACATGGTAACATAGGGTGACCTGAGGCTAAGACACTAGGCATCTGATAATGCACACTATCTACGTGACCAGAAAGTTACATGACAACATGTTCATAGTATATAGCTTAGAAACTAGTCACTTGGTAACATATTCACAATAACCATATCTCAGACACTAGTCACATGATAAAACCCTTACTTTTCTGATGGCTAACTAACATACTAGCAACATTGTATCTAGGAGTTAAGACACAAGTCACAGGGCGATACTGGGTCTAGGAGCTCACATACTAGTTTAATGGTTAACAGTTTCTAGAGGCTCAGACACTAGGTACATGATAACACCCACACTTGTATCCAGGAGCTCAGACATTAGCAATATGGTAACATTCTCCTGGTGTCTAGAGGGTAACATACTGGTCATAGTAATATACAGTATCAACATATTGTATCAACATACAGGCTCAAATACTTGTCATATGGCAAAATTCTCACAGTATTTAGAGGCTAACACACTGATCATGTGTCAACACTCACAGTGTTCAGAAGGTCAGACACTAGCTACATGGTAATATGCTCATAGTATCTAGGAGCTAATATACTAATCACATGGGAATGCCCTCTCAGTGTGTACAGTCTAAAACATCAATGGCAACAACCTAACAACAACTAGTAGCTAAAAATGGAGCCACATGATAACATTCTTACACTATCCTGGAGTTCAGAGGCTAGTTATGTTAACACCTTCACAATGTCCTTGAGCTCAGACACTGGTCACATGGTAACATGCTTACAATAGCTACAAGCTCAGACACTAGTCCCTTTTCCAATATCTGATGGTCAAAGGGCATGAGCAGAGTGACTCTATTTTGTTATTGGCCTGCAATCATCTAGAATTTAGACCTTAGATTTTTCTAGGAAGAAGTAATACTCTTATTGGACAAAGACTAGATTAATGGATTTCCCCCCTGTTACTAAATGGCATTTGTAGTGTTCTTAGAGTTCACGTAAATATATGGTGAGTTCGAAGGCAAACTGGGGATATGCTAAATCCTATGCACCTCCCTAGTGACATGGTTTTGTTCTTTATCCTTGAATACGGCTCTATTGTATATGTACTGCATTTTATTTACTCCTACATCTGTGGATCAGCATCTAGGCTAAGTCCATTACATGAGTGACATTATTTTTTATTTCAAACAGGGGTAATATTTATCCATTAGTGCCTTGACAGGATGTTGAGGTCTTTAGCTTGTACTGTAATGCTAAATACTGCCCCTCCAGACCTGATTTCCCCAAGGGATGAGAGAGTCTCCATGTACCCACGTGACATAACTAAGTGACACTGTGTAACCCTGTCCCCCAAGTTATCCCTGATTGGTCATTAAAGATGCCTACAGACAGCTGGACAGAAAAGAGATAGGCAGGGCTCTTGGGTTCCCAGGCTTGGGGTCTGAGGAAACCACATGGAAGAAAATGTGGAAGAAAAGGCAGTGTGGAAGAAAAGACAGAGGAAGGAGAAGATGTCATGGGTTAGATGAGTTATGAATACATGGCCATGAGGGCTGGCCAATTGGAGTTAAGAGCTGCCCAGATAGAATGTGGCCAATTTTAACTCAGAGTTATTGATGGGGAAATAGATTCTAATATCTTAGAGGGTAGCTATCTGCTCAGTGCTAGTGCTGATGATTATAAATATAAAGATTTGTGTCTTTTATCCAGTAACTGAACGATCAAAGGCTGGGTAGAAAATCCTGCTTGAGATTAAATAATTTTCTACAACACAGAAACTTTCTTTTTTTGCTTCTGCATCTAAGTCAAAGTACTAAAAGGAAGGCAATAGAAATGATTTATAAGTACAGATGTGAAAAATGAACTGCTAAAGCCAAACTATGCACAGCGGAGAGAATGCATCTGCATGAGACACGCCGTGTGGCTCTGTTGTCACAAGCTTCTAGGCTACAGGGACCTAAAGAGGATGCAGCCACATAGTTACCAGCTTGGAGTCTTCAAATTTATTCTGAAGAACTGGGAAGAACCCCTCATTCCTCTTTTGCAGTGTGGCTGCATTTCACCATGGAGTGACCATTTCCTATTCACTGCTGCAAACACTTCCTGACTGGCTGTGATTTTCCTTTGTAGCATCTGAATTAAATAGGTTTGCTTTTGGCTGCATGTCATAGCACCCCCTACCATGACAGTGCTTTCATATCATAGCAGTTTACTTCTTTTTCATGTAAAACAATTCTTATGTTAATTCAATTGATCCATAGACGTAGACTTGTTTAGGACTCTCTCTTTTGCTAAAGTTTTAGAAAAAAATCCTTAATTGACAAAAAATGTTACATATCCTTGATGTGCAGCATGGTTTCTGGTGTATGCATATGCTGTGGGATGATCCAATCAAATCATTTTATATTCTTATTTATTTATTTACTTCTTTTTTGGTGCTTGCTGATAATGTTCATGCGTTGTTCAGTCTGCCTGAAGACCTGTGTGATTTTCATTCTCCCGGTGAGAAGAGAACTTCTGTATTTCCAGGTATTACATTCATAGCCTAAGACAGGAAAGGGAGGCAAGGAAGAGGAAACAACCAAGAGCTTCTGCTTCAACATTCTACATGACTCTGTCTTCATTATCAAATCTGATTTTGTCAGCACACAAGGTACCAGTGTGCTCTCGAAGTTGGGCAAGGGTGCATTTGAACTGGCGTTATTGCTGCTAATGCAAAAGTCTGTAATTTAAGAGGAGCGGAAGAGTGGGATCTGCATAGTGTTTGCCACGGTTTAGATTGGACCATTTAACTTTGGTACAGTCTCCTCCTTTCAGGCATTGGTCATCACCACCTGACATATCCAAATTCTCATCATTTATAGCACTTAGCTCTCAGTACAAAAGTATATTCTTGAGTTTGTACATTGAATAAATTTAGTGATTTTCTTTTTTAAAAATTACTTCCTATACACACCAACATAAGGCATTGGAAGAAGAAAAAGGAGGAAGAGGAGGAGGAGGAGGAAGAGGAGGAGGAGGAGGAGGAGGAGGAGGAGGAGGTGGTGGAGGAAGAGGCCATCACAGCAATAAAACATGACATAACAGGTGATTGGAGACTCACCATCAAGGCAACAAGAGAGATTCTTTTGCTCTAGCTGAAGAATAAGTGTCTAAATGGCTTCCAGGCAGCCTGGGCTTTTATCTTTGGAATAGTAATCCCCCATCCTTCTCCCCCTAAATCCACATTTGAGTGTGTGTGTGTGTGTGTGTCTGTAAGGGGGCATTGGGGAAGATGTCTATCTATCCAACTGCAAAGATTCCACAGAACAGCTTCTTGTTGATGGAAGCCAAGGACCTAGAGTTTCATTAGGAGTTAAAAAACGATAGACCACAGGTGGCCAAACTTGAAGTATTTAAAGCGAAAATTTCCCTCAAAATTCTTGGCAGGCTCCCAGCCTGTTCATTACCCGTGGGAGTAATAGCAGCACACATCTTGCTTAGATGTTGTTTTTAAGCCTGAAGCTTTTCCCTTTTACCTATTGCTCTTTGTGCTGTGACCACCATCCTGTGTCTTAGCTTAATGGCTTCCTTTTTGAAGCAATCAAAACAGTAGGCTCCAGTGACAGGGCCACCTCTTAATCCCCTCATTGCCAGCATGTTGGCCCTCTCTCCCTGGTGGAGAACCATTAAGGGAAGGCATTTGAGAGAGGCCTGCAGCTTGGTGGCTGCCTCTTTTTATCAGTTTTATTTTGGAGTTTTGAGGAACTTGCTTTCTTCAATTGTAAGACTCCAAATTGTAGGATTCCCACTTAACTTAAATTACAAGTTACTGGCAGAGAACTTTCCTTTAACAAATTGATGTTTCCTTCTGTAGCCCCATGTGCTGTTAGCGACCCCAGACCAGATTCATCTGTCTCTTTTGGACAACCCTGGAAGCTGCCAAAAGCAATCTTTTGTACAGCTTATAGGGCAGACAGTCACAACTCAAGAGTTGAACTCCTGACAGATCGGCTTGAGATTCTCTAACGTTAGCTCCAGGATGTGGCTTCCTTGAAGGTTACAAAAGATTTAGAAGTATAAGGAAGAAATTAATTTTTTAATGGGATGAGCTTCTTTCACTGAGTATGTGATTGTGAATACTGTCAACTGGACAGGAGTTTGTATCTCCTAAGAGACAGGAGTCTGGGCTTGCCTGAGAGGGATTATCTTAATTAGGTTAGTTGAAGTGGGGGGATCCATTCTAAATGTGGGCAGTACCATTCCATGCACTGAGGTCCCTGCTTCTTTCTCTTAGTTCTGTTTCCATCACCCAGTATTGAAATTCTACTCAAATAAGATCACAACACCTAATCCTGCCCCAAGGGAACATGAGAAAAACACCAAAATTGTGACTTTCTTCTTATTTTTCCTCAGATTTGCCACCCCAGAGTGTAATAATTATCAAAAGTTGGACTTAATGGCTTTTCCTACTTTTCATAGCAGAATCCTTGGATGTCTAGCCATCAAACCCAGCTCCCCACTTCCCATGGTCCTTAAACCTCTCTTCAGATATATGGTTTCAATATAATGTGCAGGACATTGTAGTTTAAAAAGCAAGAAGAAAGCACTCTTGTTAGCATTATGTGTAAGGTTTTTGTATTATTCCTTAATTTTTCTTTTGATGCATGTGATCCTGGTTTTAAGCATAACCATGGGAACACTTCTTTGTGGATTCCAGTTTGCCTTTGATTGTTCATACCTGATTTTGCATTTTCCTTCTACTGGAATGGTGGAAGTGGAGCACAATAGCGATTTGCGTGTTGTATTATACTCCTCTTCTATCAACACTTCAGCACTTCGTTAGTACTTACTGATGGGTGAGGGAAGGTGATAGGAAGAATGGCTTAGGGTTGGCCTCCATTCCTTTATCTTGTGTATATCAGCTACCACCTCAGACTGCTGTCACAAAATAGAGCACTCAGAAACTTAACCAACAGAAATTTACTTTCTTACAGGTCTAGAGTAAGTCTGAGATCAAGATGCAAGAAAGTTTGGCTTCTGGTGGGGGCTGTCTGTTCATCTCCAACACGGCTACCTATGCACTGTGTCTTCTATATGAAGAGAAAAAGTAGAAGAGCGTTCTCTCTCCTCCCTTTCCGTTCTCTGGGGGTGTGTTTCTGCCTCTGTCTCTCTGTCTCCCTTTGTCTGTCTGTCTCTCTGTGTCTGTCTCCCCTCCTTCTTGATATTTCCCCTTATTAATTTCTGTCTTTCCCACTACCATAGTTAATTAATTTCCCCAAATAGGGTTTTACTGTGTATCCATACGGGCCTTGAACTCATTATACTTCCCAGGCTTCCTTAAAGTTGTGGAGATTCTCCCAAGATCAGTCTCTTAGGCTTCACTACCTCTTCTAGCCCTCAGTTAACTGTCTCCTAAAATCTTGTCTTTAGACCAAGCCATGCTGAGGATTAGGGTTTCAGTGCATGAACTTGAGGGGACACATTTGGGTTCATAGTATTTTTTTCTTCTAATACATTTATATTCCTTTACACAGCAGTGAAAACTTTATCAATACTATCTAGACTTCATTTCTCAATACTATTGATAGACTTTATTTCTCAATACTAGTAACAGGTTCTCGAGGTTGACTTCTCTGTTAACATTGCAACAATGTTAACAATTGCAGTTAACATTGAAGGAGAGTCTTTGCAACCATAGAGCACAAAACTGTTCATTCTCAAATTTCTATTGGTTGATTCTAATGCCCGTTGGTGAAGCCAGACTGAAGCAATGATTGGTGTAGTGTTTGCTTAGTGGGATTTTTCCTCCTTCTGGCTGCTAAATTGGAAGTTTGTTGTATGAGAGAAGTTTCCTATTTTTTTAAATTGGGTGTTTTATTTACATTTCATATGTTATCCCCTTACCCCATCCCCCACCCACTCAGGAACCCCCATCCCCTCCCCCCTCCTCCTGCTTCTCTGTCGATGTAACCTCTATCTACCCCCCCACTCCCACCTCCCCACCCTCAAAATTCCCACTCCCTGGGGCGTCCAGCCTTCATGAGACCAAGGATCTTTTCTCCCACCTATGCCCAGCAGGGCCCTCCACTCTTATGTATACAGCTGAAGCCAGGGTTCATAATATTTTGTGTTACTATTTTCAACATAAATGGATAGCCATTACAAGGGAAGTGAGGTGACTAACTAAAGGATTTGATAGGGTATTTGGATAATCTTTACCCACTGGTTCTCCAGATTGGCTTTTGGACATGTGTGGTGAACTCTTGGGTCTGTTAGTGCTTCTCAACCTTTTCCAGCTCCTTCAGTCTTAGATACAGAGGATTTACAGTGTGCTTCAGATACATCACCCTGAATTTTCATGAATCAGGGTCCCATGGAATCCTCTACTGTGGATCACAGAGAACATCATACTTGAAGATGTGACAGTGACCAACAGGTAGATATATCGGGCCCATCTCCTCTGTTCAACTCATGCTCATCACCTCCTTGAACTGTACTTACAAAATAGAAGTTCAAACCTATTATTTAAAAGTTTAACACAGGGATGGCAGAACATGAAATCAAACATGGGCACTTTTAGAGGTCTCATTGTAAAAAAGTATTAGATATTATTTTTTATCAAACATCATAAAACTTTTGTTTAAAACAAGAGATTCAAATCACCCCCACCTTGTAAGACTTTTATGTAAATCTCTTTATGTCCCTCACCTTTTAAAATTTTTATGCAAATGTTTTACTTCTCCCCAACATACGACATACACCTTGTGAAGATTTTATTTATGCAAAGCCTCCAACTATATCTCTATGCATTTCAGGAACTTGAAGTCCTGGAGTGGCTGACCTCTTCCCCATTTCCTTCATGACAGCTCTTTTAAAACTAACCAGACAACTGCAAGCAACTGAGGTTGGACCCCAGTCAGTGAGGGAAACACCCAGTTATCACCAGCCTAGATTAGAATAAAACCGAGAGCACTTTGGCTACCTTGCATTTCTGCTTTAGGAGTGCCATGCCCTTCTGATCTATCCCTCCCTTCCCTCCCTCCCTCCCTCCCT
>NW_021604618.1:127466-154966 GCF_004785775.1 Grammomys surdaster
CTCCCGCCCACCCTCCCTCCCACCCTCCCCCCCTGCGCCTTCATAATTCTGAGCTTACTTCTAACAGTACAAAGCTAGTCCTGCTTTGTCAAACAGAGAAGCCAAATTTTAGGTCCAGTTGCTTGCTGTGCTATCCTTTGGTACTGATTATATTTGGCTACATGTAACAGAAAATTCTAATTAAAAACTGCTGTGGGTTGGTGAAATGTTGCAGTGTTAGACGCACTTGCTGTGCCTCCCTGACAGCCTGAGTTCCCTGCTCCAGAACCCAGACTGCTCTTAGGGAATGGCAGCTTTGAAGTGAGCAGTTCTGTCTGGTAGGATGGCCTCACAGGGTTCTCATGAAATAAGCACATTTCTGTCACTTCACACCAGGCTTCAAATCTGTGGTTTTTCATCTCCTGGTGGTAAGGTGATTCCTACCTTTCTAGACAGAAGCACACGCTAGACAGAAAGAATGCGAAGAGACAAATGCTCGAAGTGCCAGCCATCCTAGGAGAGCTTGACTTTTATGTTGTATTTTTCCTTTTTAATTAATTAATTAATTAATTAATTAAATGTTCACTTTACATTTAGGTTATCCCCCCCACCCCCAGCCCAGTTATCTTTGGAAGTTTCAACCAGTAATATCTGCTTGCTTCTCATTGGCTGGGATTTCGTTACATTGCTTTAGTTCACTCATGAAAGCCTGGGTGGGGGTGGCGCTGTTGGTATCTTCATCAGCACTAAAGGAAATCTGAGTGTGACTAGCAAAGAAGAATGGGTTGGATGATGGGTGGAATGCAGGTTGGATGTAGCTATCAAAACTATCTCCTAAATGAAGATGTTCATATGGTTATGGATTAGAAATACAGACCGGGCATAGTGGCTCTAACTTGTGGCTACACTGTCTGGCCGTTAGAATTTGGAACTAAGTTAAGCAGCTGGAAGCTAGACTTCACTGAAGTTCCTATCTTGGACAGAATAACTCAAAGATGGTCTCATTGAAGACTGTCAGCTCGACAGAGCGTGCCCTCCCCATGTGGCTTGAGCTCAGTATGGCAGAGTGGCTTCCAAGAGAAAATATTTGATAAGACTTGACCAAAAGCTCTGTGGTCTTATCTGACTTGGCCTGTGAGATCATCATGTACCTCTCTATTTATCAGCAAGTCATAAAGATTAGACAGGCTTCAAAAGAAAGGGATTTTTACCCCTTAATGAGCCGGTGGCAAGCTGCAGGTCACGTTGGGAAAGCAGGTTGAGTGGTGTTGTAGTACAGCCTGCCCCAGTTGGATATGTAGCTCAAGGACCAATAAGGCAGCTATAAAGGTGTTCATTTTCTTTCATGAAATTATGATCTGAGAAGCAGAGCTAGGATGGGGTTTGAAACAGGCTTTGTTGTTTTGCTTTTAACCAGCTGAGGGTCTAACTATTCATTAGATTCTTTCCCCAGTTTGTTTCTTATATAGCATAAATCATACATGGCAAAAATCATGGATTGGTATGTATAGTCCTGTGGGATTTAATACTTTGTTATGTTGTTTTCACTACCACAAGCAGGATTTAAAACCATCTTAATAGGCTCTCAAATTCTCCCATTCTTTTCTACTTAGGCACCAGTCCTACTTCTAACCCTTGGCAACCTCCTGTTTCTAGGAAAAGATTGCTTTTTTAGCAATGTTCAAAATATGCTACACATATCCCAGGGGACACTCCAGGTGAGACCGAGTGAGAGAACTGGAAATGACAGAATTGGTTTTTCTCTTTGTTATTTTACCTGTCCATATTTATAATTTACTTATTTATTTTTGATCAAAACACATATTTATATTGTTGCGTGCACGTACAATTTATAAAGACATAGTTGGGAAGATTGTTCAAAAATAGCTTACTGGTAAAGATAAATACTCACAAAATTCATGTAGGCTGCAGACTTAGATTAACACCCAAAGCAATTTCCTCTGGGGTGAGAGTGGCAGTGTTTAGTAAACCCAGCCTTTCCTCAGAAGATGGAATAACGAGAGTGAGGAGGAAGAAGGAAAAAAATGTAGTTTTCAGAGTTGGAATTCTGATAACAAAGGAGATTATAAAGATGAAATTACTTTCTCAAATTTTACCTATATAGATAGCTCATGCGCTGCATGGAAACCAGGGCCCTTTCTCAATTTCATCCAAATTCATGCCAGCCATAGTGGCAGAGTCTGGGCAGAGGCACGGGCAGGAGAATCTGTGTCTTGGTTCTACTGTATTTTCTGGAGGAGGATGTAAGCAGCAATTCGAGCAAACAAATAGCTGAATAATTTTCAGAAGACTGCAAGTTTTATACAGAAGTGGAAAGGATTGTGGGATAGATGAATGTGATATAATTGGGTACGCTGGAAGGGTTTTGTGAGAAGGTCATATTTGAACTGTCACCTGAATGGTAATGCAGCCACAGCCACTTGACAATCAGACAGGTTTGTGAATTTGATAGCAGAATGGAGTAATGAATATTCTTTTGTTTCCTTGCTTTATTGATTAAAAACAATGTGAGCCTTACAGTGTTTAGAAATCTTTTTGTTTTTGGAGTAAAAATTTTAATGGGAAAAGCACCAAGCATTCAGTATTAACAACTTTATTTAGAGCCCTGATTTATGAAGAATGGGTACAGAAAATGTTCATTTACACCATGGAACAGTATTCAGCTATTAAAAACAAGGAGATTCTGAGTTTTGCAGGTAAATGTATGGAACTAGAAAATATCATCCCGAGTGAAGTGAATAAGTGTTTAGAAATTTTAATAGGTAGTGATGTGAATGGGTCCATTATTGGAGACTGGAGCATGGCTTGTATCTAGGAATATAACCAGTTCGGTACCTATGAATTATTGTATGGGTTGTGATCATCAAAGTCATAGTCATCCTGCTGGGCAATGAGGCAAGGGTGTGGGTTCCCTGATAGTCTTTCTACTGTGTGTTTCACGTGAGAGGGCTATCTCCTGGAGATGTAGCTTGGAACCTGTAGGAAGGACATGAAAAAAAAACCCTAAAAATGCAAAAGATGTTTTCATCTGGAAATTAACTCTACAAAAGACAAAGGAGAGGATGGAGAAGAATCGGGTGGAGAAAGACTACATCCCATGACAAAGGTCTGACATCTATGAATGAAGATTGGAGAGGAGGGAGGATTGTATTATTAGGGGGACTAAGACTTCAGTGCAGCTCCACAAATCCCATGGGACATAAGAGGGTGTGGTTCTGCATCTCGCCTCACCTTGCCTCTCCGCGCCTGGTCTGGGGTGTGCGAACTCCCGATGGGCAGATGAAATGGGAGGCGCTAGGCTGCATTTTACTCTTCTCCAGTACTGGCATTGGGTGTCGGGCTTGTGGGAAGCGCTGAGGGGTGAGAGAACACTGCCTAAAATGGGAGCTCCAGCCCAGGTGAGAAATGATGCAGGTTGAGGCTGTAGCTGGGGTTCCCTAACTCTCAGCACCCAGACACCACTGGGGAGCATGTGGGTAGGCTGATGATGATGAGCACAAGAGGGGGAGTAGGAATCTTAGCTTAGGAGTGAGTGTCTGGAAGCACCAAGGGGTCTTCTGCAGGAGACTTAGGCAGTGTGGCTCTGTATGAAGGATGAAAGCGTCCCCCATGGCAGTTCTTGATAAGAGAGACAGTCCTTGCTTGTCTATACTGTTTATTTATTGTTCATTGTGGAAAATGGGGTGCATACATCTTACTCAGGGTAGGCCAGAGATTAAATATCTTTTGCAGGAAGGAATGTCCAGGGAGGAAAACTTATTGGCTAACCCCTCAGGCAATCCATCTGGATACTTCATTGGCATGGAGAACTCTGTGCTATGTGTCTAGTGGTCAGGATCCTCATGTGGCGTGTCCTGTTCACTTGCTTCGGGTCAGGAACCAGGTCAGAGGCAGATGAAGTGCCTACCTGTTGTAAATATGAGAATACTGGGGTTTCTGAACCCATTCAACATTCCCAGTTTTTGTCTGATGATATGGTTACACTTGTCCCACAAGAAAGAGTGACAGAGGATTATAAAAGATTTCTCTATTAGGAATCCTGTTCTCAGAGGAAAGCTTCCAGCTCTAAAGACCCCACTGTGCCTAAGTAATACATGCTCTTGGCCAAAATGCTTCAGCATTGCAAAGACACTGCCAGCTGACCATAACCAGGCTCTGTTGGAAAGGAATGATGAATAGTGCATTTTTCTGTCCAACATTTTTAGCCTTGACCAGCACCTCCTACGCTAGCTTACTTTCATATGCAGACTGCCATCCCCAGGTCTATTCCCTCTTCAGATTAATTTAATGAGCTATTTAGAAAATGAACATAGTACAGTTTTTTTTTTCCTGTGGATGCACAGGAATATCAATAACCAAGACAAATTTATTATAATTAACTTATTACTTAATTAAGGTGTGTAAGTATGCTGTGTGTTTGTGTGTGTATGTGTGTGTGTATGTTTGTGTGTATGTGTTTACGAGAGAGTGTAAGTGTTGGGGAGTTGTTTCTACAGATGGAGAATTTGACTCTGAAATCTGCAAATGCAGACTGACTGATGTAAATGGCCTGAGAACTTCTGATGGGAACTTAAGGCCAAAGATGGTAAAATATTCCTAGTGATTCTGGGACATGGAGTTGAAGGCACCTGGGATCACTCACAAGATTTTGCAGATTCATGGACAGAAGAACTTACTTTATAGTCTTAAGAGTTAGTTAAGAAGATTGGGATTAAAATTAGGGCTGGGCTTAGTATTCAGCTCTTACATCTGGCTCAAATTTGAG
This sequence comes from Grammomys surdaster, assembly GCF_004785775.1. Classification (NCBI taxonomy): domain Eukaryota; kingdom Metazoa; phylum Chordata; class Mammalia; order Rodentia; family Muridae; genus Grammomys; species Grammomys surdaster. The sequence goes on from NW_021604618.1 coordinate 132,232, forward strand.
GATTAGGAGAGTCAGTCATCTCTTCCTAGATGCCGTCTCCCATCCTGGAGTTAGGTGAGTGTGCTACTCCTGTGTAGGATCCAGGATTCCTTCTGCTAATGCCCCTAAAAGCTGCTGCCCATTTGCGTTACACCTCTAGTTTGTGATGACTCTGGTTTCACTCTCTCTTTGTCCCTCCCCACCCGTAAATCAATAGCTAGATTATTACTTATTCTTTTCTCTTTCTTCAGATGCCATTAAAGATTCTCTAAAGCAAGACAAACTTGACCCAGTGGGTGACCAGGAGTCTCCATCCACTTTTCTGACCTTGTTTGGGAAATGTATGGATTTTTCAAATTGTGTGATAAGTCACTAGGTGGCACTGGGAGAGAACAGAGAAGAGTAGAAAATAAATTGAGCTGAAACTGTTGCAAAACAAATGCCATGTTAACTTAGGAAGTCGATATGTAGAAGAAGTTGTCTGATTCTTTGGTAATTAAACTTTAAAGAGAGACTTGTCTGGTTCCAAGTAAACAAACATAATGATCTTTTGAATTTTTAGTTTGAATGTATCATTAAGTCTTGAGCTGGAAAATTTGGTTTTCGTTTCATTCATTTTCTTGGGCTGGGAAAAAGTGAGAAGGATGTAGAGAAAACAAATTATTATTTGGAGTGATAAGGGAAGGGTAGCCTCCACTCCCTCCCTACTTAACCCTTCCATTTCCAGTGTCTCATCTCTGTTTTCATATTACCTATGATCTGCTCTCTACCCTCCCAATGAGTTCTTTCTGAGATGATACCAGGAAGAAAAAGAAATCAAAGAATTTGAGGCATGTAGTTACAGAAACTCCAACCTTTCATTTGGCAGGCGGAGAGACAGAAGCAAGAAGATGGAGCAGAGAGAACAGAGTCACAAAGGCTCAGACAGCAGCTGTGCCGGTAATGATCTCAGTGACTCTGCAAGCAGCTTTGATGGCAGGATCCTTCCCCCAGGAACCAGGCTTCTCTAGGCTTTATAGACTTCCTCAAAGGCCCATTCTGCCTTTTAGACACTTAAACAACTTGTCTGGTTCTTGTTGGTCTTTTGAGCTAGACACAGGTTAACTACTACATGCCTTGCTCTTGTCTCTCTGCATCTCCAAACACTGTTCTAGTTAGAGTTAAGAAGAGCAATCCTGGGGAGTGGGGGGAGGGTTCAGGGAGGGGGAGTAGGGTGAACCCTCTCGGAGGCAAAAGGGAGGAAGGATTGCATGAAGAACTCTTCAACATTTGGAATGTAAATAAATAAAACACTTAGTGAAAAACAGATGTAAATATATATATTTTTAAAAGAAGAACAACCTAGATGATCTAATGTCTGGTCCCAGCTTGGTAGCATTCCTTTGGATGCTCTCATTTGGTTATCCTTGAATGGTGAGTCACATCAATCAATTAACATTTGAAAGCTTCCATCTGGATTTTTGACCTTAAAATAATAACATTTTCCTCCTATATATAACACCAACGGAGGGTTCTACATGACAAATACAGGGATGGAAAAAAAATCAAATTAACTAAGTCTGGCACTGTAAAGATTGAAAACAGCTGAAACATGTACTTGACAGAAGCCAGATGAGGAACAGAGAGGGACATTAGGCTAGTAGTGGGTGGCAACTGACCTTTGCCCTGTGAGGTGGAGAACTGTTGTCACTTGTCTCACTTATATCGCAGCCTGGAGAGTTTAAAAATCTACACATATGTAACATGTAATCTGTTTCGTTACCCCTTACAAGGTGAACAAATTCATCCTGGACTTTAGGCCTTTAAAAGTGTCAAATCTAATAGTGGTTTTTTAAAACCTGAAAGTATGGGGCTGGGAAGACAGCTTAGTAGACAAGAGTGTACAAATGTGAGGGACAGTTTGAATCTGAGGCACCATGTAAAAACTTGGGTCTGACTGTGTGTCATATAAACCCAGCCCTGAGAAGCAGAGATAAGTGGATTCTAGGAGCTTGTCAGCTACCCTTCCTAGCAGAAATTTCAGGCTTTCAGAATGGTGAGAGAACCAGTCTCAAGACAGTAAGGCAGAAAAAGGGACCTGCCACTATCCTTTGGCTTCTCCATATGCACATGGGCAAACCTGCACACCACCACCACCACACACACACACACACACACATGCAGAGAGGGGGGAAGAGGGAGAGAGGGAGGAGGGGAGGGAAGAGAGAGAGAGAGAGAGAGAGGGAGAGGGAGAGAGAGAGAGAGAGAGAGAGAGAGAGAGAGAGAGAGAGAGAGAGCTTAAAAATGCTATTTGAATGTTGGATGTTTACATTTTAGTTAGTAAATCTGTTTAAATCACAATGAAGATTTTGAATCCCTTTTCACAGCTTTCAGGAGAGTTAGGAATAAAAGTAGCTTGTAGAGAAGAAAACAAACTCTTGTAAACAAAAAGGAATTCAGCAGTAGTAGCTGACATCCTTCCTGGTAAAACAGTAAAAAATGTGGCATGTTGTGCTATGCCTGGCATATTGCAGGTCTTCTCCTCCCTGAGAATCTACCCAAGAGCTGAAAGGAAAGGACCATGGCAAGCTTTGAGAAGGAGATGCCTTTCAAGTTTAAGTAATGAGATTTAGTTATTCTCTTTTCTTCCATATGGGAGTAAAGAGGAGGTGGTGGCCATGAAGTAGCTTAAAACCTGGAATATCTTCACCAATAGGGTCAAAACATTTAATTTTTATGGACACCATGAACCATTGCTTAGCCTCTGTTGTTTACAGCTCTTTAAGGCCTTCTTGACCAACGTTTCCTAAGGAGTTATTCAACACCTAGCACTGGGTTTTTGTTTAATAATCCATAGCTTCAAGGAAGGGCTTTGGCAGCCTTCCAGGGTATCTTTCAGATTGTAAGTTGCGATATGGAAGATTTCATGTGTCCTTTGTATTGCTTAGCCTTCTCTGTCTTCTATGTATCTCTATCTCTCCACTCTCTCCCTACGTGAAGTTTTCCATCCCAAGTGTTACCCTCCTTTTCTTTCATTACCTATGACCTACTATCTACCCCACCTTAGGCATACCCATCTCAATGGCTTCTAGATTTTTGTCCTCAGCATGAACTTTTAGAGACATTTTGGGAAAAGGACAGTTGTATATCCACACCAAACTCCAGCAGTTAGACTCAATCCAGTGGTCGTACAAACGGTCCTGTTTGAATCAAGTAGGCATCACAGCCAAAAGTCATGACTCTGGAAAAAGGACAGACGGGGGAGGGGTCAGCTGGTTGAGGTAGGAGGAGGTAAAAGAGAATTGGAGGGAGAGAGGAACCAGGATGAATTATATACAAATACAGAATTGTCAAAGAAATGACAATGAAAAGAACTAACTTAAAAAAAAAATCCCTAAGGATGCTTAGCATGAATTCTCATAAATAGAGCTCAAAGATTTCCTGAAATTTGAGGCAATAGAAATTCACAGGGCAAATAACTCTAGGTTATTTGTCCCTTCCTGATCCTTTTTTCCAAGGGTTACATATCCATCCTTTATTCCTATGGTATCATATTTCACTTTTCTGCTCCAATCTCTAATTTTTTAAAGGGGGCCCATAAATTCACTAGCCATTCGAATATGCATGTCATCATTGTTATCACTGGAGATAAAGAAATCTATCAATTTTACTATTTCCTGCTGCCTGAGTAATAACCCTGGCTGTGTTTTGGAAATTTACTTTAAGGGACAATATAGTGACATCATCATGGATCACATATACTCAAATCACTCTGAAGCCAACTGTGTTTGGTTCAGTTTTAATATATTAACTTCTATTAATGTGGGTAGGGTGGCTGGAAATGTAGAAAGTTGCTCCAGGTGGTAAGTTATGCTCAGCGGTTGAGGCTACAGTGGCTCATTAAAGGCCTTCTGCACGATTCCTCATGGCGCAGCCCCAATAACAGGAGAAAGTCCTTGGTTCCAAAAGGGTTTATTTTCATGATGGATGGTAGATGGATCTGGATGTACCCCCTGAAACTCAGGGCAGACCTGAGTTAAATAGGGAGGGAGAAAAGGGGGAGGATCTGGGGAAGAATGCTTAATTGACTCTGCCCTCTGACCTTCATTAGTATGTAAATCTCTCTAGGGCCTGAGGCTTGTAGTCACACCTGTGCACTTTGGGATGGGCTATAATAGCCTATGTTACCGAACAATGTAGGTCCATGGAGACTAGACTGTGTATCAGGACCCTGGGTTCTGGGGATGTGGCCGAACACCTGCTGTTTCTTCCTTGGAGCCTTGAGGTTCCAGGCCTATGCCTATCCAAGAACCAAGATACCCTTACACAGTCCCACATATTAATATGTTTTTCCTGAGACAAATGACCTTTGCTGGGGAAGACCTAGGGAGTGTTATCTCTCAGTAATGGATCTAAAGTTTCTGTTACTCTCTGGAAAATAATGTGTGATATTTTTCAATGGTAATGTGTCTTAAAAACTTTTAAGAAAGTACTCCTAGCAATTGAACAATGATGGAATGCATGATAATTGTCAATCTTTTCCATTTTTTATTAATTTAGGAAGAGGGAGGCAGAGAAGCTACCCATTGGGCACCTTCTGTATGAAAGGTGCCAGTCCAGGGTTGAGAGTACATGAGATTTAAGATCATCTTGAAACTTGGCATGTTTAATAGGTGGATGGTGCCTCTTATTTTCTCTTTAAGAATCACCTAGGATTTCTAGGAAAGGTACAGCATTTCTCAAAGGTCTGATGTTAAACTTTGATGGCTTCCTGAATGTCTTTAAATGCTGTATCCTGACAGAATAGTGCTTTCTGTGTGTGCGTGCTGTCTTGCCACAGAGTTACTGAATCCAGAGGCTCACTATGAGTAATCAAGGCCATATATACAATGTAGTGAGTCTTGTTAGATAGGTGTATACACTGACAATTGAAAGCACAGAATGGCCAGGCAGTGGTGGTGCACACCTTTAATCCCAGCACCTGGGAGGCAGAGGTAGGCGGGTTTCTGAGTTCGAGGCCAACCTGGTCTACAGAGTGAGTTCCAGGACAGCCTGGGCTGTACAGAGAAACCCTGTCTCAAAAAAAAGAAAAAAAAAGAAAGAAAGAAAGAAAGAAAGAAAGAAAGAAAGAAAGAAGAAAGATATTTGAAAGCACAGAATAGAGAGTTTGGTCATGCAGAAAGTAATACCTGAGCTTGGCCTTAAGTGGAGAGAAGCTTCTCCAGGTAAAGAGATTCAGAGAATAGGCCTCCCCACCCTCTTCCCTATATTGTAGAAACCTTTCCCTGATGCCAGTCACATGCTACCCAAAGTCATTTTTATTTACTCCTGGGCATTGCTTTTGTCAGGAATCACATTTCCACTTAAAAATTTATCCTATGAGCTGACATGAGAGCAGAGAGAGAGAGAGAACCCTGATAAATTCTCCAAGTCAACCTGAGGCCCAGATATGACTCGAGCTTACTTGTTGAGATAAAGGTTGCTGAGATGTTGATGAGGATGAGAAGAAGTAGGCTGGGAAGTAAAAGCATCTGTCAGATGGCAGTGCCAGTCTGCTACCAAACAAAAGTTGTTGCACCTCTGCTCTGGCTGTGGGGTTTGAAGCTATGTATGTTTGCCTTTTTGTGTATGTCTGTTTACTGCTTGCTAAACATGTCAATTATCTGAAAGAGTGATATACACATGTGATGGTGCTTATTTCTCATTCTATGTAAATAAAGCATGTTTAAACCATGTGCTATACATGTGGGTTTACTGCATGCATGTCTGTAACACTTATGTTGAGATATAATACTGAAGAAGCAGTTTAGGCTACAGGTGTATTTGGCCTTTCTCCTGTTGAAGTGAGGCTTGTATATTACAGGCCATAGTTGGGCTTTGTAATATAGTATAATATATAGTGTATAATGATAATGTAGTATTTGCTATGTGGCCTGTGGTATGTGATTGCTGCTATCTCATTCATTAGATTATATATTGTATTTTGTAATGCCATTATAAAAAAGCATTTTTTCTTCTTTTCAATTCAGTATTGTATTGTTGTTGATCTGTGAATCCATAGAGTTTGAAGTTACATGTGAGACCATATCTAACACTGTCTCACTTCGTCTTACAAAGGACTAGAAATGAGTTTTACCTCCTATTTTTATGCCACAGCCCAATCTATAACAATCTAAATGCAGTCTGGTGTTTGGTCTCTGTCAACACATTCATTCATATGAATGCTATGGTCTGTCACTTTCTGAATACGTCTGAGTGAATTACTTGAGTAAAAACAAATGTTTTAAAAAATGAGCAATATAAACAGATTTAGGGTAGGTTAGTTAATCTCTATTAAATGAAGGTATTCATATAGTGGTGGGGTGGCAGTGGTTTCATAGCTGTGCCCAGGGAGAGGCACTATTTGGAGGTATGGCCTTGTTGGAGTAGGTGTACCCTTGTTGGAGTAGGTGTACCCTTGTTGGAGAAGGTGTGTCACTGTGGGTGTTGGCTTTAAGACCCTCATCTTAGTTGTCTGGAAGTCAGTCTTCTAGCAGCTTTCAGATGAAGATATAGAACTCTCAGCTCCTCCTGTACCATGCCTGCCTGGATGGTGCCATATTTGCACCTTGATGATAAATGGACTAGACCTCTGAACCTGTTTTCCAGCTCCAATTAAATGTTTTCCTTATAAGAGTTGCCTTGGTTATGGTGTCTCTTCACAGCAGTAAAACCCTAAGACAGAAGTTGGACTGGGGCATTGCTATGATAGGTATGACCATGTTTGTTAGGAAGAATGTGGATTTGGGAACTTTAGATTTGGAAAGCATTGGACTGCTTTAAGTGGGGCTTAAGGGGCTATTCTAGTAGGAATATGGAAGACTTTGTTGCTGAGAGTTTGAACTCTGTAGACCTGGCCCAAATGGTTTCATTGAAGAATTTCAGTATGTGGTCTAGAGACCATTTTGTGATATATTGGTGAAGAATGTATCTGGTTTTTGTTCTTTTCTGAAGAGTCTATCTAAGGCTAAGGCAAAAAGATTTATATTAATTTCATTGACAACAAGTCAAAAAATGCCAGCAGAGACCTTGTTCTCTGGTTTAGTCTTATGAAGAGCATTTTAATAAAAGGAGAAAGTTGAGAAAAGAAAAATATAAAATGTATGATTCAAGTAACAAAGGGGCACGAGGAAGTGAAATGGAGCTGAATCATATGTTTAAGGAGATAAACAGATTAAAGGAGTAGTGACTTTGTGACTAGATCCCACCTAGCTATGTTTAGGTCCAAGCATGGTTATACACACCTTTAATCCCAGCAGATCTCTGAATTCAGGACCAGCTTGGTGTAGAGCAAGTTCCAGGTAAAGAACAGCTTAAGTACAGGCATGGTGGTACACACCTTTGTTCCTAGCATTCAGAAGACAGAGCCAGGCAGTTTTCTGAATTCAAGGTCAATCTACAGAGCAAGTTCCAGGACAGCCAAGCCTGTTCATACCACCATACCTATCTTAGAAGAATTCTGTGAATATTGATATAATTTTTTATAAATGCCTGGCACATAATGAGTGATGAATAATTTTGTAGTTTTCAGTGCTACTCAACTATGAGGACCAGAGTTTGGATCTGCAGAACCCACATATATTCTGGGTGGGTGTGATAGCCTTCCTGAAATCTCAGTACTATGCAGATAGATACAGCAGATCCTGGAACAAGCTGTCTGGCTAGACTAGCAGACACAGTGAGCCTTAGGTTCAATGGAAAGACTCAATGATTGTGGTAGAGAGCAGTATCTCCACTGTTAAAATTAACTCAGTTCCTGGGAAGCCAGGATGATTGGTCTCCCTATAGGACAGGAACAGATGGGCAAAGGCCTATCTTCCTTCATCTGCTTTCACACATTCTCTCTAAAGAACATCTGAGTCTCTGGAGGGAAGTGTGTGTTCATTTGCCCTTATTGATAAAGAATAACTCTTCTTTGGCCTCTGAATGATTGTCACTTGTCCACTTGCCCACCTGTCTAGACAAATTATTTGAAGGGGGAACTTTGCTATGAAAAAAGAAAATGTTCTTCATTTAGATTAACCAATAAATTACAGGACTGGAAAGAAATGATTAAAGATAGATAGTAGCACATAGAGGCTGTGGAGAGGGCTGCTTCTGAGCCTTTTTACTCTCGTTGACCTTCCTTATCCAGCTACATTGTCCTTTGATACCCAGCATAGACCACACCTATATGTGTGCTTCCCTTGGTGAAGACATTGTTCCCTCCTCAAACCACCCTTTTTATCAGGACTATAGTAAAATTTACTCACATTTTGGAGTCTTTGTCTCCAAACTGGGATGGGAGAGAGGAAAAGAAACAAACATTATGTTTTTGAGAGTTCATGAATGTTTATGGGAAAACTCTGGTTCCTTTTTTGGAGCTTGTATTGGACTGCATGTATACTTGCATGGTGGAATGCATCACAGGAAACCATTGTTTACTGTGTGTCTATGTGTGGGTGTGAAGATATGGAACAGGTTCTCGTACAGATTGACCATTACCAGTACTAAGTCTTTAATCAGTTGAATGTTGAAAACCCTAAATGCATTCTTACCTGGGTTCATAAGTAACTAAACATATACTTAAAGAAAATTGGCAGATACATTAGTATCAGCTTTGAACTCTAAGAGATATTTCTAGATTCTGCTTTCCTTCTATTAATGACCAGAATGGGGATATAACTCATTGATTACATTTGGGAGTGATAAGAGGCCAGAGGGGAAGCCAATACACTGGATAAGGGTCTGAACCTAAAGAGAGACAAGGAAGAGGAAACAATGAACCAACTACTGGATAATTTAACTTGTAGAAAACACAAAACACTACAGTTACACTTAAAATAATCATCCACATTATGGACTAGGGGGAGATATAGTTTTAAAGTAAAATGTTTGTTAAAGATCTAGTGGGAGCTTTAGTCAATAAGCGTAATATGAAGCAAAGTATAATGTAGCTTTTACTCAATTTTGCATAACATATATAGAAGTAAAAAGAGGAGATCTGGGAAAGCAAGAGCCCCGCTGCATGTCTTACTGATGAGTCACTGATTGCAGTTCCATGCACACGGTTTTAGAAGGGTCATGGCAGAGAATTCAGAACCCTATTTAAAAATATTCACTTTAGAATATTAACTTGAGAGAGAGAGTTGAGAAGAAGTTGAAGCTAAGTCACAGGAGAGACAGCTTCAAGCGGGAGTCACTGCCTATCTACTGTATTAACAGATACTTTAGGTCTTGTGGCCTCAGTGGGTGGATGTTTTAACCAAGCAGGAGACAGACTTATGTTCATTAAAAAAATTAGAAATTAGGTACTTTCATCAGAGTATTGTTAGCTTTCCAATAGGATCTGGTTTACTTTGCTAAATTTGTGGTTTGCTTTGAGGATCAGATCCAGGTAAGTCCTGAAGCAGTTTCCAATTCAAAGGGCACCTTTCCATGCTTCACTCCCTCTATAGTTTAGTTGGGGAGCACTCTGTGACATAGCTGAACAAAAACAGCCTTTGATCCAAGTGGAAATGATGGAGAAAAGTCTTTTGCTCAGAAAAGAGTTGCTAAGGCTTCCTTTGCCCCTCACTTTGTATGCACAAGGCATAGAAGGAACAGATCTGGGCTGACTGATGACAATTCATCTGAAAGGGAAGGCAATAACTCTGGTGGATGTGGGTGGTGGTGGTGGGGTGATGAGTGTTGTCTATGTCCTAGATTCTGCACTAGGAGAAACAACAGAGCTCAATCAATGAAAGTGTTTGGGTTGGAGGATGGATGATGAAGAGGTATGGGGTGCATGTGGGAGAATAATGATGGTTTAGCCTTACAGACTGTGGCTCTGAGCCCAGCAGGTGAATCTGGGACAATAGATGGCTTGTGACATCCAGCAGTTGCAGTGTTTCTGATCTAGTGCTGTAGCCAAGCCCCACTCAATGCTGCAGATAGCTTCATTCATATGGGCCCATTCTTGATGCAACAGCAAATCACCTTCCATCAACAAAAGATGAATGAGAAAATCATTTGGCTTCACATGTCTGTCACATTGTCTTCTCTCTTCTGTTCATACCAGCTTTGGTTATGTCTTCTGTCTCCTCCCCTCTGAGCTATGTTACAGAAGGTACTCGCATTACCTGTACCTCAGGCAATATGTGAAAAAGCATAATGGGACATCCTTCATGAGCTCTGTAGAAGGAGAATGTCTGCCACAATGAGAGAAAGACATAATGTTCCCTGGCTTGTCTCAGAATGGTTAGAAGTTCATTGCTGCTTTGATTCATCAAGAGCAATTTTCTTCTCAGTTATGAGGAAATAGAACTTCTTCTAAGAAGTTAAGCTTAATTGAGCACCAGAAGAAGGGAGAGTATATCCTGGTGTTAGACATAACATGAAGCAGAACACTCTTGCCATTGAATCCAATGTCTTATATCTTCAAATAGCAGTGGTACAGTCTCTGAATAGCTATTGAGTTTAAAACTATATTGCTTTTTATTACTGAATTAAAAGAGAAAAAGCAGCTGATAAATGCATTAAATAAGGATGCTGTGTATGCATTTTTGAAGTTGCCAAATGCTTTCATGCAGGTGGAATCTGAGAAGAGTCATGAGCCTCTAAGAGTCATTCAAAGTGAGTCAGACAGCTATCCTTGCACCCCACGGCTTGATAAAATGCTGTGCTGTAGAGCACAGAACCTGATTTTCTGAATGGCTGGTAGCATTTGAGATGACAGAATATGGAGGTACAGAAAATCTATTTCTCAGGACCAGAAATGATAAATATTTGAAGAGATGAATGTGTTTTGCTTGATTTGAACATTAAAACATATATTTGCCCCAAAATTTCACATGTAGACATACTACATGCCATAAATATGTGGAATTTAAAAAGAGAACCAGAAGTGCTTGGGAGGATGGTCATTATTATTTGGCTAAGTACCCAGTGACTAGCCTGTTCGGAAGAGTAGGGGTCAGTGTGACTAAACACGCGGACTGGTGCTTGGCTTGTCAAAGGGATTTGTAATTGGGAAGCAGCTAGCACAGCACAGGACCATGGGCTTGAAAAGATGAGAATGAGGTGCATCTGAGAAGACTATGGAACAATTTCTCCATATTTCAGTTTTACCTCAGAGTATTCAGATATAACAGTTTCTGGGTTTATCTTCAGAGTGGCGCAGATTTGAGAGGGAGGGTTGCAGTTTAGGGCAGTCTAGGTAATAGTCAAAGTTTGTGAGGAAAGTCATCTCCCCTTTGAATAGGCCTCAAGAAAGAACTAGAAAGATTAGATGTAACACACACACACACACACACACACCACAAGCTGATGTGAAAAAGCCTACTGCAGAGCAGGTTGTGAGCACTGGATGAAACCAGATGATCCAGTGTAAGGTCAGAGACTCACCTACATCTATGACATAAACACAGACACTTAAGCACTGTTGACAGTCCACTTTGGCTTCCCAACCTCAGTATCAGAGTCTGTTCCTGGAGGAGGGGCCAAACCTTGGCCATGCTTTTCCTACACTGGGAAGCCAGGGCCATATTTTTTTTTTAAACTGTGCTGTTCTTGTAGACATTGCATAGGTCTCTTGGGGGTAGCTTCTCTGACCTTGCTAGAAGACAATCTAGTAGCAAACTTTCTGGCTCTTAAAATCTTTCTGGCCCCTCTTTCAAAATGATCCTTGAGCCTTGGATGTAGGAATTTTGTTACATATTTATCAGTTGGGACTAAGCTCTGTAACTCTGCATTTTGATAGGTTTTTGATATGGTTTTTGGTGGATAAACTTGTGATGTGATAGACACTATTTGATAGCTCTCAAAGAGTTTATTAAAACAAATCAACAATGTTCATTGTAGGTTGGAGCAAAGAGAAGTTGTTCTGGTTTGTTTGGGATTGAAATCCATACTAATTCATGACAATCCTGCACTATGGGTGCTGTGCCTATCATTTTCTAGAGAAATAGGTTGTGGATTGATTAATAATGTCTGGTTCTTTTCCACTTCAGCATTCCTGCTGTTTGTTTTATATCGCGTCACCTGATCATCTTTACATCCTAAAAGTCATAGCCCTTCATGGTTTCTTTATTAAATTTTTGGTGTGTTTGTATGTGTGTTCGTGTGTGTGTGTGTGTGTGTGTGTGTGTGTGTGACTTGAACAGCTTTTGGAGAACCTCTTGTTTTCTGCCTGACATACACTCATGGTGCCAAAGATCAGCTGCTAGGCTTGAGTTTGTTTGTTGATCTGGTTATCATATAATTCTGTTTATATGAGATACTGGTGGGCATGGTTCATTAGTTTTTGGTAGGAAGTTCCTCTTCAAACTGTTATTATGATGTGTACAACTGAATGTGTTGTGGTGGACAATTTCTTTAATTTGACCATGATGTTTGTGAATATTATTTATAGGTTCATACAATTTTGAATTCTGACTCATAAAACTGTAGCAGACAAGCCTTATGCTCAATAATTCAGTGATTGCTGATCGGCATTTTATCTTTGTTTATTTAGTAGTGCTATGATTGACGGAGAGTCTGTAGGGTATTATTTTGTTCCCAGAAACAATTGTTTGATATTAATAAAATATTCATATTTTACTTCTTAGGATATCCTTCCAGGTTTCAGGACGACTCAGCAAAAATCCTGTTTATTTTAATCTATTTTATTTATAAGTTTAATATTACTTTATATTCATGTGTAAAGTAATGGGTTCAGTTAGTATTTTCATCCAAGAATATCATATTCTTTGTTCAGATCCCCTCACACATCACTGTCTGTAATCTCCCTCTTTTCCCCTTCTTCTGTATCTATGCCTATGCCTATGCCTATGCCTATGCCTATGCCTATGCCTATGCCTATGCCTATGCCTATGCCTATGCCTATGCCTATGCCTATGCCTATGCCTATGCCTATGCCTATGGTGATAGTCAATTTGACAGGAATTGCCCAGGAGGTAAGACTCCTACCAGAATGGGAGGTATTATTTTAGTTTACTTAATTGAAGTAGGAAGATTCACTTTAAAGGAAAGATCCAACATTTCTTGGGCCTGGGTTTTGAAGTACATAAAAGGGACGGTCTGAGGAGCACAGACATTCATCTCTTTCTGCTTCCTAGGTGTGGTAGAGCACTGGTCACCTGCTCAATGTCTTCTGTGTCATGATGAACCAGGATCTACCTGTAACTGTTAGCAAAGTAAAACTTTCCTGCTGGAAATTATTTCCGTTAGGCATTTGGTCCATATTTTCTTCATCAATTCATCTACTGGGGAACAGCCAGGCTGATTCCATAACTATTATGGATAGTGTGATAATTAAAATCTTGATGTTAATGCATCTTTGCTAGTGATAACTTAGGTAATCAAAATGGGTAGAGATGCATAGAATTCTATTTTTAGTATTTGAGCAATGTCCATGATGTTTCCTGCACAGCTTCACTAACTTAAATTCTGACCAATAGTGTATAGATCTTCCTTTCTACATTCTTGTGAGTGCTGTTTTTTGTTTTCTTCATTAGAGCTATTCTGACAGGGCTGGTACTGAATCTGAATGCATATTCTGGATGGAATGCATATGGAATACTTTAATACAGTTATTGACATTGGTACTTCATTTGAAAACTATCTACACTACTCAATTGACCACTTATCAATTAGATGATTTTGGTGGATTTAATTTTATAGTTCTTTACATTTTCTAGATATTAATATCTTGTCAGATATTTAACTGGCAAAGATTTTTCCATTATTTAGGCTGTCTCTTCACTCTGTTTAAAAATACTTTCTTTAAAATAACCAATTTAGTTTTATTAAATGCATGCCTTGATATAATATGTTGGGCAATTTCGAATCCAAATTTCACTTCTTTTTAATATGTTCAAGTAATTGTAAATCATAAAATATCTTGCTACTAAGTTCTGGTTTTTCACTTGGTGAAGCCATGAAAATAGTCTCAGGTTGAAGGTTACTTTAGTACTGAATTGAACCTAGGACATTGGCAAAGACAATTCTGACTTTCTCTTGATTTTCCTAAGACTGTTCATTGATAAAGTCTTTACAAAGTTATATGCTGAACAAATATACTTCATTAATATGTGGCCTTTATGTCAGCCCTGTGATCAAATGTAACTGCCTGAACAATATGAACTGTTCTCAGCTTCACTGAATCAGAGAATATGAAGGTATACAAACACACACACACACACACACACACACACACACACACAAAATGCATGTGCATACCCCCAAATGTGTGTGTGTACACACAGATAAGGGTTATATATACACATATTCAGTCTTATATGTATTATAAAATTCACTTTTATTCCTTGTTTCCATATATATGCATATACATATATAATAATGTTACATCAAAAAGAGAAAAGGTAAGTTGTATAAAAAAAATGAGTTATCATGGAGGTTCTCAACCTAAGGGGACTGACATCGTTGGTGCTCCAACAACCCTTTCATAAAAGTTGCCTCAGACCATCATAAAACACAGATATTTACATTATGATTCATAACACTAGCAAATTACAGTTATGAAATATCAGGAAAAGTAATTTTATGGTGGGGGGGGGGTTCACCATAACATCAGGAACTGTATTAAAAGTGTCCAACCATTAGGAAGGATGGGAATCACTGATTTAAGTAATGTTTTATCTCCTAGAGAAATGTTTATGGAATCACTCTCTTTTGAGTATGTTTCTCTACTGTTCTCTGATTTGTATCTAAGGTGTGATAGTTATACAATAGTTTATTTATATTGTAATGCTAAATGTAAGTCTACAGAGGTTGTATTTTCTCAGTGTTACCAAGGAGCTTGGTGTAGATAACCTTGTGGAGCTCCCTGTCATTTTCAGGTATACTGATGGGTAAAATTAGCCAAAGGTAAAACACCGCCTAGGGAAGATGCTTGCAGACCTGATGGACAAGTCCAACTGGAGGGAAGAAGAAGTATGAGGGCAATGAGGTTTAGTCTTGCCTCTTAGCTCATTTTGTGTTCTTAGATCTACTCTCCGTATATCTCTGCCTCATCATTAAATCTCAATGATTTCCCAAGTTTCTTCCAACATTTGTACTTTCTGATCTGTTCTGTAATTCAATCTGCAAGCACTTGATGTATTTAAGCAATGGATTCTCTTAATAGTACTTGTTTCAGTATTGAATCAATCATTAATTTTATTTTTTTCTTTGATCATTAAATGTCTTTCACCTAGAGACTATCGAGCCTGGGCTTAGGTCTAGAAAGATCATCAGTGCTTGAGAAGCTCAACCTGTGGGTACATCTATGCTTTCTTATATTTATTGCTTATTTATTTATTTATTTATTTATTTTTGCTCTTCTTTAGGTACTAGCCATCAGTACAGGATACCTGCTTTCCCCCATAGATAACAAGATTCTCTTTATCTTAGAGTGCCTGCATCCAATGTACATCCAGTAGTAGGAAATAGACATGTCTTCAGGACAGTTTCTTTTCAAGGATTTTGTTGCAATTTGTCTTTTGCAATCCTTAAAAAAAAGAATGTTTAATTTTTGAATTCTTTTTAAAATTTGTAATTAGAATGGTTTTAAAAATCATATGTTAGCATTTTCCTAACCATAAATTTGGCATCCCCCGACACAAGGAGAATTACAACGGCAGGGAGAAAGGGGCCTGTGAAAACAAAACAAAGACATAAAATGTAATGAGAAAAAAAGCAGGCAGCTCGTTGTGATTGTAAAGAAAAAGAAAACGTCAGGGAGGCCTGATTTATAGGATAATTATTATTGGCTGATTTAGAAAACTGGGACAGAGAGATGTATTTGCTGAAGTGAATATTTTGTAAACTGGTTTGAAGAATCCTTCTCTTAGCCTCTATAATGTAATTCTTGGTGACTATGTCCCCTTACACTAAGGATTTGCAAGAACTTGAAAAAATACTATATGAGTGAAATTACAGTGTAAAAGAAGCATGTTCAGACCATTACTATAAATGCAAAATCAAAACTCAGAGACAGAAAAGAGATTTATCAAAAGCTGCCTAAGGAGCCAGGGCAAGAGAGTGTAAACAACCCCACCCCCCAGTGTCTCATTTCCTAAAGCTGGAGACAGTCAGTTCCCACAACTAAGCTTTAAATTCTAATCTGAGCAACAGCTTTTGTTGTAGCTTCTAATGTCAGACTGCATACTCCTCACCCAATAATTCAATTGTTCTCTCATCCATAAGGCACTTATTGAACACTCATTATGTGCTAGGTATAGGATTCTGTGACAAGAACACAAAGATGGACAAGACTTGACCTCTGCCATCAAATAGGTCATTTCCACTATCTAGATATAACTACTCCATTTTTGTTACCCAAAGAGCTGGGTTCAAAGGAATATGATGAGCTAAGTTGTATTTTATTACTGAGATATAATTGATATATAAAAACATTGCATACTTAGCACCTTGGTCAGTTTGGAAATAAGCATGTATATGACGACCCATTTCTATAATCAGAGCCATAACTGTCCCACCTTTTCCAGATTTTCCCATCATTATCACCATCATCACTGTTATTTTATCATAAATTTTTATATTGTAATTAGTCCCTTGTCATTGATTGTGTTCTCCTTATGGCCTGGTCTTAGGGCTTTCACATACACATGCTAGCTTTTTTTTTTTTTTCAGAGTGTTTGGTTGACATATTGTCATCAGTTCTCTACATTTTAATTTATACAACTCAGTTTTAGTTCATCTTTGCGTTTTAACTTGTGAAAGTAGGCATTTTACAAGATGATTCATTTTTAGATTTATTTTTCTCTATCTTATTTTATGAACTGTTGTCTGTTTATTAGGTTTATGCAATAAACATCATGAGGGCTTCTTGCCTGACTAATATCCCATGAGAGAGAGAGAGAGAGAGAGAGAGAGAGAGAGAGAGAGAGAGAGAGAGGAAGAAAGAAAGAAAGAAAGAAAAAAGAAAGAAAGAAAGAAAGGAAGGAAGGAAGGAAGGAAGGAGAGAGAAAACAGTCTTAGTGAAATTAATTGGCATAAAACAAGCTATGTTCACTTAAATTTGATAAGTTTTGACATATGTGTGCATGCATGAATCCATTACTAAAATCAAAATAATGAACATTACTGTCATAACAAACAAAACAGAACACACACACACACATGCACACACACACACACACGCACACGCACACACACACGCACACGCACACACACGCACACGCACACGCACACTCGCACACACACCTCCTGATAAACTCTATAGATGTGCTCTTCTATCCTTTCTTGTATATCTCACACTTTTAGGGAGCCAGTGATCTATTTTTCACTTTTCTAGAATTTTATCCAAATTTAAAGATACATTTTGTACTGTTTTTGTCTACCTTATTTTGTTTAGTATAGATAATTTTTTTCACATAGTTATTGCCTATGCCAACAGTTTTTTCTTTGAGCTATTGAATAGCAGTAGGTTATATAAAGATACTGCTGTGTTTACTTACATGTTTGGTCTGATTCTGAATTTGGGCTATTCTATCTCAAGCTTCTGTCCATGTTTGTGAAGGAGTGTGAGCCTATGATCTTTTGGTGACTACTTGGTTATGGATTGACCCCGTTATCAGACAAGTCTATGTTCAGCATCTTTAGAAATTGTCAAAAACCTTTTCAGAGTGCTTTTACCATTTTTTCATTCACTCAAGTAGTGAGTGGATTGAAGCTCCTCTACATTCTCACTTAAGTTTGTTGTGGAGAACTTTCAATTTACTCCTAAGAGTTGTTAAGTGCTACTGTGAATTGAGTTGCATGTGGAGAACTTTCAATTTACCCCTAAGAGTTGCTAAGTGCTACTGTGGATTGAGTTGCAACTGTTGAATCTGTGATAGCATTCCCAGAGTAAAATTGGTTTAATCATAATGCGTTCTCAGTTTTGCATGTTACTTGATTTTATTATTTAATGGCTTGTCTAGGATTTTTGTATCTTTGTTGAATAGACACCATGATCTTTGTGGTTTTTACTTTAATATATTGTGTCATGTTTACTTATGATATTAGTGTTGAAGTATCCCATATTTAACAGTCTGTTGAGTTATATATGATTCCTTTTCCTCCTCCTCCTCCTTTTCCTTCTTGTCTTCCTTCTCCTCCCCCTCCTCCTCTTCCTCTCCTTCTTCTCCTCACTCATTCTCTTTCTTCTCCTTCTTCATATGAATAGAATTTCTCCAGTGAGAAAATTTGGATAAAATGTTCAAATGTATAAAAATTCATGTCTTTTAAAAGCTAAAGATTTAGGCTATTAGTTTTCATTTCCTTCAAGTTAAAATTATCCCCTTTCCTATGAAAATGCAATCATCTTTTAAAAAGTGGAATAGTAAACTATTCCCTCACATATGAAATATTTATACAGAGGTTAAAATGCTATTCATAGAAATATTTTTTAAAATTAAGTACAATTTGGCACTTTTCAGACCAATCTTCTGTTCTATGAACAGTGCTTTTCTTTTAAATATTGAGTAGTAATTCTTTCTTTACCCACAGTGTAAGTCTCTAGCCCTTGGGCTTTCTATAAATTGAGATTCCTGGAATTAAAATGTGATTTTTTTAAGTGAAGGTTTGAACTGTCCTAGTTAAGAAACCTTCCTGGAATTATAGCTTTTTAATAAACTGAATCTCAAAAGACATGCTAACGGCTCTGCTGGTTGTATGCTTTGCTCCAACCACCCACTTTCTGATGCTCCAGGAATGAAGTGGAAGAGCAAGCACCCACCCACTGCACTTCTCAGAGTGGATGTTTTGTTGTTATTGCCATACCGCATCAAGAGAATCATTTTATTTTTTTATATACCAAAGCTGCTTTTTCTGCCAAGCTCTCAACCATTGATATTCAGACTTGCCAAGTATGGCTCCATCCAAACACTTCTGTATTATTCAGGAAAGCACATAGTAGTTTTGGCTCATATAATATCATGTTGGCTCATACTGTGTAAATTTATAATAAAAATACAAAGCATATTGTGTAGTCATATGCATATATAAAAATCCATATGTAAGCTAGAAACCAGTATGAAATTTATTGTTAATAGAAATAATCAATTATTAATATCTTCATCAGAGGATAAGGTCATGACACAATTGTTCAAGGATATTTTTTACATCACAAAAATATTGGTGGTGTTGGTGGTGTTTTCTTTCCTCTATTTGTGAGCTGACTTTTCTATATTTTCCAGATTCCATGAAATAAACAGTTGTAAGACATATCTGCATATATATATATATATTTTTTTTTTTCCAAGCATTATTTTCTACTTAGTATTCCCAAAACCAAAGTATCAAGAATAAAGTCAAGGTAATGAATGGTTAAAATTCTCTTATGATCTTTGATTTGGCTTAAAAAAATAATAACAAATTTAATCTACAGATGTTAGATCTTAGCTAAGCTAGTCAAACAGAGAAAGCCTGATTATTTTGATAATGGTAGGTTTTACTAATCATTCCATTAATGAATGTAGAAAGCCGGAATTCTAGGAGCTAAAGGGTTCCAGCAGGCAGTGTAGTGACAAGGAAATGAGGAGCCAAGGGAAGGCTTAACCAAAATGAAATGTGTGTGAATAAGTGCCTGAGATTTCTGATATTGTAATCCAAATAGAAAATATAGTAAGAGGTGGTTCACAGGACATGTATGACATGAAAGAACAGGGTGATGAGTACTGAGAGCTAAAGGTTTAAGTAGATATGCAACAGTGGGTTGGGCGAATAGAAGAGTAGAGAATGAGTTAGGAAAACTAAGGATATATGAAGAAGCCTTATGAAACAGCACTAGTGTGTAATCTAATTTAAATTTAATTTATAAACAGAGCTTTGGACAAAAATAGCCCACATTCGTGAACAATGCCACTCCCAAGAAACATGGATTGTTAAACTACCTTCTAAATATGTATGTATATATTCACAGATTTGAGATCTTCCCAGCCTTTGTCAGAGAAGCTTTTTATTGCATTGAGTAGTGATTAATGCATAGATACATTGCTGCACAAAGTGCTAACAATAAGTGACTGAGCACTCAGCTATAGTTAGGACATCTGTACCCAGCCTCCCTCCCCAAGGCTCAGGAAATATCTCAGAAGAAGAAGCAAAAAGGTAAGAGATGGAGGATGATGTGTGTGGTGTTGCTGTGAAATACTGCCCTATGAACATAACATGACTGTTATACACATGGTCCAACAGCAGCTGTAGCTACTTAAACAAGACCTGCACATGATCAAGCCAGTTGAAACTTCCAGATTGAAGTGCAGATGGAATCCCTAGGCCCCAGTCCTGGCTGAGGAACTATTAGCAGTTGATGGCTACAGAGAGAATGAGAATGATTCACTTTTCTTTAGGAGTGGTTCTGGGTAAGTTCCTTATGCCTCAGTGGATGATTCCATATTCATGTATGTATGGGAAGCACTAGTTGGACTCAGTGGGTTATTATAAAAGGAGGACAAGAAATTGGGAGGGAGATATATAGGAAATTATGGATTGAATTGAAAGGCCAGGGAATGAGATTTGGGTATGATTAAATACATTGTCAATATGTGTAAAAATTTCAATGAGTAAATCAAAATAAAAAAATACAGGACTCTTTATAATTAAGATGGCCTGTCTTCCTCATGCACTGTTGCAATAGTGGCACAGAAGTTGTGGGAGTAACCAACCATTAACTTATGGGCTTTATAGCTCACTCCACAAGATAAAATCCACACTTGACAATGCTTAGGTAGCCAAGAACTTGAGACTATATTGGCCATGAACCCACAAAAAAGCAAATATTACTATTCTTCTAAAGAAATGTAGCAATAAAATGACTCCTACTTATTCTGTACTGATGTACTTGTCGGTGTTTTGCTCTGCCATCATCAGAGAAGCTTCCTCCTGAAGTAGATGGGAACAAATACAGAGACCCATAACTAGACAATGTGAAGAGAGTGAGAGACCTTGAAACACTCAGTCCTAAATGGGGTGACTTCATCAAATCCCTCCCCTTAGGGCTCATGGAACTTTGTGAAAGAGGAGGCAGAAAGATTATAAGAGTGAAAGGGGCTGGAAGACATCAAGGAAACAAGGCCTTCTAGACATAAGGGGCTAATGACATGAATTCTGAGATTGGCAGCATGTAAAGGACTTGTATCTGTGTCTAAGCCAGATGGGGTCATAGCACTGAGATGGAGAAAAGGACACAAGCCTCCATCCTAAGCCAGAAGCTATCTCCAATAGATAACAACTTGCAAAGATAAAAATTAGATTCTCCAATAGAGTCTCACTGGTTATGCAAACCACCTGTAATGGCAAGCTCCATGCCCAGCAATAGATGGCCATCACAAAATGATCACAGTGGTATTTTTGGAGAATATTTTATCTCATGATGCTCATGATGGGAAATATATAATATAATATATAATATAAAATATAATATGATATATAATATGTTATAATTGTTATGAAACAATACATCACCTTTAAGGTCTTTTGCTTATATATTATGGTTTCTGGTTCTGTATTTTTATGGAATGTCTGTATGTATGAGTGTGTATGTGTGAATTTGTGTGTCTCTATGTTTGAATATGTTTTCTGTGCTTTCTCTTTTCTCTTTGGCTCTTGTTTTTCCTTTTTGTTATTGCCCTGTCCTATCTTTTTTTTTTTTTTTTTGAGTTGTCTGTTTGCTTTCTAATGAGAAAGAAAGAGTGTGGAGTTGGGCAGGTGGGAATACAGGGAGAACCTGGGAAGGAGAACCTGAGGGAGGAGAAACCATGAGCAGAATGTATTATAAGGAAACAAATTAAAATTATTTTTTTGAAAAAAAAAAACAAAAACAAAACAGGACACCATAGTGATGGCGTTGGGCCATGTGCAATCTTCGTGCAAAGGTCACTGGGAACTCTGAATTTTAGATAGTTCTACTACCAGAGAAATGTTATGAAAATGAATGTATCTTCATCCCATGGACTAATACACTTTTCTGTCTGCTATATTTATAAACATCATTTAACATAATGTAGTTTTCTGATCAATTTAGTAGAGGATTTGAAGATACAAGTATCCATGGGACCAACTGATGTGGGAACAACCGTGAGGGAGTTGCTGTTTCCTTCATTTCTTCACCACAATTAGAGCTTTGTCCACATATTTGAGTGATGCCTAATCCATGGATTATCTTGTGCTGAAAACAAACAATCAGCTTCAAGAAGAACTCAGTCTCTGCTCCCAGGGATGTTGCAGCTATGTGTGCACTCTCTTCCTCTTGTAGTTTGTCTTATTTAGATAGAGTTCTATGTTCAAGTGTCTAGATGCTGTTTCCCATATATAACCAAAATGTTTTAGAAACATCTATTTTATACATCTAAGTTCAAAAATCCTCAGACAACTCATTGTAGTTTGGGTATCAAAAGATTATGATCAAGAAAATGTAACTATGCAGTATAGGAGAGGTGTAAATGCTTAAAATAGGTACAGATTAAATATTATTATTGCTCAGAAATAATGTCTTGCAGGAGCAGGAAAGTCTTCATGGGAACAATATTGCTCTAAGTAGGTTTTACATAAACACTGGTAGTTGATGACGGACAGTTTTTTTTCTCTCTATTTATAAACACCTTCTCTTGGTTGTGGGTAAACTCTTCTGCATCCCAGGAGACAGAAGAGGGAAGGATGTCACGGCCAGAGTGAGAAGGGCTCCCCTAGACTCACATGATGAATACTTGATCCACAGTTGGTGGTACTATTTGTATAGGATTAAGAAGTGGGGGAAGTATGCCACTAGGGGTGG
>NW_021604618.1:156723-200264 GCF_004785775.1 Grammomys surdaster
AGAGAGAGAGAGAGAGAGAGAGAGAGAGAGAGAGAGAGAGAGAGAGAAATACCGATTTACCCAAATGTAAAATGTCTGCTCTACTTAGGAGCCTGAAATCAGTAATCTTTTAAATCATCATTCCCTTATACTTATTAGTCTGTTTAATTCAAGGTAATATTCAAACTCCAGGGAACAGAAAACTATAGGGAACAGAAATCCACTGTAATGCTAGTTTTATGTTTCTATAGCCATATTTTATTTTTATAAATTTTATATGTAAAAATGCTGTATAATTTATATATATAAAAGAAAGACATATAACTAAATTGGCAATAGTGGTAATATCAGAAGAAGAACTCAAGATAGGCAAAGAAATTAAATACCTTGTATGTCTGATCTTTTAATTGTTTATATAGGGAATATATTCATGTATTATTCATGTAACTAAAATTTAATTTTAAGTGAATACTTCTGTCCACAAAATAGCTTCCAATACAGGTCTGACACCAGGAATTTAAATTAAGTAACTGAGTAAACAGAATGGGTTTATGGTCATAATCTAGAAAACCTGTTTTTCTAAATTAAAGCACAGGCAATTTTGCGGATCTCACTCTTCTGAGCTACGTTAGTACACATGTAACATGAGGCGAGCACTCCCCAACAGGAATTTAGATGTAGCCCGTTATTCTTGTGGCTGGAATTTCCTTAGTCATTTTACTACTGAATTTAGAGTATGATATTTTAGGTAGACTGGGGTCGGGGAGGCCTGTGCTCCTCTTTGCTCCAACTCTAGTTGGCTTACAGATCAGCATGTCCACACTCATATTCTATGTGGGCCTGGGGTTTTGAACTCAGAGTCTTTTCCTTGTTTGTCAAGAACTTTGCTCATTTCCTTAGCCTTAAATTTTTTACTGTGTTTTGTCTTATATACTTAATTCTCTTTATTCACAAGTCTCAGCTGCAAACTGAACACTTGATGCAAAGTTTTCTGTGTCCTACTACTCCACAAACTCTAACAGGTGTCTCATATATAACAGGGTCATGTGTCCCTATAACCCTTTACTTCCCTCATTGCTGTACTTTCTCCTCTAAGACTCACCATTGGCTGAACATCAGAAGCACTATGGAAGCTTTCAAAAAACACACAAATGCCTGACCTCAGCATAATCCTATTGTGTTTGAGTCCCCAGAGTGTGTTCGGGTATTTTTATATTTACTATTTAATGTGTGATGGCAATGATGCTTCTTAACTAAATGAAGTGTTCTCTGATTACCTGCACCTGTTAGTTTTATTGCTACTGAGAACTTTTCTCATCCTCCCTTTAGTTCTGACTTTGATGGGATCCTTAGGATAATCTCATAAAGACAGACATCGTCTTGATTGTCCCAGTTTTACAGGACGTTTTGGTGTGATTACAAAGTCAACAACTCACAAACACTCACTCCAAGCAGTTTTCATTGACTGTGCGTTCTGGTTCACCCTCATCTTTTCACCGTGGCAAAAGGGATCCAATTACAGCATTAGGATCAAGACAGAGATGTGACACAGTCAGTTTATCCTCAGTCATAGTTTTACAGAGTCTGATTAGTTCTTATATGCAGCATGAGACAATCAGTATTGAAGAGATGCTTTTGGACCCAGACACTTCAGGTAACTTGGTGCTCATATTATTTAGCAAAACTGTGTGATTTTCCTCAGCATCCATGTATATGGTCAACAAGTGGAACATTATAACGTCAGGAGTCTGTTTCTGGGTTCATCAGCTGGTTCTATGACTTAGATGAGGTATGGGCTTCTCTGAGCTGTAGTATTTCTGTCTACAACATGCAGAAAATATAGGATCACATCTACTTCATATAATGTTAACAAGATTCAGTGAGTTAATACACATAAGATGCTTAGGAAATTGCCCAGCACATTGCTTTAGGAATATTAGCTATTTTATTCTCTAAGACTGGGCATTCAACCAAATTACGCAGATGCTACAGAATAAGCAGGGATAAGATAAAGAGTCAACCAATTACAGCACAACAGTCACTTACAGTAAAGTGAGGTACATGAAGTATCTGTGTATACACTATGCAATTAGAGAGATGCAATTTTCTTATGAGGTTATTAATAAGAGTGAGTTGTTCTTTTCATTCACCTCTCAGTAGGTTCTGGGGAGGTTTGGGGATTTTGGATTTGTAACTTTGTACTTTTTCTTAAAAATTTATCTTGAATTGTGCCAACAAGGCATATAAAACTGAGATATTCTAAATGGATATAAAAATCACTGTTAATGAAAAACAAAACAAAAATCCAAAACATCAACAAAATAATTAATAATAATAATAATCTAGGCAAAATCAATGAAATAGGCTAAATGTACATTGACTGCCAATTTTTGCCATTCAACGTAAGGGTTTGGGATAATTTACCTAATCTTATTTTAATTTTTTTGAAGGGGAGGGTCTTTTAATAACTTTCTAAAAATATCACATTGCCCCATGTATGGACATATTAATTTTTATTTTATCTATTAATTGATTTAATCTTAAAATATAAAAAACCTTAATTGTCCTGATGGGAAAGAGACTTTAATAGCAGTTTTAATGCCTGCAACCTTAGCACCCCCAAAGATGGCAAATTCACGCATTCTTTCTCTAGACTCCCTCACCTTCTGAGAATATCAGTAAGTGCTGATTACAAGAGATTAATTTAAAAGCCCTGTCTCTAACTCATCTTTTTTGCCTGAAACCATTTGTATACAGAAAAATTCAAAGTGAACTCTGAATGTGGAAAGATGGTATGCTGGGCTTTTCTCCCTTATATGATGCTGAGAAGACAGTTTTTTGTGAATGTCCAGCTAGAACTTTTACACAATCAGCGAGAACAGCAAGTTGTTTTCACTGAGCTGTCTCTCAGTGTTGCTTCTAGAGTGGCAGAGAATAGGCTCATCAGGCCCTATGTGAGATACACTCAGATATGAAGTGATGGGTTACTTCTTAGCAACACTTTCAGTGAAGGTGAGGTCACAGAGAACTAACCAGCTTCTGTGAGTCGAGCATTTAGGATTTTGAGCTAATGGTGCAGGTGAAATTTGGGGACTGAAAGAATAATGATCATAATATGATGATGGGGAGGAGGTCAGGAGTTTGTTCAGGAGAAGACTCAGTTCTCAGTTCAAACACTGACTCCTGAGTATGCAAATTGGGCATCTGGGAGGCCCAATAAAGAGCAAATATCAGACAAAGGACAAATACTGGTGAGTTGCCAGTTTGCACTGTGCTAGGAGACATTCCAGTTCTAAGAAGTCACCATGCAATGGCCCTAGACATTCAGTAGAGGAGACAAGTTACAGTCGTTTCAGAAGGGGGATTCACATTTGGTAGAATGACTCCATAAGATTTTCCTACAGACAAATCTGTAGTGTATTTTCTTCATTAGTGATTTATATTTGAAGGTTCAGTGTAGTGATTTGGTTGAGAATGGTCCCCATAGGTTAATACATTTGAATATCCCTCACCCCCAGGTGGAAATTTTTGGAAGAATTAGAAGGTATGGCTTGCTGGGGGAGGTGTGATACTGGGAGTGGGCTTTAGGGTTTCAAAAGAGTCCTCCGATTCTGACTTTCTGCTTTGTGGTTGTAGATCAAGATGCAAGCTCTGAGCTGTTTCTTTGCTCTGCCATTATGGACCTTAATCCTCTGTAATTGAAAGTCAAATGAAATGCTTTCTTTTATAATTGCCTGGGTCATGACATTTTATCACAGCAATAGGGTAGTAATTAAGATGTCCATCGTCTTGTGGGTGATATAAACCCTGGGTTGGTGGTCCTGCAGTGTATAAGAAAGCACACTGAGTAAGTTGTGTGGAGTAAATATGTAAGGAGTATTCTGTCATGGCCTCTGCATCAGCTCCAACTTCTAGGTTCCTGCCTTGAATTCCAGCCTTGACTTCCTTCAGTGATGGACTGTGATATGGAAGCATACGTGAAATAAACACTTTCCTCCCCAAGTTGCTTTCATTTTGGTGTTTTATCACAGGAATAGAAACCCTAATTAACATACGCCCTTCTACAGAACTAGAACAAATTAGCCTCAGAGTGAAATTAGACTCTTGAGCCACCAGACATATCATGAAATGAAGATCCAAAGGATCAAGCAACTGCTATGAGGATAGAATGAAGTTCAGATTCAAGTCAAGAAGTTAATAAAACCCAGGCACACAAACATGCATCATCCATTACATATTGAGCAAGACTAATCTATATGGAAGAGCTAAGGTAGAGAAATCTGTCCTGTATTCTGACCCCCAATTATAGGTACAACAGATTTATCAGATAAGAGATTTATAACAGTTATAATTATGTCCCGGGTTTGTGATAGTAAATTTTATGTCAATTTGATATACACTAAAGTTACTTGAAAGGAGGAAACCTCAATTGAGAAAATAACTCTGCAAGACCCACTTCTAGAGCATTTTCTTAATTAGTTATTGATCCTGGAGGGACCAACCCATTCTGGGTGGGGCCATCCATTCCTGGGATGATGGTCCTTAGTTCTGTCTATTCCTGGGATGATGGCCCTCAGTTCTATAAAATAGCAGGCTAAACAATTGATGATGAGCGAGCTAGTAAGCAGCATTCCTCCATGGTCTCTGCATCAGCTCCTGCCTTCAGGATCCTGCTGTGTTTGAGCTCCTGTCCTCACTGCTTTTGATGATGAACTGTTTTCTGGAATTATGAGTGAAATGAAGCCTTTCCTTCCACGTTTGCTTTTGGTGATAGTGTTTTATCACAACAATAGTAACTCTAAGACAAGAATATAAAACAAACAGACAAATCAAACAAAAACTACATTCCTACAATTAGTAAAAAGAATTTTAATAGACAAATGGAACATGTCCATACCAGGTCCAAGAGTCTGGTAGTTCTAAAGCTGGAAGACATAAAAAGGATCATATAGCTGGGCCACGGTGACACACAGCAAATATTCCAGTACTAAGGAGGCAGACACAAGCAGATCTCTGTGAGTTTGAGGTCTGTCTGGTCTACAGAGTGATTTTCAGAACAGGTAGGACTGTTTCACAGAGATGTCCTGTTTCAATCTCCCTCCACCTCCCCACCAAACAACAGAGAAAGAAAAATATAAATGACAATACAATGGCTTGAATGAAAATGTCCCTCATAGGGACAGATCTTTAAATACTTGGTTTCCAATTGGTGGTGCTATTTGGGAAAGGAATTACATTCCTAGAGGCAGGCTTTGAGAGGTTAAAGACTCCTGTGTTTCTAGTTTGCTCTCTCGTTTTTGTGCTTTTGGTTCAAGATGTGAGCTTTCAGCATCCAGTTTCTGTTGCCATGACAGCAGCTTCCTGGTATGCTTCCAGCTATGACAGACTGTTTTACCCTTGGAACCATAAGTTAAATAAAACCTTTCCTTCTATATGTTCCTTTGGTCATGATATTATATCACAGCAATAGTAAAGAACATATTGCAATGATTGTAGTTTTATCTGAAAATTATACTGCATAGGTTTAAAGAGGAGAGTTCAATACAGAAAAAAAATAGTAGTAAGTTAATGGAAAGGATAAAGGAAGCCATGCAAAAGGAAGCTGAAACCAACAGATAAGGCCTTCAGTGATGATTGCAGCAATCAGGTTGTCCTAAGTTGTGTAACATGGAATCACAAAGGGAATCAGAGTCTGGGCATAGAGCTCAACTATAGAGCACCTGCCTATATTTGCAAGGCTCCAGTTTAGTCTCTAGTACAAATCAACTAACCAACAAACACACAGAATCAGGGAGAAAGTGACATTCAGCAGAACAAAAAATTCTTAACAATGATGGTGAAAAATTTCAAAGCTGATAAGAAAAAAAAATTAGAACTTGCTTACCTATCTTGAAAGACAACAAGTAGGACTTACCAGACTAAAGCCATGTCAAACTTTGATGTTCATAGAAATGATGAAGAGAAAATATTGAAGGCAGCCAGATAAAAATCACATGTAATAATATATAGTAACAAGAATGCTTCTAGCTACATAGGAGAAAAATGCAAATTGTGTGATGATGAGATAAGCTTATATTAACTTATAAATAAAAATTAACTTCTTTTAGATGTGAAGCATCAAACATTTTTTATCTCTCATCTATTTCATAGATGCCTATAATTAGTTTTAGTCATCTTTAGATTGGAGGTAAATGACACCAACTGGGAGAACTATGGGAGAGCTCAGTGGTAGTGCATTTACCTAGCATACACGAGACATCATTAGATGAAACAAAAACACTGACAACCAAAAGAAAAACATCAATAGCAACAGTGTGTGGTATTTTAAATGTTTTTCTGGTAGAAGAGATGACTCAGTGGGTTAAAAGCTTGTTGTGCAAGCATGAGGACCTGAGTTCCAATCCCCAACATGCATATAAAATCTGTGTGTGGTGGCATGTTCCTAGAACTCCAGCACTAGGGCCTTGAGTTGGAGACAAGCTGATCCTGGGAGTTTCATAGCTAGCCAGACTAGACAATCCATGGGTTCAGTAAGAGAGCTTGTATGCATTTTCTAGACAAATACCAGTTACCAGTGTTAAATCAGGACCAGATAAACCATCTAAACAGTCCCATAACCCCAAAAGAAATAGAAGCAGTCATTAAAAGTCTCCCTACAAAGAAAAGCCCGGGACCAGACGGTTTTAGTGCAGAATTCTATCAGACCTTCAAGGAAGACCTAATTCCAATTCTTTTCAAACTATTCCACAAAATAGAAACAGAAGGTATACTACCCAACTCATTCTTTGAAGCCACAATTACACTCATACCTAAGCCACACAAAGACCCAACAAAGAAAGAGAACTTCAGGCCAATATCCCTTATGAACATTGATGCAAAATTACTCAATAAAATTCTAGCAAATCGAATCCAAGAACACATCAAAACAATTATCCATCACGATCAAGTTGACTTCATCCCAGGAATGCAGGGTTGGTTCAGTATTCGGAAATCCATCAATGTAATCCATTATATAAACAAACTCAAAGAAAAAAACCACATAATCATATCACTAGATGCTGAGAAAGCATTTGACAAAATTCAACACCCCTTTATGATAAAAGTCTTGGAAAGGTCAGGAATTCAAGGTCCATACCTAAACATAGTAAAAGCAATATACAGCAAACCAGTAGCCAACATTAAACTAAATGGAGAGAAACTTGAAGCAATCCCACTAAAATCAGGGACTAGGCAAGGCTGCCTACTCTCCCCCTACTTATTTAATATAGTACTGGAAGTCCTAGCCAGAGCAATTAGGCAACACAAGGAGGTCAAAAGGATACAAATTAGAAAGGAAGAAGTCAAAATCTCACTATTTGCAGATGATATGATAGTATACTTAAGTGACCCCAAAACTTCCACCAGAGAACTCTTAAACCTGATAAACAGCTTTAGCAAAGTGGCTGGATATAAAATTAACTCAAGCAAATCAGTAGCCTTCCTCTACTTAAAAGATAAACTGGCTGAGAAAGAAATTATGGAAATGACACCCTTCACAATAGTCACAGATAATATAAAATACCTGGGTGTGAACCTAACCAAGCAAGTAAAAGACAAGTACTTCATGACAAGTACGGTATGACAAGAACTTCATACCCCTGAAGAAAGAAATCAAAGCAGATCTCAGAAGATGGAAAGATCTCCCATGCTCATGGATTAGAAGGATTAATATAGTAAAAATGGCGATTTTGCCAAAAGCCATCTACAGATTTAATGCAATCCCCATCAAAATTTCCACTCAATTCTTCACAGAGCTAGAAAGAGCAATCTTAAAATTTATTTGGAATAACAAAAAACCCATGATTGCGAAAACTACTCTCAGCAATAAAAGAACTTCTGGAGGAATCACCATCCCCGACTTCAAGCTGTACTACAAAGCAATAGTGATTAAAAACTGCATGGTATTGGAACAGAGACAGGCAGGAGGATCAGTGGAATAGAATAGAAGACCCAGAAATGAACCCCCATACCTATGGTCACTTGATCTTTGACAAAGGGGCTAAAACCATCGAATGGAAAAAAGATAGCATTTTCAACAAATGGTGCTGGTCCAACTGGTGGTCAGCATGTAGAAAAATGCAAATTGATCCATACTTATCTCCTTGTACAAAGCTCAATTCCAAGTGGATTAAGGACCTCCATCTAAAACCAGCCACACTGAAACTAATAGAAGAGAAACTGGGAAAAAGCCTGGAACACATAGGCACAGGGAAAAAGTTCCTGAACAGAACACCAATGGCCTGTGCTCTAAAACCAAGAATTGACAAATGGGACCTCATAAAGCTGCAAAGCTTCTGTAAAGCAAAGGACACAGTCAATAGGACAGAGCTGCAACCAACAGATTGGGAAGAGATCTTCACCAACCTTACATCTGATAAAGGGCTAATATCCAAGGTATACAAAGAACTGAAGAAATTAGACTCTAGACAATCAAAGAACCCTATTAAAAAATGGAGCACAGAGCTGAACAAAGAATTCTCAACTTAGGAAGCTCGAATGGTTGAGAAGCACCTAAAGAAATGTTCAGCATCACTAGTCATCAGGGAAATGCAAATGAAAACAACCCTGAGATTCCACCTCACACCAGTCAGAATGGCTAAGATCAAAAACACAGGTGACAGCACATGTTGGTGAGGATGTGGAGAAAGAGGAACACTCTTCCACTGTTGGTGGGATTGTAAACTGGTACAACCACTATGGAAGGCAATCTGGCAGTATCTTAGAAAATTGAACATAGTGTTACCTGGGGACCCAGCTATACCACTCCTGGGCATATTCCCAAAAGAAGTTTCAACATACAACAGGGACACATGCTCCACCATGTTCATAGCAGCCTTATTTATAATAGCCAGAAGTTGGAAAGAACCCAGATGCCCTTCGACAGAAGAATGGATGCAGAAAATGTGGTACATTTATACAATGGAGTACTACTCAGCTATTAAAAACAATGAGTTCACGGAATTCCTAGGCAAATGGATGGAGCTGGAAAATATCATCTTGAGTGAGATGACCCAATCTCAAAAGAACATACATGGTATACACTCACTGATAAGTGGATATTAGCCCAAAAGCTCACAATTTCTAAGAATCTACATATAGACCACATAAAACTCACATAGAAGAAGGAAGACCAAAGTATGAATGTGTTGGTCCTTTCTAGAAGGAGTATCAAAAGTTTCAACCAGAGCTCCCAAAGCCTAAACCGCCAGCCAGAGAGCACAAAGGGAGGGACTCATGCACCTGTATAGGGAATTGAGGGTGACCTTGTTAGACTTCAGTGAAAGTGGAGGGCCATGGTCCCCGAAAGTTTGGATCCCCTACTGTGTGGGAATTCGAGAGCAGGGAGATGGGACTGGGAGGATGTTTGGAGCACACCTTCACAAAAATTAGGAGGAGGGGGGTATGGGATAAGGGGTTTTGGGGGAGAATGAGAAAGGAGATAACATTGAAAGGTAAATACATATAATATCCAATAAAAAACCCACACAGATAAAGGGTCTAAAAAAAAAGAGAGAGAGAGAGAGAGAGATGGAGAGAGCTTACTTATTCTAAATTAATTTCAAAAGTTTCTAGGAGTTGCTAATTGGCTAAGATACTATTTTAAGCTCTTCACAAAAGAATTTAAATCTCTGTTCAATATTCTCAAGAGAGAGGTAAACCCTAATTTCCTCAACAGTTAATTGACAAAAGAGAGGTAATCTCACAAAAAGTAGAAAAAGCTATTTCTAATCGATATATTATATAGTCTGATTAATTGTCAGTGGTGCTATAAAAGTCCTTTGACAAAAGATTATTAATATAGATTTATATATCCTTAAATAAGGTCTTCATGACTCTCTGAGTGTGGAAGGAGCGACTGTTGGCACTTCTGCCCTGATTTTACAAGAACTCTGAAAAACTGGCTTTAAAAACAAAAGCGGGGGAGCGGTACCCCCTCAGAGGGAATCCCCCTGAAATACTCTCCATCATACCTTGTTCACTTTTATCTCTCTAAAGCTGAAAGCTCATAGCAAATCTCTTGCTGACCATGTTGGTGTCCTCTGGCACCACCAAGACCAACAAAACTTTGCCACAGATATGGGGAAGGACCCTCTTACCCGTAAAGGGAATGGCCCAGACCCAGTTCCCTTATGGAGCCGAGGACTGATATGCCTGTCCAATACCACAGAATGGACAGCTAACTGGCTACCAAAAAGATTAATGAAAAAAATAGATACCCCCACAAAGCCAGGCCAAACCATAAATACGATGAATAACACTGTATATCCAGGGAAGAGAAATCTCCCTGAGAATCCCCTTCTTTTTTCTTTCCAGGTAAAAATGAATCACCCGTGATGCCTGCTGTTAGAAGTTCTAATCCAGATGTGCCAGAAGCCAGGACCCTCGCCCTTACCCTCACCCCCTACCTTTCCCCACCTGCACAATGTCCCTTGAAGCTTGGCAACTGCAAGATCCTGCTTGGCAACTGCAGATAGACTCAAAGCAGTGTACCATATCTTCTGAAGAATAGCAGGGAGACCATAACTCAAGCAGTGTATCATATCTTCTGAAGAATAGCAGGTAGATCATAATTCAAGGCAGTGTACCGTATAGACCATGACATGTTTCAAGGCACAGGCCAAGAAGATTCTGTACTTTTCCACCACCTGGCCCCTCTTACCCCCTCCCCTTGTAAAACATGCAATAAAAAAGCATTTCATGTTCAAAAAACATTCATATAATAAAAAAAGTTAAGGTTAAAGATTAAGTGTCTAAAATCTAAGTAATTTAAGTTAACTGTATAATAAAATAAAATTAGAATATTTAATGAAAAAAAGAGAGAGAGCTTGTATGCATGTGTGCATGTGTGTGTGTGTGCTAGGATACTCATTCATACAAACTGACAACAACCTCTGATCTCCGTATACAGCCTCATGGGTGAATGCACTTGCACACATGGGTGCACACATGCACATAAAATACATTTGGCACTTAAAAATATTATTCTTAAGTTTATGTCTACTGGAATGATAGTTGGCTAAGAAAGGAAAACAGAAAACTAAATTTATTCCTGTTTATAATTGCTACAGAAACATTCATGCTAGTAATACAAAAACAATGGTGAGATTTAAAACAGACACTTTGTAAGTTATTGTAACTGAAGTTAGACTGTAATATGTTAGAGACATATATTTTAACTTTTTGAGAAACCATTAAAAATAAACAAGTTATATCTAATAGAACACCCAGAGGGCAAAGTAGATTGAAAAAAAATTTAACTGATAACGAGAAAAACAGGAAGGGATAGGAGGGAGGAGTGCCCATAGAATACATATTATTTTTGAACTTATGTGCAACATTCATAAAAATCATCACACCTTCAACAAAAAAAACCAAGTTTATATAAGTTTAAAGACATCAACCTGACATGTAGTATGTTGCTTAACCACAAGTCAGTGAACATTAAAATTAATAAAACAAAGATACCTGAAAAATCTCCAAATATTTGTAGATAGAAACATGCTTTAAAAGAGCTAGTAAGTAAAAACCAAAGCATAGCAAATCAAACTGTGTACATTGTATCTAGCCTGAGTCCTATGGAGGAGGAGATTTAGTTGCCAGTGTTCATAGCAGACAAGAAGAAATGTCAAAACTGTGATCTTTTTTTTCTCCCAGCAAATAAAATCAAACTAAACACAAAAATTATAAGGAAACAATACATAATAACAAATGACAAGGTAAAATAAAAATAGTAAATAATAAAGATCTGAGCAAATATCATGCTAGTCAAAAAGTACAATTTCAGGTAAATGATAAAGATGCTGAATTCCTAATTGGGTCAGATCAGCACATGATAAGCCTCTCAATTTTAATGCTTAAATGGCAACAAAATAGTAAGGATTTTTCCATGTCCCATTTCCCCATAACATTTGCAGTGTGAGGTCCACATATGTGTCAGGTATTGGCATTTCTCCTTATATTAGTTCCACAGTAATATTTTTCACTTATTTTCTGATTAGTTTCTTGGTTTTTTTTTTGATTATCATTTTGCAATAGTTTTTAAAATTGTTGTTATAAGTATGAAAGACCATCGTTATAATTACTTATTTAGGAAAACTTTGTGAACCATTTCATTTCCTAGAAAAATCAAATCATTTTGGTCTGTCTTACTTAGGTTTTCCTTAACCATTAAATTACACAAAAAATTTGTTTCCCTAGAGTTACAGTTTTTCTTATTTCTTATTTAGTGCCTAACAAGAAGATTAGAAATGACTTCATTTATTTTTTAAAAAATGTTGATTTCTTTTATGTCAACTTGACAGAAGCTAAAGCTATTTGAACTGAGCAAATGCTTCTATAAGATCTGGCATTTTCTTTTCTTTTTTTTCTTTTTCTTTTTAAAATTTTCTTTAGTCTTATTTTTACATTCAAGTGAAAATACCCCTCCATTATGCCCTCTACAGTTCCACAGTTCCTCATCCCATCCCTTCTTCCGCTGTCTCCAAGAGGATGTCCCCACTTCCTTCCCCTCCCACCCCTGCCTTTAGCCTATCCTAGACTCCTCTTGACAGTAGGCTGTGCCTGGTACTAGAAACCTAACTATCTACTCAGTGCTAGTGGAGTCATAGATATTGGAGAATCTACAACCACTAATTTTCTAAACCAGCAACAATTTCTAGCAACAAACAACATTTATTCTCATACCCAGAGATAAGTGCAGTCTTCACCTCACATCAAGGATATTATTAATTCTTTTACCCTTTAAAAATGTTGAAACATGCCTGATGTGGTGGCACATGGCTTTGAGGGAGGCAGAGGCAGGTGTATCTCTGTGAGTTCGAGGCCAACAGGACATCCAGGACTTTGTAGAAAGACCCTGTCTTAAAAATAATAACAACCAGTAACAAATAAATCAAAAAGTTGACACTTAGAGATATGGTTATTAAAGGCTGAGAGGAGTATCCAGGTTTGCTTAACTTCAAAGCTGCTCTGTCCACTAAACCAGGGCTGACGAAAATCTCTTCGTGCAAGGATAAGTACCACAAATTTTAAGTTTTGAGGACCAACTGGTTTCTTTCAAAACCCTTCCATTGCAGCAGTGGTAATCTTCTCAGCCTTTTTAATGCTGCCACCCAGTAACAGTCCCTCATGTTGTGGTGAGTCCTAACCATAAAATTATTTTATTGCTACTTTATAATTGTAATTTTGCTACTTTATGAATTGCAATATAAATATCTGATATGAAGGACATTGATACAGAACCTCCAAAGGGTTGAGAACTCCTGCATTATAGGCTAGAGAAATGGTAGATACTACATGAAGATCATGGGTCTTAGCTGCATTTCAGGAAAAATTTGCTAGCAGAAACAGGCAGTGGGCTTTAGCCCAAAGGTAGGAATTTGGCATCTCTTTGAGTAAATGTTCTATGAAAATATCTTGTTTTTAAAAAATTATAAACATATAATTTATATATAGCCACGATTTTAAGCTGAACAACTACATTTTATCTTTAATTTTCATACATGTATATAGTGCATTTAAAATTTTTATGTGTATGAATGGTTTGACTCATCTTTATCTATGTGCCATATGTGTGCCTAGTTTCCATTCTCTGGGGGGAGAAGAGTCCATCAGATCCCCTGGAACTGGAGTTACAGATGGTTATGTGGGTGTTGGGAATTGAACTTTGGTCCTCTAGGAGGGAAGCAAGTGCTCTTAACTGCAGAGCAATCTGTGTTGTTTCTATATAGTGTATTTTGACCATATTCATCCAGTACTTTTCTAAGTGTTCCTTATTTTCCCCCAGCCCAGTTTCTACTTTGATATTGTGAAAGCTGTGTGCAAAATTTAAGTCTGAAGCTAATACTTAATGCTGTTGATTATCATATAACTAGATTCTTTAATAAATTATTAATTGTTCTTTGGGATTTGAATGGAACTAGAAACATCAAATAGTATAGTATATTGGATACTATAATAGTATTCCAGTCTTGGAGTACTATCAATTCTATTTGAGACTAAATCTTAGTAGTTTCTAATTGTTCAAAAATATTTGCATATTTTCCAAAGAAGGTTATGCTATGATTTCCTCCCTTTCTTCCCCTCCCTCTTTTTGTTTCTCTTTTCTCTTAAATTTCTTGTATTCAATTCAAGAACAAATGAATTTGATTTTGAAGACTATGAATGTCATTTACTTCGTGGAGTCCATGTTCCTTAACATAAAACACATACAATTCCAAATATAATTTGTTTTTAAAAATATTTTAATTCGCCAATTTCAATTTGCATGAGATCAGTTCACTAGAAAATTAAACACATTTTTCTTGAATGTAATAATGAACACCATTGTCTGTACTGCTCAAGCAGAACTACAGTTTAATTGTATTTAATACAATTAAGTGTATTTTTTTTCCTGAAGGTTGACAGCAGAATTCATTGTTAGATCTCTTGAGCAGGAGTGTTAGGGGACTGTGGATGAGCTGAATAAGTTGTAGAAGGAACCAAAGTTGTTATTTCATTGAATCATTTACATTCAGTTGTGAAGTCAGGAATTTCTTTTTTTCTTTTCTTTTTTTTAAAAAAGACACATTTATTCAGCGTCATGATCAGACTATTACATTTAGCAATCAACAGCATGGGTGAAAAAGGTCTACAGTAAAACCTTTTGTTGGAATGCTTTACACTTTCCACAGAACAGAAACTAAAATAACCTGTTATACAATTAGTCACAAATACAATCCTGGAGTTTTTGCCCACACACATGAGTATTGTCTAAAACATGTCTTCTTTGTAGCAGCTAGGCCCTGCCACCACTGTGCTTGGCTGAGTTCACAAATCTGTTGTAACCTGTAGCTTCCCTGTCACTTCTCTGGCTCTCCTCTCCTGCTAAGCTTTGTTTCCTGGCTATAATTAGAACCTCCTGCCACTGCCATAGCTACTGCTGCTGCTGGAACCTCCATAGCCACCTTGGTTTCGTGGTTTAGCAAAGTACTGGCCTCCACCACCATAAGGGCCAGAGCTCCTGCCTCCAAAGTTCCCTCCCTTCATCGGTCCAAAATTTGAAGACTGATTGTTGTAATTGCCAAAATCATTGTAGCTTCCACCACCTCCAAAATTGCTTCCGTCATTGCCAAATCCATTATAGCCATCCCCACGGCCACCATATCCACCACTACCATGGCTGCCACCAAAGCCACCACGACCACTGAAGTTCCCTCCTCGACCAAAATTGTCATTGCCACCAAAACCACCTCCACGACCACCACCAAAGTTTCCAGAACCACTTCGACCTCTCTGGCTGGATGAAGCACTAGCCATCTCTTGCTTTGACAGAGCTTTTCTTACTTCACAGTTGTGGCCATTCACAGTATGGTATTTCTGAATAACAATCTTATCCACAGAGTCATGGTCATCAAAGGTGACAAAAGCAAAGCCTCTCTTTTTCCCACTGCCTCTGTCAGTCATAATTTCTATCACTTCAATTTTCCCATACTGCTCAAAATAATCTCGTAGGTGATGTTCTTCAGTGTCTTCTTTAATACCACCAACAAAGATCTTTTTCACAGTTAAGTGGGCACCTGGTCTCTGAGAATCTTCTCTTGACACAGCCCTCTTAGGTTCCACGACTCTTCCATCCACCTTGTGTGGTCTTGCATTCATGGCAGCATCCACTTCTTCCACAGTGGCGTATGTGACAAACCCAAAGCCCCTGGATCTCTTGGTGTTTGGATCTCTCATTACCACACAGTCGGTTAGTGTTCCCCATTGCTCAAAATAGCTCCTCAGACTCTCATCAGTTGTTTCAAAGCTCAGCCCTCCGATGAAGAGCTTCCGCAGCTGTTCCGGCTCCTTGGGAGACTCTGACTTAGACATGATGGCAGGATGATCAGAGCCTTCAGCGATGCTTCCTCCTCAGCGTCAAAGAGCAGAAGTCAGGAATTTCTTTCCCATTTTATTTTAGTTAACTTCTATCAGAAGGGCTGTAACTCCTTTTTTTTTCTTTTTTTTTGAACCCAGGCCATAATAAACACTTACTTCTCCTTTAGATAGTGTTTAATACCCATTTTTTTCAGATTCAGTTTTGGATTTCTGCCTTGCATATTTAATTTACAATCTCAGCTACTTCTATGGATTGAAAACCAAAGAAAGGCAGTATAAAATTTCCCCAAGGAAATATGAGCCTTTGTTATCAGGCTGTGCTCACCATATCTTACATTTCTTTCCTGACTCTCATTTTTTCCCTCTGTAACTACCTCATATCTGCCCTGTTCAAGGTGTTTCTCAAATTTCTAGAGTAGCCAGGTCCTTTCTCATGTGAAGATAGCTTTGTGTAATCCTCAACCTTCTCAGATCTATAGTAATGAAGTTATTGGATATGATAACAAAGAAGTAAGAAAATAAACTATTGCGATTACTTTGTGTGTGTGTGTGTGTGTGTGTGTGTGTGTGTGTGTG
The DNA here is from genome assembly GCF_004785775.1 of Grammomys surdaster. Taxonomy (NCBI): domain Eukaryota; kingdom Metazoa; phylum Chordata; class Mammalia; order Rodentia; family Muridae; genus Grammomys; species Grammomys surdaster. Next base: position 173,176 of record NW_021604618.1, read on the forward strand.
TGTGTGTGTTATTTGATAGGTAGATCAATTCTCTGTTACTGAAGTATATTGATTTCATTAATAATTCCATTTTCTTATAGTCATGATTTTTTTCTCTAAAATTAAATTCATTGTAGTTTTTGAAGACTAATTCTTGAAGTTGTCCACATGACTTGTTCTATGTTCATGCTGTGGGAAGCTGACAAATTTAATACAAGTAGAACCTTGAAAAAGCTTCTCTTGCCTTTTTTGCAATTGGTAAAACTTCATTATAGACCTCTTTTACTTCATAATGATATACAGGATAATCTGCCAGGAGAGAGAGAGAGAGAGAGAGAGAGAGAGAGAGAGAGAGAGAGAGAGAGAGAGAGAGAGAGAGAGCGAGCTCACAGATCAGAGGTAAACATCCGAGCAGACATGGTTCTAGATAAGTGACATTAAAATTGATTTGCTAGAGAACATCAGAGCTCTGAGCATGAACTCACTAGGATTATTCAAGAATAGCTTATAACATCAAGACTATTGAAACAACCACCAGCAATAATAAAATCATTGTTTTTGGTCTTGAATTTTGGTGTGATGTATTACTTACCATCAGCTAATATAGTTACAATAATACTCCAGCTAACAGTGTAACAAGCTTATCTGTCCTTATTTTAATCTATTACAAGCATGAGAATTTAGGTATTACACTTGCCTACACAGTGTCTCTAGTTTCCTTCTCTATTTTGCATTATCCTAGATGTCCCTTAAATACCATTTTTCTTGCTATGAGTCCCACAACTTCCTTTAATGTTTTCTATAACAATGGTCTATTGATGATAAATTATTTCAGCTTTTGTATGCTTGAAAAGATAGCTTCATTTTGTCATTATTGAAAGATCTATTTATTGATTTTTTCTTTTAGTTATTTTTAAAGATATCATTATTTGCTTTGTATTGAACTACTTTATTTACAGAATATTAATTAGCATATAATAATTGTGCACAATAATAGATTTTATTATGACATTTACAAGAATGTTTAAGGTACTCTCTTAAAGACACTGTATCCTAAGCCATCATAGAGGAGCCTCTGCACTAAGAGCAGCAGGTAAGAACCCTCTCCCACTACCTTACACCCCAGACCCACAACTGGGAGACATCTGGATTCTGAGGAGTTCTGACACAAGTCAGATAACTGGAAAGACAGACTTCAGTCAGAGACAGTGAGTGCAGGTAGCACTAGAGTTAAAGAGATGTCAAAAGGCAAGCACAAGAATATAAGCAACAGAAACCAAAGTTACCTGGCATCATCAGAACCCAGTTCTCCCATCATAGCAAGACCTGGACACCCCAATCACACTGGAAAAGCAGGATTCAGATTAAAATCACTTCTCATGAAGATGATAGAGGACTTTAAGAAGGACAAAAATAACTCCCTAAAAGAAATACAAGAGAACACAGGTAAACAAGAAGTCCTTAAAGAGGAAACACAAAAATTCCTTAAATAATTGCAAGAAAACAACCAAACAGGTGAAGGAATTAAACAAAACCATCCAGGATCTAACAATGGAAGTAGAAACAATGAAGAAATCTCAAAGAGAGACTACCCTGGAGATAGAAAACCTAGGAAAAAGATGAGGAATCATAGATGCAAGCATCACCAACAGAATACAAGAGATAGGAGAGAGAATCTCATGTGCAGAAGATACCATGGAAAACATTGACATTATTGTCAAAGAAAATGCAAAATGCAAAAAACTCCTAACCCAAAACATTCAGGAAATCCACGACACAATAAGAAGACCAAACCTAAGGATAAATAGGTATAGATGAGATTGAAGATTCCCAACTTAAAGAGCCAGTAAATATCTTCAACAAAATTATTGAGGAAAACTTCCCTAACCTAAAGAACGAGATGCCCATAAATATACAAGAAGCCTACAGAACACCAAATAGACTAGATTAGAAAAGCAATACCTCCTGTCACATAATAATCAAAACATGAAATGCACAAAACAAAGTAAAAATAATAAAAGCAGTAAGGGAAAAAGGCCAAGTAACATATAAAGGCAGACCTATAAGAATTACACCAGACATCTCACAATAAAACTATAAGAGCCAGACTATAAAAGCCAGAAGACTGACATCATAAAGACCCAAAGAGAACACAAATGTCAGCCCAGACTAGTAAACCCAGCAAAACTCTCAATCACTATAGATAGTGAAACCAAGATACTCCATGACAAAACCGAATTTGCACAATATCTTCCCACAAACCCAGCACTTCAAAGGATAATTGATGGAAAACGCCAACACAAGGAGGGAAACTAGTATCTAGAAAAAGCAAGGAAGTAATCTCCCAACAACTCTAAAAGAAGATAGCCATAAAAACATAAGTCTCCCTCTAAAAACAAAAATAACAGGAAGCCACAATCATTTTTCCTTAATATCTCTTAACATCAATGGACTCAAATCCCCCCCAAAAAGATGCAGACTATCAGACTGGATACACAAACAGGACCCAGAATTTTGCTGCATACAGGAAACACAAATGACAAAGACAGACACTATCTCAGAATAAAAGGATGGAAAACAGTTTACCAAGCAATGGTCCCAAGAAACAAGCTTGAGTAGCCATTCTAATATCAAATAAAATTGACTTTAACCAAAAGTAATCAACAAAGATATGGAAGGACAATTCATACTCATCAAAGGAAAAGTCTACCAAGGTGAACTCTCAATTCTGAACATCTATGCTCCAAATGCAAGGGCACCTACACACATAAAAGAAACTTTACTAAAGCTCAAAACACACATAACACTTCACACAATAATAGTGGGGGATTTCAACACCCCACACTCAGCAATGGACAGATCATGGAAACAGAAACTAAACCGAGACACTTTGAAATTTACAAAAGTTATGAACCAAATGGATTTAACAGATATCTTTAGAACATTTCATCCCAAAACAAAAGAATATAACTTTTTCTCAGCACCTCAGGTACCTTCTCCAAAATAGACCATGTAATTGCTCACAAAACAGGCCTCTACAGATACAAAAAGATTGAAATAATCCCTTGCATCTTATCAGATTACTACGGTCTAAGGCTGGTCTTTAATAATGACAAAGCCAATGGAAAACCCACATGAACATGGAAACTGAACAACTCACTACTTAATGATGACTTGCTCAAGGAAGAAATAAAGAAAGAAATTAAAGACTTTTTAGAATTTAATGAAAATGAGGACACATCATACCAAAACTTGTGGGACTCCATGAAGGCAGTGCTAAGAGGAAAACTCATAGCTCTAAGTGCCTACAAAAATAAACTGGAAAGAGCACACACTAACAACTTGACAGCACAAGTAAAAGCTCTAGAATAAAAAGAAGCAAATACATTCAAGAGGAGTAGATGGCAGGAAATAATCAAACTCAGGGCTGAAATAAACCAAATAGAAACAGAACAATACAAAATATCAACAAAACCAGGAGCTGGTTCTTTGAGAAAATCAACAAGATAGATAAACCCTTAGCCAGATTAACCAGAGGACACAGAGACAGTATCCAAATTAATAAAATCAGAACTGAAAAGGGAGACATAATAGCAGAAACTGAGGAAATTCAAAAAAATCATCAGATCCAACTACAAAAACCTATACTCAACAAAACTGGAAAGCTTGGATGAAATGGACAACTTCCTAGACAGATACCAGGTACCAAAGTTAAATCAGGAGCAGATAAACCATCTGAACAGTCCCATAACCCCTAAAGAAATAGCAGCAGTCATTAAAAGTCGCTCCAACAAAAAAAAGGGCAGGACCAGATGGTTTTACTGCAGAATTCTATCAGAGCTTCGAGGAAGACCTAATACCAATTCTCTTGAAACTCTTCCACAAAATAGAAACAGAAGGAACACTACCCAATTCGTCCTATCAAGCTACAATTACACTCATACCCAAACCTCACAAAGACCCAACAAAGAAAGAGAACTTCAGACCAATCTCCCTTATGAACATTGATGCAAAAATACTCAATAAAATTCTAGCAAACTGAATCCAAAAACACATCAAAACAATCATCCATCATGATCAAGTAGGTTTTATCCCAGGAATGCAGGGATGGTTCAATATTTGGAAATCCATCAATGTAAACAACCTCAAAGAAAAAACCACAGGATCATCTCACTAGATGCTGAGAAAGCATCTGACAAAATTCAACATCCCTTCATGATAAAAGTCTTGGAAAGATCAGAAATTCAAGGCCCATACCTAGACATAGTAAAAACAATTTACAGCAAACCAGTAGCCAACATCAAACTAAATGGAGAGAAACTTGAAGCAGTCCCACTAAGATCAGGGACTAGACAAGGCTGCCCACTCTCCCCTTACCTATTCAATATAGTACTGGAAGTCCTAGCCAGAGCAATTAGACAACAAAAAGAAGTCAAAGGGATACAAATAGGAAAGGAAGAAGTCAAAATATCACTATTTTCAGATGATATGATATTATACTAAGTGACCCCAAAACTTCCACCAGAAAACTCCTAACCCTGGTAAACAACTTCAGCAAGTGGCTGGTAATAAAAATCAACTGAAACAAATCAGTAGCCTTCCTCGACTTGAAGGATAAACAGGCTGAGAAAGAAATTAGGGAAATAACACTCTTCACAATAGTCACAAATAATATAAAATACCTTGGTTCGAATCTAAGCAAACAAGTAAAAGATCTGTATCACAAGAACTTCAAGTCTCTGAAGAAAGAAATCAAAGATCTCAGAAAATGGAAAGATCTCCCATGCTCATGTATTGGGAGGATTAATATGGTAAAAATGGCCCTGTTGTGTAAAGCAATCTAGAGATTCATTGCAATCCCCATCAAAATTCCAATTCAATTCTTCACAGAGATAGAAAGAACATTTCTCAAATTCATTTAAAATAACAAAAAAACCCATGATAGAGAAAACTATTCTCAACAATCAAAGAACTTTCGGGGAATCACCACCCCTGACCTCAAACTGTACTACGGAGCAATAGTGATAAAAAACTGCATGGTATTGGCATAGAGACAGGCAGAAAGCTCAATGGAATAGAAGTGAAGACCCAGAAATGAACCCACACACCGATGGTCACTTGATCTTTGACAAATGATCTAAAACTGTCCAGTGGAAAAAAGACAAGCATTTTCCACAAATGGTGCTGGTTCAACTGGAGGTCATCATGTAGATGAATGCAAATCGATTCATTCTTATCTCCTTGTACAAAGCTCAAGTTCAAGTGGATAAAGGACCTCACATAAAACCAGGTACACTGAAACTAATAGAAGAGAAAGCAGGGAAGACCCTTGAGTACCTGGGCACAGGGGAAAATTTTCTGAAGAGAATGCCAGTGGCTTATGATCTAAGATCAAGAATTGACAAATGGGACCTCATAAAATTGCAAAGGTTCTGTAAGGCAAAGACACTGTTAATAGGACAAAACTGCAACCAACAGATTGGGAAAAGTTCTTTACCAATCACACAACCGATAGAGAGCTAATATTCAATATATACAAAAAACTCAAGAAATTAGACTCCAGACAATCAAATAACTCTATTAATAATGGGGTACAGAACTAAACAAAGAATTCTCAACTTAGGAAACTCAAATGGCCAAGAAGCACCTAAAGAAATGTTCAACATCCTTAGTTATCAGGGAAATGCAAATCAAAACAATCTGGAGATTCCACCTCACACTAGTTAGAATGACTAAGATCAAACACTTAGGTGATAGCAGATGCTGGCAAGGATGTGGAGAAAGAACACTCCTCCGTTGTTGGTGGGATTGTAAGTTGGTACAACCACTCTGGAAATCAGTCTGGCAGTTCTTCAAAAAATTGGACATAGCAATATCTGAGGACCCAACTATACCACTCCTGGGCATATACCCAGAAGATGCTCCAATATATAACAAGGACATATGCTTCACTATGTTCATAGCTGCCTTATTTATAATAGCCAGAAGCTGGAATGAACCCAGATGTCCTTCAACAGAGGAATGAATACATTTACACAATGGAATATTACTCAGCTATTAAAATCAATGAATTTGAGAAATTCTTAGGCAAATGGATGGGACTAGAAAATATCATCCTGAGTGAGGTAACCCAGTCACAAAAGAACACATTAGGTATGCACTCATTAATAATTGGATATTAGGCCCAAAGCTGGCAATACCCAAGATACAACTCACAGACCACTTGAAGCTCATGAAGGAAAAATGGCCCAAGTGTGGGTTCTTTGGTCTTTCTTAGAAGGAGTAACAAAATATTCTTGATTCAGAGTGTGGGACAGAATCTTAAGGAGGGGCTGTCTGGAGACTGTTCTACTTGGGTATCCATCTCATGTGCAGTCACTAAAGGTAGATGCTGCTATGGGTGCCAAGAAATGCATGCTGACAGGAGCCTGATATAGCTGTCTCCTTAGAGGTCTGCCAGAACCTGACATATACAGAGGTGGATACTCACAGCTAACCACTGAACTGATCATGGGATCCCCAATGGAGGAGTGAGAGAGAAGACTGAAGGAGCTGAAAGAGTTTGTGGCCCCATGAGGAGAGCAAAAATATCAACCAACTAGAGCCCCCAGGGTCTAAACCACCAGCCTGGGAGCACATAGGGAGGGACCCATGGCTCTAGCTGTATATGTAGGAGAGGACGCCATTTTGGGCATAGGTGGGAGAGGAAGTCCTTGGTGCAGTGAAGTCTGGATGACCCAGTGTGGGGGAATTTGTGGGTGGGGAGGTGGGAATGGGCGGGTTGTTGGGAGTACATCCTCATAGAAGCAGGAGGAGGGGGGATGGGATGGGGGTTCCTGAGGTGGGGGGGGACATGCGGAAAGGGAATCTCATCTGAAATATAAATAAAATATCCAATAAAAAATAAATAAAAAAAGATAAATGTTTATAAAACTCACAGACAAATGTTCCTAACAATATTTGTTTAAAAAGCAATCTATCAGAAACAATGTGAGGGTTTATTTACAGCTTATTAAAAGTTAACTGTAAAAAAAGAAAAAAAAGGAACGTTTATAATATATATTTGTTGTATTCCCTTGTCATTCCAACTTCCTGATGGTCCCTTTCATCTTAATAAATAGTCTCCTTTCTAATTTCACAGAAACATATAGACACACAGACACATCCATACACATAGACACACACATTGTGCATATGGGAGAAAACATTGGCTATTTGTCTTTCTGAGTCTGCCTTATTTTGATTAACATTGTTCAACGTGTTTTACTAGAAATGATTAGGTTAATTCTTCATGGCTGAATAACTCTGTTGCATATTCACACCCCATCTTCTTTAGCTGCTCCTCGGTTGATGGGTGCTTGGGGTGATTACTTAACCTGGATATAGTGTGGTACACAAACATGAGTAGATTTCTGTGGATCTCTTATGTTTCATCCCCTGAGCTACTGCTAAGGCTTTCTCTTCATTCCTGGTTTAAAACAAGTTATTTAGGATAAGTTTTGACTTTATTTTCTTTACATTTCTTGGTTGGAGTTCATTGAAGGTTTTAGATCCATGGTGAAAATCAAACGTTGAAAAATTGGGCTAATACTTCTTGAGGATCCTTTCTTTCTGTTTTGTCTTTTCTGTTCCATCTGGCTTCCAGTTACAAGCATGTCAGTTTTCTTTTGCATTCTCCTATGGCTAAGTCCCATCCACTGACTTTCAGTCTTATCTCATGTGAGTAAGAGTTTTCCTGTCATGATTTCAAGAGCACCAATCATTCTTCTCCTTTGTCTAAATGCTCTTAATCTATCAAGTATTCATATGTAATTTCAGATATTTCATTTCTTATCTCTAGATGATTACTTTTTAATGCATGTCATTTCTGTTATTGGGAGGCTTAAACTTTGCTCAGCTTTCATCAGCACCTGAGATCTTGTTGTAATAACCACCTGACTTCCATTGTTTACCAATTCACTATGTCTCTTTAAGACTCTTTTTTGTTTTCCTCATCATATTTCATGGCTCTTTGCTTTGTTGCTTGACTGATAATTATCAATCAGATGTACTCAGTAATCTATACTTTAATCTTTTTTTTTGTCTGGTGGGAATGCAAGTTATCCTCTGTAGACCATTCTACTTGATTCTATTGATTGGCTTCCACCCTTCTGCCTCAGGCTTTGCAAAGATTTGGGAGGAACTTTCTGCAGATGTCTATATCTTTCGATCTTTTAGCATAATCTCTGGTATTGACAACATCTTCCTCCTTAAACATGAACTGTCTGCTCTATAAAGGTAATTTGTCATTCTTTATTACTGCCAAGAGGTAAGCTGTGGCACATAGGAGTAGCTTACCCAGCCTTGTCCATTGAACCACTTAAGGTAGAAACACAAATGTTTCCTACTGTTCATTTATTTGTTCTTAAAGGAAGGTAGATCTTTTTTTCAGTTAGAATTTGTTTAGGAAACTCTAAATGAACATAATAAAAATTTGTGTTGCATTCTGCTCCACAAAACCTGACAATAAGTATGAAGATGTCAATACATCAGAAAGAAGCATTCATGACTGACCTCTTTCTTCAATCTCTTCCCCAGCTTTCATGTTGATTTGGCTCATACCATTTTTCCTCCCTCCCATCTTAGGTAATTGCATTAAAATGCTAGTGGTAAAGTAACTTCATTCTCTCTCCTATGTGAGATATACATAAAAGACATTTGCGCATGTAAAGGAACATTTTAATGACATATTGGGAAAATAGTAAAATTTTGTTGAATGCCATGTGTTTTCTATATCAGTGTCAACCATGCATACTGTTTAAATACCCATGATAGAAGATAGCATAAAGGCATTAAAACCTTTAGCATTTTTAATCAATAGTTACAATTTTTTTTATTTTGCTCTCCATGAATCCTATGGACCAGAATTGTCCTAACAGGAACTAAGTCCTAGTTAGCTGTAATCTTAATGAGTAAATTAAACATCTTCAAACCAAACAATAATAGTTATAGCCTTCTAAACAGCTTAAATGCATCTCTTTCTTTCTTTCCTTTGTTCTTTTTTCTTTCTCTCCCTAGTTCTTTCCCCCTCCATCTCTTTCTTTCTTTATTTTTCTTGTTTGATAATAAAGAAGTATTATATAACATGTATGAAAGTTTCTGTAGTAAAGGCCTAAAAATCAGAAATAAGGTTTCATGGTCCTTCCATGATTAATTTGGAAAAACAAAAGCAAAAAACAGAGAAGATTGTTTCTGAGGCTGCATTTCTCATTTTTAGCCTGGAGGAAAATGCCTTTAAGACTCTGCTTTATATCTAGTGAATGCTCCCATATTAGGTCTTCAAATGTGTTGTTTGAAACTCCCTTGAAAGGTTTGGCTGGAGAGTAAGCAATCTGATAGAATTCCCATGCATTCATATGTCAGATGTGGCCGAACTTTAGAAGTGGGCTGTCTCCCTGATACCTTTCATAGGCCTTAAACAACTTAGGATCTGAGCGATGATGAAAAGAAGCAACTGTGCAGACAAAGACTTGGGGCTCCAGGCATTGACTAGCTGCCTTCTAGTCCCCTTTCAATCTTGCCATCTTTCAGGATTTTGCTTGGTGTTTGATACAGCTTTTCAGAGACTTAATAGCCGTTTGGTATACTGTGTAAGAAAAGGAACATGGCTAGGACTGATTGGCTGTGAGCTGGCTGGACTCAAAAAGTGTCTGTGGAACCTTCTTCCTTACTTAGCAGTTTAACCCTTTGTAGTAAAAATACCATCCCCTCCTAGTGAGAATCAAACAGACATGTATTACCAGCTCCACACTGTTACAAAGAAAGAGGGACTTGGTGGAATTTTTGTAGCTCATTCTGACCATTGTGTCTTTCCCTCTAAACTTTGATATTTGGAAAGTACTGAGAAAATTGAGAGGGACTGAAAGAAATCATAGAAGTGTAAATTCAGAGGGTGGAGCTGGTTCAGAGCTTCAGTTTCATTTCTGGCTGAGCTCCAGGTCCCTTGATGAAGGCAATGCTTAACTACATTGATGGTTTGCCCTTCCCTCCAGTCCTTATGGATTTGACATCCTTGCTTGCTAACAGCTCTGTACCTTTCTTAATCAGTCAGAACACTAACTAATAAATTGAGAGAGGGTAGCCAACTAAGTTTTTTCTTCTTTTATCCTTCTTGGGAAATGAAAATACCAGTTATCCATGGCACATATTGGTAAGACTATCTATTTTAAATACTGGGGTGGCTGGTTGCAATATATCCCACTGGACAAATCTGTGCATCTACTTGAAGTGTTGAGTAACATTGACTTATTGTTAATAATTCTATATGATATTCCAAAACAAGAAATAAACATAAAACACGAAGGGATTTATATTCTATTGTTTCTACAGATAACCAAAAACATCTTTTAAAGCAGAGACAAGCCTGAATTTAGGTTTTGTAAAGAGCTGAAAATTCCCAGGATGGGAAAGAAGGTACTGCATGGGAAAAAGAGGCATGCTTTCTTCCAGTGACTGTGCTGATGGTATTCATATTTCATGTAAAATAGGGCCTAGGGTTCGATGAGTACAAGCAATAGAAGGGCAACCAAGTTCTTCAGCATGCAAATTAATGACAATTGAGACTGTGGAGGGAACTCATTAAAACTCAAGAACATGATGGAGATTAAAACACAGCATTAAAACAGGCTAATAATCCTATTTGAGAAAGTAATTCATTGTGGAGAATGGAAATAAACAGCGTGAACATATTTGGGGCATTTTGATATCCCTGCTAGCCTGCTTGCTTCTTTTTCCAATTGGTTTTTCTGGATGAGTTATCAAGTGGGTGGTCTGAGATACGTGAATACAGTCCCACAAAACTTTACCAGAATTAGGAATATACATGTGACTACTTTGGTATGCCAGGGAATTTAATTTTCTTGACTTTCTAAAATGAATAAAATATTTTCAAAGTTTTTAAATCACATTTAAAATTTTTAGTATGTGTGTGTGCACACGCATGCACAAAGTGCACACACAGACATATAGACACACATGCACACATACATGTACACGCACACACACACACACACACACACACAAACTTACACAGGCCTTGATGTGGCATACATCAAGCAATGAAAGTCATTGAACAACTTGATGGAGTAGAATATTCTTGTTTTTGTAATAAAAGTTATTTTACTATTTTTAACAAAATAAATATGAGAAGATAAAAGAGAAACTATCACTCACATTGACATTAGACTAGGCAAATAAACAGACGAAAAAGAGTCCCAAGTGTAGTCATAACTATCAGAGACCCACTTGTTCACACATTCTGGAGTCCTATAAAAATTCTAAATTAAAAACTATATCATATGTGCAGAGAGCCTGGTGTAGACTTGGGTCAGCCCTGAGCTATGAACTCATATGGGCTTTGTTCAGTTGACTTAGCGGGGCCTTGTTCTCCCAGTGTCCGTCATTCCTTCTGGCTCTTACATCCCTTCTGCCTTCTCTTCTGTAGAGTTCTCTGAGATCTTAGGGGAGGGATTTATGTACATATTCCATGCAGAGCTATGTGTTTCTAGGTCCGTCTCTGTGCAATGTCTGGCTGTGAGTCTCTATATTTGTTCCCCTCTGCTCCAGAAGAAGGCAACACCCACACAACTCACTGAACATGGAGAGGGTGAGCTAGTGGCTATACAGGACCTTCACCCCTACATTCATTCTGGTGTCTTTGGTATAGGACAGTACTCTGTAGGCTACTAAACGAGATGTAAATACCAACCCAGCCACAAAACCTTTGGTCTACAATTTCTCCTGCCTGTAAAATAAGCTAGTATAATGGTGGCACAGAGCATGTGGAAGTAACCAACCTATGTCTAATTTGACTTAAGGCCTACTCCATGAGGTGAAATTTGTACCTAATACTGCTTGGGTGACCAATGAGCAGACATGATAAAGCCCAGAGACCTAGGGCAAAACAAAAATACAACAGTTCTAAAATGTAACTATGAAATGACACCAAATGATATTCTGCTCTATTCATAGATGAATGCCTTATTCAGCCAGCATCAGAGAATCTCCCACTTCTTACAGTGAGTTCTAAAGGTCAAACTGAGATCAACAGAGTTGAGGCAAACACTTTTGCTCACTGAGCCATTTCTATGGCCAGGAATCAAAGCATTCTTATGAATCCCATGACACTGGGTTGCAAGGTGTATGTGTTTTGCCTGGGTAGAGGGTTGGAAGTCATTTTTATCACTGGATAGCTATAAGAAAATTTCACATTTACCATTCCAGACATTTGGACATTCCTGTATCACCTAACAGATACAGGCTGGGAATTCTAGTAGGGGTGCCACCAGCTCCTGCACCCAGTATAGCAATTGTCTTTGGTGCATTACATTTCATAGCATGTTTAATATGGTTAGGGACTTTTCTTAGAGGCCAAGAGACTCCTTCATGTTAATCTGGGAAACTCTGCCACTATATATTCAGTGTTGAGAATATCCTATGTTCAAATTTTTCCCCTTTCTTTATGGTCCCAGGTAAAGAGAAGAAAATGAGGATCTTTGAAGACCGCATTGCCTTCTCTCTCTATCTCACTCCACAGCCCACAGGACCAATGGAGATCACTTCCTTGGCCAGGTCTTCAAGGACAGAGGGCTTCTGGAGAAAATGCTGAGATAATGATTAAGGAAGATCCAAAAATAATTCCTTGTTACTCACCAAACACATGGCTTGGGAATGAGGAAAAACCCATGCTGAGTATCCCTGCTGAAAAATGGAGAATAACTAAATACCCACCTGATACAGGAATCTTTCCAGCAGTATACTTGACAGGTGGTGGTGACTCAGCTCTTATGTGTGTCAACATATTGAGCAGCTGTTTCTTGCTCTGTAGTTCAGTCCATCCCATGGTTGGGCAATTCTATTTATTTTCACATATAATGTAGTTCCAGGAGGATGCAAACTCCACAGGTCCAACATAGTGCTTGTTACATAGAAGGTTCTCAATAATTGTTTGTTTAAATATTGAATATATGTGTTAAGCTGTATTCTCATAACACTTAACCCTTGGCTCTGCTGTCTCTCCGTGACACATGGGTGCAGAGGTTACATTTTTACTTATACATCTTTAAGCAGTTCAACTATTGTTATATCACTCAGTAACATTCAAGAGGAGTGACACACATTTGAATCCTTTAAACTGGAAAGCAAGTCTGTGATTATATCAAGTGAGATGACTAATTGTCAGCAGATCTATAAGGGAGGCTGAAGGAGAGGAGAGAAAACTGTATATGTGTATTAAAGGAAATGATTTGGAAAAACTAAGTTCTTTAATAAATAATGTGTCATGAAATTAATAGTGAGTGCAGAGTATATCCTTGGATATTCCTTAAGTATCAAATACAGCTGCTTGTGAAATCATATATATATATATATACATACACACACACACACACACACACACACACACACACACATTGACCTTGCTTTGATGAAAGAAATCAATTGGAAAGCTACTGACAAATGGTATTGTGAAAAATGGTGATAAGAGATTGTACGGTTTCTGGATTCAGCAGCAGAAACCACTGGGTAGTGTCTGAAGGGTGGGTCATTTGCAGTTTTGTAATGTTTGGAAAGAGAATTAAAACAGAAAGACTCAAACCTACAAAATGCCAAGTCAAACTGGCCAGGAGATTTCTAGCAAGTACTAGGACTTAGCCCTTCTGCTCTGGCTCCCACTCAGATTGATAGACTCTCTGTTTTGTAAGAGGTAGGAGCGTTAGTGTTGTGGTGAGACCCAGGGTAATCAGAACCTGAGAAGTGGTTAAAGTTGGACACATAGATTTGTTTCTTTTCACTTACAGGATTTGATTGGATATCTCTGGTAATCTTAAGGCTTCTTCTAAACAATGTTTAATCAATAGTAATAATTAGAAGGATGCCAGAGTGTTCTTCCTTAGACCTTAGTGCATTCTTTACAGTCACATAAAATCCTTATAACTTTGATTTATTTGTCAATGTGAAGCCAAGTCTCTGAATACTTCTCTCACCTCTTGTTTATAATGGGAAAAATTAGAAACAAAAGCCCACTTAGTACCCGATGGCAGCCAGTTCCTATATAATTGCCTGTCCCTGGGTATACTTCTGTCATGGAAGGTTCTACATTTCATCTCAAAGGGTCTGGATTCCATGAACCTATGCTTTGGAGAACTGTTACATGGTTTTAACACTTCTGAAACACTGGGGAAAACTCCACCTACTAACTGGTTGAAACATATTTATTTTGGTATATATTCATTGCCTAATTCAAGACCACAAATGATTTTACTGCTTAAATGAAAACACATTTGAAGGTAAAAGGAATGTTGTCACTGGAAAACCATGAATGTGAACAACTGATGTAAGCTGACACTGTCTTGGGAAAACTAAGATGTGGCCACTTACAATTGACTAATTGATTGGATCGCTCTAGGTACCTTGAGATTATAAAAGTAACTGTAGGACCCTATATTCTGAAGAAAAATTGCAAATATCCTTGGACATTTTCTCCTTCTACTAAAATATATCAAACAAACTATCCACTGTAATTGTGCTCCATGGAACAAACCTGTAATCTTTGCTACTTACAATCAGACAGAAGGATCACAACTTCAAGATTAGCCTGGTCACCTTGTGATTCCTGTCTCAAAATAAAAAGTGGAAACAAAGGAAGAGAGTTGGGATATAGCTCAGCAGTGAGTATATGCTAGCTTATATGAGGCCTGAGTTCAGTCACACAAACACAGACATACCAACACACATAGACACACAGAGACACACATACACGTAGATGCAAGCATTGTTAATCTTGAGATTTGTAGTGTATTTTTTCCTGGTATCACACAATTAACTTGCTTATCATGGCATATTGAAATCCCAACAAACTTCAATCAGTAGATTGCCCAGTTGAGAAAATAGTAATCTAGATACGATGGAAGGAAAAAGCTGAACTGCTCATCTACTACCTTGGGAGTCCATGAACAGGAGTCCCAGAGCACAAGAGATTGATTAGTGTAGAAAATAGATTGATTAGAATCACAATGAAAGCCATAGACAATCAACTACATGAAGCACTGACAACACTTTTCTAAAAAAACTTTTGGATACAACTATTAAAAATATTAGCACTTACATTTTAATTCCCCTGGGTTTAACATCAAAAATCCTGTTAGATTTTGAAATAGGTGGAGACCATAGGCTGAGATGTAAAGAGCTTAGAAGACTACCTTTGAAGAGCTTAAGAGCTAAACCAGTCAAGAATTAAGAAGTTGAAACCCAGAAGGGCTTGGGAGATGGAACTGACTATGTCTTTGGCAAAGTGGATGTAACTTGTGCCTTTTTATTATAAGAGAGACAAACAAGATCTTGAGGGAAACACAAGTCTACCAGATGTCTCAGCGTTCCATGGGGGACATGGTGATATTTGCTAATGTGCAAAGCGTATTGAACATTAATTAAAGGGCCTGCTGTATGTACTTAGGCTAATGCAGATATTCTCATAGTGCAGATGAGAGCATATGCTGTAGGGGACTATAGGGGAAAGTGCCTTTGCTGATGGTCTCAGAAGACACAAAAGGGCAGTTAATCTACACAAACAGCTGCTTCCACATAGTCCATGTAGACAGGAGTCATGATATCTTTTGCATTTAGAGAAGTCCAAGTCCTAATGAGTCATCGAATCTCAAGTCCAGAAGTTCTCCACTGCTATCAAATGCTTGAAACCCTTCCATAACACCAGCCTCATGTCCCTTGATTTGCCTTTCATGTGACTAACATGTTGACGGGGTTTACTTCCACAGTCTTATCATTCTCAGATACTTCTTTAGCTTCTTATAT
This sequence comes from Grammomys surdaster, assembly GCF_004785775.1. NCBI lineage: Eukaryota > Metazoa > Chordata > Mammalia > Rodentia > Muridae > Grammomys > Grammomys surdaster. Next base: position 189,001 of record NW_021604618.1, read on the forward strand.
CTCCACTGTTTTTTAAAAGGCCACCTTGTGAATGCTCAATGACTCATTTGTATCTGAATGCACTATTTCCCAGACAGTAAGCTCCATGAAAGTCAGTTCTGGGCTTTTTTATTCATTACCACACCAACACTTGACACAATGACTGTCCCATATAAAGCACAATATTAAGTTGAACGACTCAATGATCTGCAGGTGCTTTAGTTCTTTCTATTGAAACACACTCTTGTATCTTCCCTGTTTTTTTCTTCCACTACCTCTTAAGTATTGCTATTTATAATATCAATACTCTGCCTTCTTGTCTTTTTCTGTGCTTTTCTCAAGTGACCTATCCCTAGACAGATATCTGCAGAGACTCCAAAATGCTGTGTCTAATTTAGAGTTGGATGTTCTGATGTTGGATCTTCTGAATACCTCTACTAAAATCAGGAACTTTTTATATTACAGCTGGAGGTGGTCCATGATGAAGGACTTCTCTGCCTTCCTGAGGCATCTCTCTGCATCATCTCAGTATGCAGAGCTCACCTCCTACCATGCATTCTTTGAGCTTGTTCTCCATAAGACTAGTCTACATAAGCTTAATTTATTGCCACTAGTTTTTGTCAGTAAAATTTTCATAGGTTCTAGTTATTAAATGACCATTTAAAATGTAGATTTGTATACAATCCTAAAGATCTGACCAGACTTTCTTGGGCCCTATTCTATATCTACTGTATAATATTTACTTGAATCTCCTTGTGTTTTGTGAAGTTCATGTTTTAGCAGGCATATTAGCAATATTTTCTCTTCAGAAAACTTGTTTATTCTTTCCTTACTCTATCATGCCGATTTGTACATTCAGTTTTTCTCTGAATCCCTTTCTGTTTTTCTGACTAATGACTAATGGAATAGCCCTAATCCAGAGATAGGAAGTCTTTCAAGCATTCTTGGCTCATCCCTGAGATGGTAAATGAGAAGCCAGTGGCAACATCTCATCTCCTGAGAGGAAGAAGTAGACATCTCTCTTTTGATATAACCAGAGAACTGACTTCTGTTACATTAGATTGGTGGTGAACTGCGAGAGGCTAGAGATACAGAGGGATGAGAGGTGATATCCAAGAAGAAAAAGGTATTTTTGAACCTATGATTAGACAGTTGAGGTTTTGTCTTTTGTTATGTATTGTAATACTAAATCCTGTATCTGAAGATCTAGGCCTATGAATTCTCACATTTACCATCTTTTGTTGTACAAACCTTAATTTAAAACTTCTTAATTTAAAACCATTGATTAAATAAAAATGACTACAGCTGATTACCAGAGGGATTAGAAGTAGATGGGTTTTGAGTTACCTGGCTGAGGGGGAAGAGGAGAAGGTGGAGAGAGGAGAAGATGCCATGGGGTAAGTGAATCATAAAGACATGGTCATGAAGACTGACCAATTGGAGTAAGAGTGGCCCAGGTGGAACATGGCAAATTATAACTCAGGGTTATAGATAGGGAAGTAGACACTAATAACTAAATAGATACTAATATCTCTAGTGCTTTAAAGGCTTATCATAAACATAAAGGTTGTGTGTCTTTTATCTGGGAACTAAATGATGTGAGGTGGGGTAGAACCCCCCCCCCCATCCCAAATAAATATTTTCAACAGCAGTAGATAGACCACTGTCTCAGAGTTTTACACATGAGCATGATCTCTCTTCTCTTGGTTGAGGAAAACGTCACTGAAAAGGGCTCAGAAGAAGAGGATTTTGGAGTGAGTTTGAGGTGAGACAGGAAAAAAGAATTGAGAGGCTTTTCAAATGCTGTACTCCCTCTTAAAATCATATGTGAAGGAAGCAGAGAGTGGGAGTATACTATCATTATTCTTGTTATCTAGTGCTTTTTGTGTGACCGGCACTGAGCGCTGACTGTTATGTCCATACCTGACAGATCTTCATAGCCCCTATGCAGGATGCACAAGTTTTCCCTGCTTTAAATGAAGAAGCAGAGATAGAGAATTGTTAGATATCCTGCTTCTGGGTAGCTAGAAAGCCAGAGATAGTTTCTACAACAATGTCCTCTCCTGGCATTTTTCCTGAAAGTATGTACTGCCTCACTCACTACTTCCTGAGACCTAAAAGGGTGATTTCTACATTCTTTTCCTATTTCTGAGTTTCCAGCTGGGAGGCTAGTACCCTCAGCATCACTGAAGGCTGACAGCCCACCTGCATTCACACACGGATGTTACCTTGCTTTCTTCTGGGCTGATTAATAGTGAGGATACATTATCAGAGTTAATAGGACTCAAGTGAAGCAGACTGGTCAAGCAAAACCCTGTAAATTGGTTTGTGTGCTTCCTCTGTCTCTTTTAATACCTGATGCTGGGGATTTTCATCCTTGTCCAGCAGGGCTACAAGGGAAAGGATTAGAGTAAATAGCTCCCACGGCAGTGATAAGGGGGCATCCAGCTGCTTCTGTGGACCATTTATTAACATGAAGAGAATTCAAATCTGCAACAGAGAAAAATCTCTTTTCTCTGCACACACTGCTTTGCTTCAGAAAAAAATGACTGAAAATACATAACCCTCTTTCAACATCTTTCTCTCTCTAATGTACTCTTTCCCTACCATTTCTGTCTCAATCTATTCAGGCAACTATGACAAAAATACTAAAGATGGACATTTCTTCCCCACACGTTTGAAGACTGAGAAGTCCAAGATCAAGGCAACTTTGTTTTCTGGTAAAAGCCTGCCTTCTGGTTCACTGATGGCTCCTTCTTCCTGTGTCCTCACATGGAGAGATGATGGACAGGGAGCTACCTCCTTCTGAATTCCCTCTGATCCCATCTGTAGCAATAACTTCAGTTCTGTGCTTCTGAAGGAGAAGAATTCACACAGGGCACAGGTGGCTCAAGCACATAGTCAAGGTTTATTTTTAACTGGCCAGAAAGTGAGAGCAGTCAGTACACCCTCCAGCATGGAGAGTACACATAGCCCATCAACTATAGCAGAGCCTGCCTTTAGCATCTGGACTTATAATTCCTGGTATACAATTTCTGCTTCATTCTTTTATAGTGGGGAGAGTCTGGGGAGATTCTGGGGTAGTTTCCTTGCTGGTGGGTTCTTCCAGGAATAGAAGGAAGTGTTTATAGAAGTTAATTTTACCATTATTCAGTCTGTTATAATCATATGGGTTAGATGCAGGGCTATGTCTAAGGATATAAGTACATGTCAAGGGGAGAAGTTTACTAAATGAAAGGTCGGCAGAAACTTGTATCTTCTGGTAATGGTGGTGGTTATACCCTGGGAGCAGCTTAAAGCATCCCTGTTGTTTGACCCAGAACACTGTCTTCTTAACCAGTTAGCTTTGCTACCTCAAACTCAGCTGTAACTTCCCTTATTTGCCTTTCCCAGCTCTTGGGCTTTTTTCTCCTTCAAATACCTTAATTTTGCAGTACTGTGTTTTACTTAGAAGTTATCAATACTTTTCAATGATTAGAACCAGAGCCAGGAAAGAGAAATATCTTTTGTGCTAAGACCTGTAATCCTAGCACTCAGGAGATAGGAGGCTCATATATCATATGTAAACTTAATATAGATATAAGTTTGATATACATAGTAAATTTGAGGCTAGGCTAAATGACATGAGAACTTATCTGAAAAAAAAATATATAAAAGGCTGGGGGAAAATAGCTCATTTAGTAAATTGTTTGCCTTGCAAGTCTGAGGACCTGAGTTTGATTCCCCACAATTGGTTTGAGTTTATAATACTAGCATCAAAGAGTCAGACTCCCTGGACAGCTACTGGACAATTTTCAGGTTAGTGGGAGACTTAGTTTCAAAAAAGCAGAGTGAACGATTTCTAAGAAAGGACATTGAAGGTTATTTTCTGGTGTCCTCTTGAACATGAATACACACATACATGTGCTTGCATGCATGCACACATGCTCTCTCTCTCTCTCTCTCTCTCTCACACACACACACACACACACACACACACACTCACAATCACACTCACTCACTCACATCTTTGCCCTTATTTCTCCTGTTGCAATATTTCTGCTTTGTCTTTGAATCACCCACAAAATGCAAAAATCTTAATTTAAGGATTTTCAATAAATAAGAAACGATTGAGATATAGAAGTTATATAACTTAGGCTCAGAAAATCTTCATATTCTAAAACTGGTATCATGCTAGAGCCTGTGTTATTCTGGAATTGCATAGGTGCAAGAATTTTTTCCCTGCGGGTTCTTGTCATAATTATTCTACATTTTTAGAGTTAAGGTCTCAGTATACTGCCTAGGCTAGCCTTGAACTCAGTATATAGCACAGGCTGCACTGTACTTCCTGAGTCCTGAGGGTACAGTTGTGAACTGCCACATCCTCATAATGATTCTGTTTGCAAGAATAGGATCATTCTTCAGAGTTTAACCGCCACAAATATATTTAATTCCTCAAATACTCCTTTACCTTCAACTTTTCTAACACCAAGAACCCCTTATGTAGTCCCTCAGCAAAGTGCAGGAAAAAAAATCTCTTTTATTATACGCAAAGCTGAGTGTGACTGCATCATTACAGTGGGCCCTCTGTGTGTAAGTGTAAAATTTAAAGATTACCCATTGGTGACTTATCAATGATGATAAGTCTTATTTTAACCTCAACATTTGTCTTGAAATTACTAACGGGAGGTGGGAGACATCTCTTTCAGACCCCTTTTATAAGAGCACCAACCACATTCATGACTGTTCTATTTCTATGGCTGAATCACTTCCAAGAAACCTCAACTTTTCTTGCATCCTTTGGAAGGATGCAGTCTGTTTCTCCTGCTTCCTCTTCCCATTGGGACAGATTTCTTGCCTTGGGATGAGTAGTGTGTGAAGTAGCAGGAGGCAAACACCCTTGGATACCTTTGTTCAAACATCACCTGTAGCAACAGTCTGGAATGGGGGAATAAGATGGTCTGGATTCCTAAAGCAACTTCTCTGTTTACTATCTATATCATCTTGAGTCTTTTACTTAGCCTTTCACTTCTCTACCAGGTCCCTACTTGCCAAATCTCGAGAAATGGGGAGAATAAAAATACACTGTAATCATGACAACAACAACAATAATAAAACTACCTTGTAAGTTATTATAGTTTGAGGAAGGTTTGAGTATATTCCAAGGCTTCATGTATAAAATTTAATATTGATTTCAAGGTATTAAGTGAGGCAGTGGGATGACTTAATATGGTTACAGTGTAACCATGTAGACATGAAGCCTTGGGGAAGAGATAAGAAATTGATGAAGTTATTAGGGTCGAGTTCCCTTGACTTTGTTCTAGTAACTGGTAGCTATGCGTATAATTTGAACCAAAGTTAAGGTTCAAATATCTGAAATTGTTTTACCTTAATGGTCCCTGGGGAATTCCTTAAAAGGGGACGAATCTGGGTAAATGCACATTATTCATTATATGATATAATTTCAAGCTTTTCCCCCATCATTTATGTGGTCTGCTGATATTGGGTCATAAGTATTGAGTCATAAGTAAGTTTCCTTTATTTAAGCTAAAGGTAGGGTTTTTTCCTAGGTCCTTATCAATCAATTCAAGGAATCGCCAATCCAGGTAAAAGGTACTCAGGGGAAATAGTGTCAGTCAATGATGAACGATACCTCTGCCTAATGCAGAAGTGAGGTAGAGGTCTTCTTAGGGGCTGTGGGGAACTGGGGAAGAATGGGGGCAAAGTGACTTTTTAGTCTTTTTTGCTCTCCCCTTTTCCACTTCCCTTCCTTCTCTTCTCTCCCCCTTTAAGGTCACAACTCCTACTGGATTATGACTCTAGTCTAGTCTCTTGTCTCATGTAATCTTAAAACATTTCCTAAAAGCCCAAATTATCCATACAGTCAGACTGAGGAGTTGGCTTAAGTACACAAATTTTGGAATACCACAAGTTAGCCTATAGCAGAGTGTCTTGACTTGAATCACCACAGTACTTAATTAGCCTAAAAAAGTAAACAGAGACACATAGCTCTAATTCAGAAACCCAAAAAGGAATTTTTATTTTTTTCTGTTTTGCCTATTTGTAAGTTCATCCTGCATGTGAAATGTCTATGAAGGAAAGAAGAGAGTGTCAGATTTCCTAGAACCACAGTTTCAGGTGGTTGCAAGACATCATATAGGTAATGGGACTGAGTCTCTGTCCTCACGAGCTGCAATGACTCTTAACTGCTGAGTCAACTCTCCAGCCTCCAGTTATGCAAGTTTTGACTCAAAAACTAATTGTCAATGGAATCCTCCAAACACTTGGAGTCTGCTAGAAAATAAATGGATCCTCCCCTAACCCCAACACTGGGAAAACATCTGGCCCTGCTAAGGGAGGAGAGAGCTGATTGCCAACATTAGTGCTTGGTCATGAGCAGTGTTGTTTCCTAGATGAGGTGCCATGAAGACGTCTCACTATTTCCTTCATGGACAACATCACCTTAATGTCTTACTCCACTTGTGATGTAAGCACTGAGGTAGGAACTGTTTATTCTGATACATCTTCCACTTCCAAAGAGTTGTATTAAAAAGGACAATGGGTAAAGAGACCATTGTGCTGAATTATATGCTAGGCTGCTTAACATTTCATGGGAAGATAGTTTCCTGATCAGGGGGTATTTTTCCTGAACAGGTGATTGATAATCCTCTTTATATTAAAATTAATTCATTAAAATGTTTTATAAGAGTATTTTAATTAATTAAAACTTTAAGTTTCATTAAAATATGTATTATATTTTGAGCATATTTTTTATTGTTCTATCATGAACAATCTAGAGATAAAATTCCAAAGCTATTTATCAAAGGGAATGGTAACACATAACATGATTTGAATCTGAGTTAATAGATCATATAAAGCACAAGAGACATTAGCAGACTTGCCAAGAACATATACATAGAATTGAACTTGATAATAGCACAAATGCCTTAAGCTTCAAAATCAAGAAGAGAAATTTCACAAGCTGTGCCATTTAAGACCTTCTAAGCATACTTAGTAAGTTTCAACATATTAAATAATATCATAGGTCCTGAAGGTACAATAAAATGGAAGCTAGTTGATCATACATGAGCTAGTGGAAAACAGTGATATAATATAAGAAAATTGGGAGGATAGTCTAGAACTTTTATTGTGGATATAAGAAGGCAACAGGAGTGTAGGGGAGATGTGAGATGGTAATTGAGAGCAAATATGTTCACAATACATTGCTTATAAATGTGAATATGTCAAATATTTAAAAATGGTAATTAAATTCTTGCAACTAAATTTATCAACATACATTGAGAATCTTTTTTGTTACGTTCCATTAAGATTGGTCATGCAAGATTGGTTCAACATATATAAATCAATAATTCTAATATAGCATATAAATAGACTTAAGGATAGAAATATGATCATTTCAATTAATGCATCGTTGTGTTAAGGGAACCTAGGGGTAAGGGACATATCTCACTACAGTGAAAGCTAGATACAAAAACTTACTAACTAAATGGGGGAAAACAAAAGTTTTCCTACAAACTCTGGAACAAGAGTGTATACACTTTTTATTCTAACCAGTATATTGCTCAATGTCTTAGAAAATTATATAAAAGAAAGGAGTAAACGAAATCAGATAGGAAAGGGAAGGTCAAATTATCCCTGTTTGGAAATGATTTGATTGTGTACATAAGAGATCCTAAAGACTTCTCCAGAAGATTTCTTGCCCTGTTAGACAACTTCAGTAAAGTAGTTTTATATTAAATTAAGGTAAAAAAAATTAGTAAGTTACACACACACACACACACACATATACATATTTATATATACATATATATATATGAAAGGTCATATATTCATTTGAAAGGTCTATTCAGTTCATTCTGTATTTGTTGATTATAGTATTTGATTTTTTACATTTAATTTTAGTTTTTCACATATTCTGAGAATTTATCTCTCATCAGGTGTGCATCTAGCTAAGGTTTTCTGTCATTCTATAAACCGTTCCTTTACTTTGGTGTTTATTTCCTTTGATGTACAGAAATTTTCACATTTCATCTAATTCCATTTTTCAGTCTTGAAGTAGGTTTTTAGAAGTCCCTGCCTATGCTTACATCCTGACCATCTTGACTTGTCTTATACATGCCTTCTTCTAGTAGTTTCAGATATTACATTAGCCCATTGATTTGTTTTGAACTTGTTTTTGTATACACAGTCTGAGAGAAATGGATCTGATTTCATTCTTCTACATGTGGAGATTTATTACCAACCTGACTAATGACTGTGACTCTCTAGTGTAAATTGAGAGTAGGTTTTGTGTTTACTATAGTTCTTTCTGCTTGGGTTTGCCTGAGCTGTTCAGGGCCTTTGGTATTTCTATAGGAGTTTTAGATGTTTTGTTTGTTTGTTTGTTTGTTTGTTTGCTTGCTTTTCTCTTTTTGCAGAGAACATCATTGACTTTTGGTAGAGATTGTGTTGAGTCTGTAGATCACTTTAAGAACGATAATCATTCTTGCATTGAGTCTTATCATTGGCTTTTCCTTTTGCCTGAAATTGCCTTACTCCAGGGGCCTTTATGTCTCATTCCATTATAATCTGTTAGGTCTTCATAAAGATGTCACTTTCTTTACTTTATCTAAATTACAACACTCCACTCCATGTGCACTCTCTGTTTCACTTCCATGATATTCATTTTCAGTAGCTTTAATCTCTATGTTAAAAAAAAAACAAAAAAAAACCAAAAACCTGTACTCTCATTCCTTGTGTTGTTTATTACACTTTCCTTCTCTGTAGTGTGCACATTCTGGAAGGGTAGGAACTTTTATCTATTTTTGTGGTCTTAGTACCCAGAACAAGCATGATGTATTTAGTTTTTCTTGAATGAAGTAATGTGTTGAGTTCCAGGCTCAATTTTTTCCCATGTGGTTTGGCTCATTAAATTCGCCTAATAACTCTTTGGAGGGGATTTAGTTTTATTATTATCTTAATTTTTCCATTTGGGAAATTGAGACTTTGAGAAATTAAGTAGCTTATCTAAACTCCTACTGCTTGCAAGGCAGAGCCAGCTTTCAAACCCAAGAAGTCTATTCCTAGAGCCCTCATTCTTTTATCATCACATTATTCTCCAAGTAATCTTTATTTGCGGAGTTATTTAATGCTAAATAACTGGCTTAATACTTTTTTGGAGTTGATTTACTGTATCAGTGAAACTCAACAATAAGAGTCCATCTAAATGGAAACTTCTCTTCTTCATTTACAGAGGAAGCTTGGAAGGAGGTCTTTAGGAAGCTTACAGCTATTCAAAGGATAAAGAACCCAGGCTTCTTATGGTGTACTGCTCTGCCAGGCTGATCATGTTGGCTATGCTGCCACTGGACATTTAGTTCACATGTTAGACAGAAAGCAGGAGAAACAGCCAAAGACAAAATGCAGGGACAGATCTACTTCCTTTAAGTTTGTCTATGGTCTACAAATAATTGAGTAGAAGCACCTTAAACATAATGTGTTGTTAGGAGGGTAAAAAATGTGGATTAGATAGGCCAGCATTGTCCTACCCATGTTCTTCTTAAACTCATTAAGATCTTTATATTAGAGTGTAGTGTCCTGTAATAATCAGAAAGCTCAAAGGAAGTTGGCATAAACAATTAGGAAATGCACTTATCACACACCAGGTGTTCAGAAGTAGGAGAGATTACAGCAGCAATTCAGTGTAGATCCTCAGAAATTAGACTCCTCATCTCTTTCCCTTTGCTGAGTTAGCAGAGCCCTTCTCTTTATGCTGAAGGCATGGTGCTGTGACAATTCCAGGAATCAGATCCACACGAGATGCACACTTAGAAGAAGAAGTAGGACTTTTTCTTCTCCCTTTCAGGAATAAGGTCTTCTCTTCTGGAGACCCTTAGTGGACTTCTCAAACGTTGTGCTCATTGCAGCCAAGCAGGTTTGACATTAACCAAAGTGGATCTGCTACTTACATGAAATGAATGGCTAACTTTGAAGGTCATGACTGCAAGAAGCTTGGAAGAAGCCAGAAACTAATTTTGTATTCTGTTAGCAAGAAAGAGGACAATAGAAATTGGACAAACAACCACTTGTATGTGCCAAAATAATAATCATTCTTCTCAAGATCACTACAATTTGGTTCATTCTTCTCAGCTAGTTTTTGAGTAGTAATTTCCTTGATGTTAAATTTATGATAGATACATTTCCAAAAACACTTAGCCATTAGAAAAGTTAGAATTTGAGGCTTGAATTAATTTGAATTATGTCTTTGATTACATTTCTGTAGTCATCCTGTATATGCCTTACATATTTTATTTGCAAAGTGGAAATTAGAGGACTAGAAGAAGCTCAGAAGCCCTTCCCAGGAGGTGTAAGCCAATTTCTTCATACACTGTCATCCTTGTAACTCACAATTGTCCCTGTGTTAGTCTTTCTGTAATGTGCTCTTTATGTGACTGAAGCCAATGCAACAATTCATCATTGCAGACATTAGATCCTCAAAGACAACTCTATAGAACCTGAACTATTTTCCAGGGAAATTGATTTCCCAATTTTAACTTCACGGCTGAGTTGCTGTGCAGTTTATAAATAAATAGCATGAATAATTTAGTTGAAGATTTACTGTGACTTACAGATATCATTCATTTTGATTTTTCCCCCCAATGTTCTCTAAATATTCTGTTTTCAAGGAAATAGGATCTTCAGAATCAAAGTTACTGGAGTTCCTGGCAGATTTGATGAAGGAGTTTTCTCTACATGGTACAAGTTTATATTGGGCTTAGGTCAATTTATAATGAAAGGAAAAGAGCATTTGCTGATGTGTTCTGTAAGCTGTTGTTCTTGTATCTAACATATATTATCTAAGAAGCTTTAACATTCCATTTTATACACATGAAGAAAAGGCTACAGATATTGCTCACCTGGTAAATGTGATTACTGTATAATCCTGGAAACGCGAGTTTATCATCCACCTAAAACTGAGTATGGTGCATCCCCATAATCCCAGTTTGGAAGTGGGGTGAAGTAGGGTTCAGAGACAGCAAAATGCTTGAAGCTTACTGCAGCCAGTCTAGGCAAATGGAAGAACTTCAGTGAGAGAGCCTGTCTACAAAACCAAGGTGGAAAGCAATTGAAAAACAAGACATTTGACATTGACCTCTGGCCATCATGTGTATATATGTAATTGTGGATTTGTACCACACACACTCACATGTGTTCACAGCCACATGAAAATGTTAATATACTATTGCACCTCCTAAAAGGACATACACACACACACACACACACACACACACACACACACACACACA
>NW_021604618.1:205264-227333 GCF_004785775.1 Grammomys surdaster
CCTCTTCCTTCTTCTTTTGTATATTTAGTGTTTCGATTATTACATGGCAGGAGGATTTTCTTCCTGGTCCTACCTATTTGGTGTTCTGTAAGCTTCTTATACTTGTACAGGCATCTTTTTCTTTAAGTTCAGAAAATTGTCTTCTATGGTTTTGCTGAAAATATTTTCTTGTCTTTGGAACTAGGAGTTTTTGTCCTCTTCTATTCCTATTATTCTTAGGTTTGGTCTTTTCATAAGGTCCCAAATTTCCTGGATATTTTGAGTTAGGAACTTTTCATATTTGGCAGTTTGTTTGATTGATGTATCCATTTCTTCTATGGTTTATTCTATGCCTGAGAGTTCCTCTTCCATCTCTTGTATTCTGTTGGTGATGCTTGTGTCTGTAGTTCCTGTTCTCTTTCCTAGGTTTTTCATATCCAGGGTTACCTCCATTTGTATTTTCTTTATTGCTTCTATTTCTGTTTTTAGGTCTTGGACTTTTTTATTCATTTCTTTCACGTATTTGGTTGTATTTTCTTGTATTTCTTTAAGGACTGTCTTTGTTTCCTTTTTATAGGTTTCTGGTTGTTTGTATTTTCCTGTATTTCTTTAAGGGAATTATTTATGTCCTCTTTAAAGGCCTCTATCATCTTCATGAGATGGGATTTAAGGTCACAGTCTTCCTCTTCAGGCATGTTAGGATATGTCAGGCTTGCTGTAGTAGGAACACTGAGTGCTGATGATATTACATTGGCGTCCTTTGATTATATTCTTGTACTTACTTTTTGCCATCTGGTTGTTTCTAGTCTTGGCTGGTCTGGGTGTCTTGGGTGGAGCAGACCTTCTGGGAAGCCTGCAGATCTGTGGGATGGTCAGAGTGGTTCACCAATCTGATACTGCAGGTGTAGCTATGGACCAGAAGGAAGTACCAATAGGAGCTTAACATCTAGTTCTTCTGGGAAACCTGAATAAACAAGAATAATCTGTGTTATTTAAGAAGTCTCTAGGGGCAACCTGAACAACAACTCACAGGGAAGTATCGTGGGGCTGTGGGGCTGTGGGGCTGTGGGGCTGTGGGGCTGTGGGGCTGTGGGGCTGTGGGGCTGTGGGGCTGTGGGGCTGTGGGGCTGTGGGGCTGTGGGGCTCTGTGGGGCTCTGTGGGGCTGTGGGGCTCTGTGGGGCTGTGGGGCTGTGGGGCTGTGGGGCTGTGGGGCTGTGGGGCTGTGGGGCTGTGGCTCCGTGGCTCCGTGGCTCCGTGGCTCCGGGGCTCCGGGGCTCTGGGGCTCTGGGGTCATGAGGTGTAGGACTGGAGCAAGAGTATGGTCAAGTCATGCCCAAACCCAAAAAATCTCTCCCTGAAATGGAAGGAGTATGATAATCCCAGAACTGCATTGTCCTGGTGCCTGCATGTCCTGTGTATGCACATAGCCAGCACTGCCATCTTTGCCACAGAGGAGGGTTACCTAGTCCAAACGCCTGGTCAGATTTCCTCTGCCCTTACAAGGTAAGGTTTAAATAGCCTTTGTTATCCCTACTAAAATGAGCTGTCTTACTGAAGCTGCCCCTCCCCACTTCCTCAGATTCTCAGAGTCTCTTCCCCTGGTGCTCATGGCCGCCCGAGGTCTGTGTCACGTCCAGACATCCCACCTAGCTTTCCCTCTCAGGGTCCACAGTTGTGATAGTAGTTGGACCAACTATGTGGCTTCAGGTAAGGAAGCAGAGCCTGAATATCACTGTAACCAGCATTGGGACTTTTATTTAAAAATCCATGCCTTGTGTGTGAGTTACATTCTTCATACATGTAACTCACATCCAAATTCTTTTTTTAACTATATTTTCAGTTAGTTTATAAAGTAGTAGATTATATATGGCTTACTCATCCATCTTTAGTTTTTGTCGTTTCTTCCTCAACGCTACCTTTTACTAGCTCCCTGATCTACCCTATTCAAACCACTCTAACTCTAGTATTTTCCCCTTTCATTTACATATAAAGTATATGTAGAACCCTCTCCCTGCCACTCATAGCTTCTTTCTTGCTTCCCGTCTTCTACAGATACTCCAGCTTAACCACAGAAATCTAAATCCTTAGTGGGAGAAATAAAAAACAGAACCTTTTCCTCTGTTGGAAGAAAATATAACTATTTCATATTGTGAAAACAAATATCTATTTCCTTCTTGATGAGTGAATACAAGATTTTTGACTCAACCTAAGGCTTCTGGTCCAGATCTACTGCCTATGGATAGTAATCAACAGCAAAAGAAGTTTCTGCGATCAAAGTTGAGAGCAGTATTAGTCTACATGTATAAACACACATATTCAGAAATCTTTTTAGCAATATATGCATTCAATAAAACAAAGTTATTCAATCTCCCCACAAGGTATATGACTTCCGTAGGTTTACAGTGCTCCATATAGGCCTCAAATACATTATCCATCAATCAGTCATTCCATAATTCATCAGAAGTATGATTGTTTGCTTCAATGAATTTTGCTTTATTCATAACAAAAGACATTTCCTTTTTTATGTTTTTTTTTCAGAAATGGCAATAAACTTCCCTTTCTGTGGTGTTTATATCATGAGTGCAGAATATAATCAATCTAGATCAAAGGACATATTCTGTTAGTTCTGTTGGAGGTTTCTCTTTTCCTTGATATCATTAAGTCTAGAATATGTCTAGACTTAATGAGGTCATGAGTTCAACTGAGCTAGAAGGTACAAGTGTTACTACCAACTTTTTGTTACAGGACACTTTTTTCTTCTTTTTGTCTATTGTCCCCTTTGCTCCCCTTTCTTCTTCATAGAAAAAGAAACTGGAGATATTACTCTAGACTTATGTGTGTTTCACTGACAAATCTATCCACAGGAAGGAAATCCATCCTGCATTTCTTCCTTTTACTAGACACTTTTGAGGCATAGGAATACGATTGTTCAATTCTATGCTAGGCCTGTGCTGTGGCAAGGGAGGGAATATTTTCTGGGTGGAAAGTACACTTAATATTGTTCTAATTCTAGCCACACAGTTCAGTTCTGTCTACCTACTTCCTTTAGGACAGACTTGATTGTGATGTAACATAATCTGAGTAGAATAACTATGATGAAGTCCTGGTTATAGGACTAAACAGCTGAGTAGCTTTTATTACCTTCACTCCTTGAACTGCTTACTCTTATATATGCTCAGGAATTTGAATTTAGATAAATTACATAATATCTAACTTCCTGCCAGCTTAAGACAATTAATATGCTACAACATTTTATACATATAGGGAATCTAGTACAGCAGAATAACAGGCTCTGGAATCAGATGTTTATATTCCCACCTTACTACGTAATACCCATATGCCTTTGGGCACAATAAAAAATCTTTAAGACTCAGTTGTCTCATTTTCTCATAAATTAATGTGTCATGGGGTAGAAGGGAATCCACCATGCTCAGCATGGCATGACATACAGTAATCATTCACCCAGTAATAATTTCTTCTCTCTTTATTATCAATTGTTCTCTGCTTTTTAAATTTCTGTGCACATACTTTACTTGCTAGCAAATTGATACTGTGGTGTCTGGCACAGGAAACAAAAGTCTTCCTTTCAAACACATTGATTGATCACCAGCAAGAATTTAAAATTTAATAAAGTTAATGGTTGGTTTTAGCAGCAGTAATTCAAGCAACTAAAAAGCCCAAAGCTAGGGTAGACTTGGGTAGCTTTTAATCTCTAGGGTCTACCATTCTGGGTGGTGTGTAGAGAATGAACAACAGATGCTACCTGGCTAAATCTTCAGTCTTTGGAAGGCTTACTTTCATAACAACTAATACTAAATACTTAACTGTGTCAGCCTGAACTAAGTCTTTGTAGCTGGCCTTTCATATTGCTGGGTGCAACCACCTGCTTGTCAAAGACACATTGGGAAAAATTGTGTCCATGCTGAATATAGATTATTGAAAGACACACTGTTTCTTGTCATTAGTCTTTAAATAACACAATATAGCAGAATAGACATTTTGTATTAGAAAGAAAAAGTAATCTATAAATGCTTTACAGTATATTATAGAATAGGGTGTACATAGTACATATGCAAATACCCTGTTATTTTGTATAAGTGACCACAGAACTTGATATCTGGATGGAGTCCTGAAAATAATACCCATGTGTATTAAGAAATAACTATACATGTTATATCACTTTTAATTCTTATTTCTGGTACACTGTTTCTTCTATTTTTATATATGAGGAAATGAAGGTCTAGAAACATAATTTGGTCAAGAATCACACAACAGTTAAACTGGAGGAGTTAGAACTTAACTTCTGACTTTTCTTCCACTAGAACTAGTAAACTTGTTGAGACCACATCCTGGTAATACAATGTTCCTGTCTTAGGATAGATGGGATGATGATGGGAACCAGGGATTGAATCTTCCCTCTGCTTCTAGATTGTTGGATATTATAGCCCTTGGCATTTTAGGCCCATGACAGCCAATGCCATTCATCCAATTGCTGATATTTATATTCCAGGTGGTCCACAACTTCTTTGTCAACTACTTCCACTTTGGTCCATACCTATGGATTATTACTGTTACTGTCATGGTCTTGGTGAGGAAACAGTACATGACAACAGAAATAGTCGTGACATTGACTTTGTAAGTAGATGAATCAATCACTTTAGAACTATAGCCTCCTGAATTGTGGGAAAGAACTTGTTCTGTCTTTCCCCCTATCTTTCCATTTTCAATGACAGACATAAAAGCTCCATTCCCCTTTTGGATTTCCTCCCTGTCTCCTCCTCCTCTGCCTCTCATTTTCTGTCTTCCTTTCCTTTTTCTTCTTTACTTATGGTTTGTAAGAGCTTGTGATTCATTTAGAGATGATCAAATGTGGAATTAGAAAACTCAAGAGGAAGCAAACATTCCTCTCATGCTCTGATCTAGCCCTCCACACCCCTTTCCATGCCTGGCTGGGACATGACACAGTTTTTCCTGCATTTGCATCATCTAATGCCACAAAGCTTCTCACTGTGCCTGGCCTGATTAAAGATACCCATTAGCTTCAGAGGTCACTGCCCTACCCCTCTCTTCAACTATATTTAATGAACAAGTATATCTTGTTTGTGTGACATTTAATTTTATACAATGTTAATTTAAGAAATAGATTACTACAGTGGATATATTAATGGTGATGTCTTCTCAATCTATTACTGAGCTGTCGGTTTGTCCCTGAAAAAATATTACTGGGCCAAGACCATTGCTCAGTAAGAGTAATTTTGCATTGCAGATGACTGTGCCCTTGTTTTATCAAGGCTACATTCTGCATACTGCAGACATTCTTTACTTTCTACAAATTGGGATAGTGCTGTTGTGGGAATGTGGCTGATTCAGATGAGATGTACGCCATCTCTCTGCAGAAGTCCGTCTTCATTTTTGTTGTTTAGTCATCCCTTGGAGGGAGGATGCCCAGTCTTCATTTATTTAGTTTTATACTGTTTGTTTCTTGGTCTTAACTTTGAAAAGAGTGAATAATGATGCGTTCCCTCTCATGATTCATGCTCCTCTCTATTCCTTGCATTATCCGTACATAGTCTTGATCTCCTTTTCTACTTATCTATCCTTTTCTTTGCTAAGTTACCTTTTAAGATTCTTTAAAAAGTTACCCTAATTATTAATCCATGCTTCATTGGTCTGTGTATTGTGCATGTCTTTAAAAATATACATTAGTGTGGTATACTTATGTAATTTTATTTATGGTAGGGAATTTGATTGTTTGTGGATTATCTAATCCACAAAACATATCTGATTCAACTGAGTGTAAGATATGAAGTGATCAAGCCTTAAATCTGTGGCAGATAGTCTTTTAAATCATTTAACATTAAACATTTTAATTTCAGCTGCTTTTTTATTTTTAATCATTATGGAGCTTGTGTGATCTCATTTTTGCCTTCTGTGTACTCACTTGTTTGCCTATAACTGCTTCTTTTCTTGTCTTTGTGGCTGTGAAAGGGAGCCCCAGTGGCTGGCTGGCATACTGTTGATCGCCTCCCATCTTTCCTTTGTTGTGGTTTGATGGAGTGGTGACATGTTGCTCCCAGAGGGATCCATGTCTGGTTTATGTAGGACCCTGATCTTGTGACAAGGAGGCATGAAAATTTTTAAAAGCTGTCAGTTTCTGAAGGTGTGATGATTTTTCTTGTGGAGAGGCAACAGCAAAGCATTGCATGGTCACGGTTGCAGTAGCAAAGAAAACCTGACTGTGAGGATCAGCCTCAGTTTCTTCATTGTGACTTGGAACTAATGATAGTACTTCCATCTCAAAGTACTGTCCTTAATTATCTCCTATTAACCATTAAGGTTAATAGGAGATAATTTATGCAATCTGTTTACTAGTGGTGCCTGACACATTGATGAATGGTTTGCAATTAATAGCCTAACTCCAAGCTGAGTGTTCCACTAATACCACGATGTCCAGCTAACAACACAATGTTCTGCTCTACACTAAGACAATTTGCTCTTTTATTAATGTGGATATGATATGGATTCTGTGAAAATACAGTAGAAATCTAGGGATGAGGACTGATGTTCTGTGTCACTGTACTTAATTGTGAGCAGACACATTCATGCTTCATGTGCAACAGACTGTGACAGCTGAAGGCACGAACATGGCTCACTGTAATCAAATACAACTTACAAGTTCTTATCTCCAGATCGATATTCAAGTAGTTATTGTGTCGCATGGTCATTACGCATAAATGGCAAATGTGCATGCACCTTCTAAATGTGATCACTCCTACAGAAAACTGTGGTTTTAACCCTCCAGTTGTTCTTCCTATATTGTTTTCTGTTTCTAGCCTAATTAGCTTTCATGCACCTGAGGGGATAGATACGGTGAAGGAAGAAAGGGCCTAAGTTAGGTATATGTGGTATGAGTTCAGAGGATATTCCACAAGAAGGTAAGAGATGGCAGTGACCCAGGCTGTGTTAGGGCACAGTGGCCTACCATTGAGAAGCTGATAGGTTTGGGTTCTTCCTTCTTCTCAATGCCAGATGCATAGTGAGTTCATGTCAGTCATGTCCTGATCAAATGTCTCAGTCAGGTTTCAGCTACTGTAATGAGTGCCTCAGATAATCAGTTTATGCAAAGAGAAGTTTGGGGGTAGGAGAATAGCTCCAGCAGTGAAGTGCCTGTTGTGCCAGCATGAAGCTCTGAGTTCACATTCCCATTTCTGTCAGGCAGTGTGACTGTGATGGCTGGAGGAGAAGTGTTGGAGATGGGAAGATTCCAGAGTTCTCAGAGAGCCAGCCTAGCAGAATCCATGAGCTCCAAGCACAGGGAGAGCCTCCACTTCAAAAATAAGGTTGAAAGCAAGAGCAGAAGACACCTGATGTCAACCTCTAGCCGCCATATGCCCCCCCCCACACCCCAGTGTATATACCACACATGTGAGTGTATATTCTTAAGTATAAAAATATAGCCTGCTTAGTCCACACAATGTTATTTGTATGTATATGTTAGCCTATGCATTATAGTTATACACCCTAGAGTTAAAAATGTCAAGTCTAATTGTCAGTCTGGGTATTGAATAATCCCACTGCCTCTTTGTAATTGACTTTTGCTTGATACATGGCCACATTCACTTGTTTATCTATTACCTATGTGACTGCTTTCACTCAACTATAGCAAAATTGAGTAGTTAGAGTTGGAAAATATTTAGTGTTTTCACCCTTATGGAAGTATTTTTGCCAACAATTCCTCTACCTTAGTGTAATAGTTTTCTTTCTACAGATTAACGTTAGGAATGGTACTATGAAGTGTGGGATATATACTTTGAAGTCTCCTTGAGATTGAAACCCACAGTTCTCACTGAGTGATGTTAGGTCCCTCTTTCTGGCCTTGTCAAGTGGGATAAGGATGTTATTTATATTGCGATTTCTTATGAGGAAAGAATATGATAATGCGTGCAAGGTATTTAATAAGTCCTGGGGTTTGGACAAAATTTGGCATATGCTAGCTCTTTATAAATGTCAAAAGATTGATAAGCAGCTGGAAATAAGAAGTAGGATACCAGGGTGCAGGAGATCATCTATGTGTAGGAAAAGCAGGTTGCAATTTATTCTGTAAATTTGTTTATGTTTTTTTCCCTCTATCTTGAGCAACCGTCAAGGCGAGGCTTGCTCTTGTGAATGATTCCACCACTGCTGAAGGCTTTCTTGTGTATCTGTGCTCTGTAAGCATGGCTGTGTGAGGCTTGGTTATAGGAGATGAATTATAGTCAAGCATTTCCCAGAGTTTTTCCAGATCTTTTCAGTGGTGCCAAGCCATAGTCTCTCCTTCTTTCTTTATGTCTGCTTGTATAGGAGTCTCAGCCCACAGGTTTTTCTCTGTCACTGTGGGTGGTTTTCTATCCTGCATCTGTGGAGTATAGATCATATCAACTGCCCAGCTGTTATACCCTCAGCTGTTCATACAGGGCACCTGGAGGGGTGTGAAATGCTTTTGTGTTTCATCTGGGTATGTTAATGGATGTCTACATTTGTCCCCACAGGTGTTACTGGTCTGATCTGAGAAGTATTTCACAGGATAGAAAGTGTAAAATGGAAACTCAAAATAAGGAATGTTCCCTCCCACTGAATGGGAAAGATACCACTTACTAGTCATGCTCCTGAGAAGTCACAGAAAGATATGATTTAACAGTCATGCCTCCCAAGAAATCACAGAAAGATAGCACTTACCAGTCATGCTCCCCAAGAAGTCACACCACACTGGACATTCAACTCACCTGGAAAGATTTAGCTTCCCTTTTCCCACTGGATTTGTATTCTTGTTACACAATAGGCTGTCACTGTTATTCCACAAAGTGCATCCTTTATGGCTTGCCCTTACGTGTGCCTGTTATAAGCTAGCTACTTACCTTAGCTGCTGCCATTGAACAACATTTTCTGAGCATTGATTCTTCTAAGTGCTGGGTTAGGCACCTGTGCCTATGGTTGGAGTTATCTCAGAGCCCAACACACATGAAGAACTCTGTAATTATTTATTGAACAAAGGCTGAGTGATAATAAAACAACAAACACCAGATACAGCTGCTGCCTTTATAGACTTGGGATGAGTGAAGGAAAGGTGGATTTAGTCTTACTCTGTGCATGATGATCAATTCTATGGAAGAGACATTTACAGACAGGCAAACAGAGGCTCAAATGAAAAACAAAATACTTGTGCTGGGAATGGGTTACTTCTTTTGGAAACATTGCCAGTGGGGCTTCATAGAGCCCATTACAGGCAGTTGCTATTGCTATTGCTTTTGGATCACCTGATCCCCCACTCCCCTAATGATAGTAAAATCCTGCTTCTGAAGATACCACCTACTTGAGTCATAAAAGATGGAGAAAACAAGCTACTACTGGCCTGGCAGCTTCACTCCTATTGAAAAGCTTCAGCTTTCATAATTTTGGAAGGTTCTATGTGTAGAACTACTGCAGGAGAAAATAATCATTAATCATACCAGCTGTGAACCCTGAGATCTACAATAACAAAACCTTGAAAAGACATGTCTGGTGGTGCAATGGTGGGAAAAAGATCAGCACAATGCTTGACCATTTTCTGATTGGATTGAAATATTTCTCTCTAAAAGATAAAGCCTGTACCTGTCTCTATTATCAGGCCAAAAGCATGTTGCTAGGTAAATCATCAGCCCTAGGGGGAAACCTACTACTATTGTTTTGTTATGTGGACACAGATTAGGTAAACTCCTGATGACTTATCATCATACCTACAAACCAATATATGTCTCAGCCCTCATCTGAGAAGCTTCAATTTGCTGAGACCACAGATTGCTAAGGCTTAAAGAATAACAGTATCAGAAGCCTGTGCCAGTTTCATGCTATGCATCAGAAAGTACTTCATGCAGGGTTTAATCTTGCAGTCATCATTTTTTAAGGTTTATTGTTCTTTATAGATAAATTTTTTCTCAAAAACCATATTTTTAGAAAATGAGCAATTTGAAGAGTATGACAAACATGTTTCTTTTTAGTAATAAACTGAATTTTGGTTAATAGGTTGTAAACAGTGTCCTGGCTTACCTAGGATGACTGAGATAAAAGTTAGAATGTTCTTCACTAAGAATAACCAGGTCCCTAGGACTAAGGGATCTTCTCTTATGCATGAAGGCTATACTTAATATATAGGCCCAGATATGCTGCCTCTGAGTTACCTAGAATATCTAGTAAAAATACAGCTTCTTTCTAGCGTTGTTATAGAACTCTTGAATATGATTTGTGATGGGAGATCTGCAAGTTATCTTTAGGTACACTTAAGTTTCAGGCCACATGTCTTTGGTCAGGGAAACAGAACTCGCAGTAGGAATTTTGAGTAAGAGACCATTTAGTGAAGAGGATTTAAAGATTGCACTTTTATTCACAAGGCCAGTGAGCAAAGAACAGCAAGTGGATTTCAGGATTTCAGGAATATTAGTGTGTAAATATGGTAAACAAGTCTTTGCCACAATCTCAGGTGACATGGTTTGTGAGGAACCCCAGAAGTCTTTCTGGTCTGGATTACCTCATTCAGGATAATTTTTTTCTATTTCCATCCATTTACCTCAAAATTGCATGTCATTGTTTTTATCAGCTAAGTAATACCTCATTGTGCAAATGTACTGCATTTTCTTTATCTATTCTTCATTTGAGAGTCATTCAGTTTGTTTCTGATTTCTGGATATTATGAATAAAGTTGCTATGAACATAGTTGAACAAGTGTTCTTTTGGTAGATTGGAGTATCCTTTGGTTATATACCCAAGAGTGTTATAGCCAGGTATTGAAGTAAATTGATTTCCAATTTTCTGAGGAACCTTCTTATTGATTTCCATTTTGAATGTACAAATTTTCACTTCCACTAGCAACTCCATTCATTTCTCTCAGCTGCTGGGGGCCTGCCTGGCCTTTAGGAGAAGGAGATGAGCTGGAACACAGAATTTGATGAAGGCTAAACACCAAGTGATTCCTGGCCTTATAATCTTATTATTTGTGCTTTATTAAGCACTGAAAACTTTATTCTTTCCTATTGTTTGATACTTTAATATGTCCTAAATAAGCTCTGGTCTTTTATTCTATAACTCTCTTATTATTTGTGCTTTAGTATGTGCTGTTTTCTTATTTGTGCTTAAATAAGTGCTGATTCCTTATTCTGTAACTGTCTTATTATTGTGCTTTAAGTAAATACTGGTGTCTCTCTTCTCTGGCTCCTGGACCTTTTGCTGGCCAGGACAGAAATTTGGAACTCATTAACTATTTGTGATCCAGAGAGAAAAGAAAGGAAAGAAAAGGTCACACACAGAGACAACATACACACTAGACTAAGCAGAAATGGCTACATCACCTTTCTTTATTGTTTTCAATCTTTTATAGCTTTTAGACAAAAAGTTCTCCATGTAAGAAAGAATTATCCCATAGATAAAATGTTACATAAAAGGGGAGTAAAAGAAGGATATCAATAACAAGGTCAAAGCAGTGTTTCATTTTGTAAGCTCATTATAAGTTCAAAGCAACAGTTTTTACGTGGCCTTACTTTATCATAGTGCACATTTGTGGCTTCAATCTTGGACTTGGATATTTCAACACAAATTGGTCATAATCCTATACATGTTTTGTAGTGCAATTATGAAAGTTCATTGTATTTCTTATTATGGAACTGTTACTTACTATTTATAAGGAGTGGGCACACCCTATTTTTGATTCTAACTTTATTACATCATTCTAGCAAAATAGCTAAAACCACCTCTTAAAATTTTCTTCCTAAAAGTATTTGAATCAAATCAGGAATTCTATGGAATCAATTAATAGATTAATAAATAAATTAATAAATAAAATTAAATAAATTAAATTGATAGATTATTAATTAAATTAATTATTATTAATTAATTATTTAATAAATTAAATTAATAGATTAATAAATAGATTAATAAATCTATTAATTTATTTAAACAGCAGTAATTCATGACAGTTGATCTGCAGGAAATTTGCTTAGTAGGGTGAGTTAATGCACAGGAATCCATAGGCTATATAATAGTGACAGTGAAGAAAATAGCAGAATATTATTAGGAATCACTTCATTGACTTTTATTACCAGTCATATTTTGATCTATATATCCTGGGCCTCTGGGCTGCCTAGCCTCTGGTACCTGATCATCTATACAGTGTCAGGGGTGGTTCTGTGTAGGCCTCAACTTGTAGCAACCATTGATTGGCCATTCACACAAGTGTCATCAGAGAGGCATTATCTACCAAAATGTAGAGATCTACAGCTAATCCCTAGGTAAACCCAGGTAACCTCACAGAAGAGGAGAAGAAGGGGTTTAGGAACCAGAGGTTTTGAGGACACCATGAGAACACACCCCACAGAATCAACTAAGCAGGGCTTATAGTGTCTCACAGAAACTGAATCAATAATCATGGGCAATTCATGAATCTGAACTAGATCCTCTATATATACCTTACAGTTATATATAGCTTGATGTTCTTGAAGGACTCCTAACAGCAGAAGTAGAATATCTCTGATGCTTTTGCCTGTGCTTAGGACAATTTTCCTCCTACACAGTCTTCTCATCTAGCTTTGACATGAGGGTTTATGCCTAGTCTTATTGTAATTTGCTATGCCATGTTTGGTTGATATCCTTGGGAGGTCTTTTCTTTTTTATTTGAAGAGAAATGGAGAAGGAGTGGATCTAGGTGAGAGAGGAGGTAGGAGGGGGGTGGAGGAGTGGATATAGGGGAAACTTGGTTATAATGTAATGTATGTAAAGAATAAAAATAAAAGTTATTTTTAAAGTCAAATTTTTTCTTTTGCTCAATAAATAATCCTTTAAAATAATTCCTGACAATAATGGTAGAAGAGGAGTCTGGTTCTGGTATTTAACCTTTCTGTGAAGTAGAGCACTGCTTTTGACCCAGACTCACTTCTTTCCTTTTCTTTCAGCTTTCAGCAATATCCCCACCATGTCCTCTTAACTTTTCCTTGAGTCACTATTAGGCTGTTATCTTTTTCAGCAGTGTAACTACTGACATGTTGCTTTTGATCCAGTAAATAACTTCCTATCTACACCAGGGCAGGACATGCCAATTAAACTCTTGGCCACACCCAGAGTCAAGACATGAAGGAAATAGGATGGGGACTTGTTGAAAAGAAGCGTTTCAAGGGAGAGGGAGGGGATGAAAAGGGTGATGGGAATGAAAACTACTAAAAGTCATTGAATAAATGCATGGTTGTCAACCAATTAAAACAAAAATCACTTTTCTAATACCACAGGGCCCAGTGTGATAACAAGGGAACCTTGTTCAGAGGACCCAGACTTGGCATGCAATCATAGAGAATTTTGTCTCAATGCCACACAGATAATCTAACCATGGAAATATATGTTTTATTCGGACATTTACAACTCTCCTCATTGGATGTTAGACAGGCCACCAATTAAGAATAGCTATAGAAAATTAAAAAATCCCATTCCTTTGATAAATCTATAGAGATTAATTCATGACTGGAAGGGATGGGTTTTTATAACAGTGTGACCAGCTCTACAGGTGATTTGGGCCAACTCTATCTTCTCATTTGTTGATCTCCTGATATCTTCTATAGCTGTGGAACAAATGTATATTCTAGGAAATGCTAACCAAAATTCCGCAAATGCTGGATGTTTTCTGAGATTGTAGTAAACACAGATCTGTGAAACTTATGTCTTTAGTTGTGAAAGTTATGTATTTTAAGTTGAGGGAAGCCTTCTCACTCTGAAACTCCACCTTCTCTCACTGACTAGTTATTTTCATTCTCTTTCACTTTGTGCCAACTTGGTCCCCATCGACTTGCCTTTGTTTATTGCAGTAGCATTCATTCAACCAGCTCTAACAGAGTTCTATAATGAGTTCCTTTTGAAGATGAATAATGAAACATCACATTCCCTACCTTAGTCTAAATACCTCATATGCCCTTTGGAGCACCTCCTTACAGCTGATTCAATTGGAATAGAATCTGACTGAAATAGGGGGTGTTTGGTTTCCCTCCTGGGATTGGAAAAGAAACAGGAATGTTGATTCATTGAGACAGAATTCAGCTTGCATGTCAACACCAGGTAGACCTGTAGCTTGAAGATCTGACAGCCCAAAGACCTCTGTAACCTGGAATCATTAAGAAGCAAAAGGCGTTATTAGTTATAAGTTTACTACTAAGAAAGACACAATCTGCTTATCTCTCCATGCCGTAATATTGCTTTAATTACTTTATTTTGTTTTAGAAGTAGCTCTGATAGACAATTTTGATTATGATCCTTTTCTTAGATTTCATGCTTTTACAGTTTATTCCTTCTCATAAATGTTCCATTTTGGTCTCCTCAAATTTCCACTCCCGCAGTGATATCTTTACTAAGCTTGGAAGGTGTGTATTTCTAGTTATAAGGCAGGAGGAACTTAGGCCAAGAGCTTGGCCTATATGAAAGTGTAGAGGCACTGGAGGAAAGCATGAGGATATAACAGTCCTGGTGAGAAATGGCTGGCCTCCTCCTGTTGGAGTCCATGCTGCAGCTACAGCTCTATGATAAATGGCTCTCTAAACTAGAAGAATAGGATTCTTGTTTGCCCTCCTGGAATTGAAAACTCAGATGTACTGGAGAAGTTTGTGTCCAGTGGGGAATGTGAACATGTAAACAGAGACAGTTACAATGGAACATGATTTGTTCCTTGAAGAAGATTGTACACAAAGTCCTTTGGGAGACCCCAGTGTGAATGTGTTCATATTCACCTTTCCATGCATTCCTGAGCTGAAGAACAGCCTTATTCAAATGTTTTACAAATGATGCTCATTAGAACACAGGGTTTTGTCGAAATGGGCTGACACTCATGCAGTGTAGAATTCTAAACAGGCTGTCAGTGGAGCCATGTGCTGGTTGGTCATTGCTGTTTTGGGAACTCAGCCCAGGCTCTGTCTTTATATTCATGCTGGCTTTTCAAGGCCTTATCCTATTTTTTTTTCTGTGCTATTCTGTGTCATTTCCCTTTCAGGTCAGAGCCCATTCTCTACCCACGGTCATTGTTAGATAATGCTGTGCCTTCTTCACTCTCTTGTCCTGTCTTTATCACTGTTTTCTACCCATTCTTTCTCTGTACATATCAGAAATCCTGTATTCCCCCCTCCCCTAACTCCTCCCTCACCTCTTCCTCCTCTTCCTCTTTCTTCTCTTCCTCCTCCTCCTTCTTCTCCTCCTTCTACTTCTTCTTGTTCAGGAAGCCTTACCTTATACTAGCACTGCAGCCAACAATTCTTGTGTCCAAATTATCCTTGTTTTCATGTGGTTGGTGATATTTCTCCTTATTAGATTATGTGGTCTCTGAAATAGAGACCATTTCCTAATAGTTTTGTTCTGCAAATAAAATATTAAATTAAGTACTAAGTCTAAGGACTTAGTGATGTGGCTGAATGAAGAGAATTTGATAGTTGAGAAAAAGATTTACACACTGTTCAGTGCTTTCCAGGTGCCAGGCTCAGCTCGCAGAAACAGAAGCTCCCTCTGTTAGTCTCTGTTGAAAACAAGGTCTGTATGCTCACATTATTTATGAGCGTCTACATAGTGTGATTACAAATTTTATGTGTCAATATGGGTAGCTCATGACATTCAGACATTGATACAAAACTCATTCTAGGTATTGCAGTGGTGACAGATGTTGTTAGATGATATCTACATTTAAATCAGAAGACTATACAAAGATCATCTTTCTAATGTGAGTGGGCCTCATCCAGTCAGTTAGACTCTAGAAGAGAAAAAAAAAATCTCAAGAGGAAAGAAGAAATCTATTTCAGACTGCCTTTGGGGTTGAGGAGTAGCAGCCATCTTGTTAACTTGCACTATTAAATTCAAACTCACTATTTCCCACAATCTCAAGATTGTGTGACATAGTCTCCCTCTCTTGCTTTCACTGACCACCATTTCTCTTTCACACCACACATACATACACATGAAGGTATACATGTGTACACACACACACACACACACACACACACACACACTTTTAGTTCTGCTCTCAAGAGAACCATGACAAAAGTACACAGTAACTTAGTTTGGACTTTAACAGTGAATGTTACCTTAAGTTATTAATTTAACACAACTTTGAATCACCTGGAAAGAGATGTTCATGAACTGTCAAGCTCATGTTGATCTGTATGTCTGTAGGGATTATATAAATTAATTGATGTGGGAAGATTCAGCCCAGTATGGGTAGCATTATTCCTTCATAGGGGTTCCTTAATTGTACTGTAGTGGAGAAATGAAACCTAGCACAGCAAACAGGTGAACACAGGTGCCTCCACATCTCCTCTTGACTGTGGATGTGACAAGTTTCTGTCACCTTGACTTCCCCTCAATGAGAAATTATAACCTGCTATAGTAAATTAAAAATTAGTCTCATTCTCCTATAAGTTGCTTTCAAGGCAGGGTATTTTATAGTAACAAGAGAAACTAAACTAGGACACTCTGAGACAGTGTGATTCGAAGGACCATCACAACCTCTTTCAGCTCATACACTCTCTTCAATCATCTTCAGTTCCTATGATCTTCTGGGATCATACTACCCCTCCCACCATACACCCTAAAACAGTAGCTTCAGTTTCTATGCATCTAATATGAAATGAACCTGGCATCTGGAAAGCACTGAACAATCTGTAAATCTTTTTCTCAATTATCAAACTATCCATATTATGCCACATCACTGAGCTCCCCGCCTTAGCACTTAATTTTATATTTTATTTGTAGAAGAAAACCGATAGGATACAGTTCTTACTTCAGAACACACACACACACACACACACACACACACACTTGCATATACACAGATCATATATTTTATCACTTCTTTCTATAGAATTTGTCCCTCTTGCTCATGGTCTCACTTTAATTTGATGCAGTTATCTGTCTTTGGATCTCATCTCATAGTTTGGATGGTTTGTCATTGCTCAGTGTTAACTCATTGCCTGTAGCTCTCTAGTTGCCCATCCCATATTCATGGTGTGGGGAGATGATAGAGAACCCTGGACTAGTATTTGAAGTCAGTTTAGGGTCCAACTAGCTCACTGGCTCTTCTGATGAGATAATGGACTGGCCTGATGGGACATTGAGCAGCAAGTAAAAGGAGGAGCCTTTGAAGTCTTGCAGAGATAGATCCACATGATCACCTTACTTGATTGACTCTATAATCTTGTGCAAACTTCCCCAGGTTCAGACCTCCCATCTTTTTTCTACCTAAGAAACAATGTAGCCATGCCATGCCTACCATGGAGTATAGTTGAAAGGTCAAAGAGGCCAAAGCTCAGGGAAAGTCTTCAAAAAGTCTAGCCCTGATCAGTAGGATCAGTAGCACTTACTTTCTAGCTGTGTATTACACTTAAGGACAAGGGCCTCCTCCTTCGTTGTTGCCAGCCTGCTGTTTCACCATCTCTTACTGACATCAATATCATGAGTTGAAGACTAGGCCCACAATGATTACATCTTCTCTTTGACTTGGCATTGTGTTTCATAAAATGCTTCATTTTTTCCTTTTATTCAAATTTTCTTTATTTACATTTCAAATGTTATCCCCATTCCTGGTCTCCCCTCCAGAACCCCTTATCCCATCTCCCCCTTCCCTACCTCTATGAGGGCGTTCCCCCACCCACCTACCCACTTCCTGCCTTCCTGCCCTGGCACTGTATTACACTGAGGCATCGAAACCCCTCAGGCCCAAGGGCTACTCTTCCCACTTATATCCAA
The DNA here is from genome assembly GCF_004785775.1 of Grammomys surdaster. Classification (NCBI taxonomy): domain Eukaryota; kingdom Metazoa; phylum Chordata; class Mammalia; order Rodentia; family Muridae; genus Grammomys; species Grammomys surdaster. The sequence goes on from NW_021604618.1 coordinate 223,008, forward strand.
CAAGGCCATCTTCTGCCACACATGTGGACGGAGCCATGAGTCCCTCAATAGTTGGTGGTCCAGTCCTCTGGAGCTCCAAGGGGTCTGGCCTGTTAACATTGTTGCTCCCTCCATCGGGCTGCAAACCCCCTCAGCTCCTTCACTTCCTTCTCCAACTCCTCCATCAGGGACCCCGCTCTCAGTCCAATGGTTGGTTGTGAGCATCTGCCTCTGTATTTATCAAGCTCTGGCAGAGCCTCTCAGGAGACAGCCACATCAGGCTCCTGTCAGCAAGCACTGCCCGGCATCCGCAACAGTGTCTGGGTTTGGTAAGAGGCCACACACAGATAGTTAAAGGTGGAATTCGACAATGGCTGAGGAGATGCTGACAGAGGGCTGAGGAAGGAACCACATATTTTTGGTGCAAGCTTGTCCATTGTGGGGAATCTGGCTGGCTCTGAAATAAATTTATGCTCCTTATAAAATATCTGGAGAAATCTAAAAGTAAATGAAATATTTGATGTTTGAAGAATGCAAGATGATTTTGTTCATATTTCAATAAAGTTTTTTCTAACAACTTAGAAGACACTTATATAGCACATCTTATTCTTACTCATCAAAAACTCAAAATCAGAGGTTTTCAAAGTATAACTTGAAAGAAAAATTGATTCAATTCTTAATTATGTCTATTGTCTTGTATGTGACCAGAGCAGCACACATACCCACAGTTGCCCATGGCTGCCTTCAAGACACCATAGAAGGTAAATAAAAGACACAGGCTTTCAAAACATAACAAACTGTCATACTTTGTACATAGTATGTTTTCAGCTTCTACCTTAGAAAATGAATCACTAAATATACTGATTGTGTGGTGCAAAAGGTTTTTCCATGCTACCCTGTGTGTGTGTGTGTGTGTGTGTGTGTGTGTGTATGTGTGTGTGTGTGTGTGAGAGAGAGAGAGAGAGAGAAAGAGAGAGAGATTCAAGCCACTCTTAATTTTGTCTAGTTAAATTGTCTAAGAATCGTGAAGAATTTTATGCACTGTCCTCAAAATGCCCTCTCTATATTTTGAGGAAACAGAGAAAATGACTATTTATTAAAACAGAAATAGGCAGAACATTGACCAGCGAGGTCAAAGGTGGAGCGCTGGCCTTCAGGTCAAATTACAAGTCAAGCAGAATCAGTTGAGGGTTTTCAGCCCCTGTCAGCGCTTCCCATTAGGCTGTCATCATTTATCATGTTCCACCTCCTTACAGATGGAGCTGTTTCCCTAGGGCATGTTCTTAGAAATCTACATGCAAATCTGAGTAGTGGAGTTTGGCTCATTTCACTAAGATCTGAGATGTCAAAACAGTTAGAATGCTTAGAAGGTCAAACCTCAAAGTGGAGAGCAATGTTGGTCTCTGTAGTTTATAGGACACAAACTAACAGATCAAGATAGGGAAGTGTGTTGTAAGTTTGAGTGTGGGCTTAGATACTGGGCAAGTGGCTACAACCTTACACACCTAGTTTTTCTTAGGTATGAAAGTAGAGATAATATTGAAGTGCCTGCATCATAGGTACCATAACATTCTGGATACTGGATGTTCTATAAAGACCTGTGAGTTAAAGGCTCAGTCGTCAGGATGGTACTACTAGGAGGTGGGAGGTCCACAGAGCGTTTTGGGAAGGGTTGTAGGTGTTTAATTTTAAAGGCCTGTCAAGTTCCTGATTCACATATTGGGTAAGAATTTGGGAGAGAACAGGGTAAGAATGAATCCTCCAACCTCAGTTGTCCCATAGTGAGAACTTCTACAATAAAGTCAACCCACAAAATTACTTCAATGTAACCCAACTGGGAAATGACAGATGAGGTTTATTGAGAATTATAAATTATGGACTTTATTCTAAGAAATGTTGTTTTGCCACTGAAGCATGTAATGAAAAAATTAATATCAACAATCGAATTTTCAGAGGCTGGAGAGATGGCTCAGTCACTAAGCATTAGGCTTACAATAACCAAAACAAAACAAAAAACAAACAAACAAACAAAAAAAAAAAACAAGAACACCGTTTTTAGGTAGAGATTCTGAAGACTCAGGCCCAGAAAAACCATCAACCATCTCTTAACAGAGATGGTAACAATTGCTTTTAGAGAGTTTTATTATGTGATTATGGCACTTAGTTTTCTTTAATACATTAAACATTCCCTCAGATAAACTTGTCTAAATCTGAAATTTGTCAATCAAAAGAATATTGAAGGAACCCTAGGATCAAGGAAGAGAGAACTGGAGACTAGAGCATTGTGGGAAGGGAATGCAGTGAGTCAGGGAGTTGAGAGTTCAGAATTTAACTCACGTGCCTTTAGAATGTTACCTAAGATTCATAATGTTTAGAGTATTTTTGATTCAGTTTCTCTACAGAGAAAGTTCTCAGCTTGTAGAGTATTACCTTAGTTGTTTGGTGGTGGGGTTAGAGATATTCTGGATAGAAATTATTTGTATTTAAATATTTTTTCTGAATGTAGGATGCTCTTTTTCAGAGTTAGGTAGTTTGCTTGAGGATTTCTTGGTTTTATAGCAAGCTTTATCTACTTAGAGGGCTTCTCTAGGGCCACCTTAAGCTACAGAGATTACAAGACTGTAGAAACACACACAGTCATTCTTCCACACCTTCCAGAATTCTGTGTTCTCTGTTGGCTGTTATTCCTGCCAAGAGAGCTGTTTTCAAATTCACTTTTGGATCATGTTAGTGTTAACTAGCTAGAACTTTCCACTGGATTTCCCCATTTTACCAGATACCTGAAAATACCTTCTTATATTTTACTGTAGGATGTTACAGTTTACAATTAGACTTGTGTGTGAATGCCTGTGCCATGGTGTACCCGTGGCTGTGAGAGGGCAGCATGTGGAGTTGGCTCTCTCCTTCTCCTTATATGTGGCTCTGAGGATTGGGTTGTCAGGCTTATGCATGGAGTATTCCACTGTAACTTGCAATGGCTATTTCAGAATTGACATGATTCATGTACATAAATCATGTACATCATATATTTGAATTTGCACTTAGGTCACCTCTCACCATCATGACAAGCAATGAGGTGTCCTTTGTCTGTGTCTTTATGCATCTAACGATGTCCTTGGAATATGATTTGACTCTTCAAGGGCATCTATAACATAGCAGGCATTTGTATTTGCATCCATACTCCTGAATTCCCCTAGGGACTGTTATTCATCATTTTCTTCAGTAGATCTCAAATGAGGGTTTGACAGTCACAACTCTTTTCCATGTGAGAATTTGCAGGATTTTATAAAATAAAGCATGGTACAGAGGTAGCCCCAATTTTGGCTCAAGTAGAACTGTTAGAGAATCAGAAAGCTTTTTAAAGGAGGCAGATGTGGTGCTGTTAATAACATGGGTAGGATCAGTAAACAGACGCCCCAGGTCTGACTCAAACTATGACATGAATCAAAGAGGAACACCTTTTTTCATTTATCCCTCACACAGCTAGCATATATTTAGCGTGAATTTATTATGTGATACATGGTGTTCTTGGATCAGTCTTTAAAATTAAGCAAAACTAGTCTGATTCATCTTTGCAGAAGGGTATTGTATAAACAGCAAGAAGGATGGAAGCAAGGATAATAAGTAATCATTGTCTGTGGGCAAGAAAACAGCAGAACATATGTGCATCTTTAGACTGAAAACCCTATTTTTGGGAAAAGCGTGCTATCTATCTATCTATCTATCTATCTATCTATCTATCTATCTATCTTCATATATTCATGAACATAAAGTTGAGTAGGTAGGTGAGTGGATGGGTTTTGTGGGGAGTTAAGAGAGTGAAAAAGCAATCAAAACATATTACATGAAAAATTTAAATAAAAATATTTTTAAAAGATCATTTGTGCTGGCTAGTTTGGTGTAATTTGACACAGGCAGATTCTTTTGAGAGGAGAAACCCTCAACTGAAAAAACGCTTCTATAAGATCCAACTGTGATGTATCTTCATAGTTAAGTATTGAAGAAGGAGGGCCCAGCCTCTGGTATGGTGGTCCTGAGTTCTATAAAAAATAGACTGAGAAAGTCATGAGAAGCAAGCCAATACACAGGACAACAGCACTTCTCTGTGGCTTCTGCATCAGCTCCTGCCTCCAGATGCTCATCTTAAGTTCCTGCATTCATTGGCTTTTTATCAATGGACTGTGATTTAGGACGTGTAAGCCAAATAAACCTTCCCAAGATGCTATTGATTATGGTATATCATCACAGTAATAGTAACTCTAACTAAAATATTATTTAACACACACAGACACACACATGAGAGAGAGAGAGAGAGAGAGAGAGAGAGAGAGAGAGAGAGAGAGAGAG
>NW_021604618.1:227343-229289 GCF_004785775.1 Grammomys surdaster
GAGAGAGAGAGAGAGAGAGAGAGAGAGAGAGAGAGAGAGAGAGAGAGTCAGAAAGATGTCTCACCATAAGGGAGCCTGATGCTGTCCTCAATTACCTCTAGGGTGTTTACATAAGCTGTATGTGAGACAGAAGTGAAATTTTCTCTCTGGACCCACTTTCAGTGTTTCTCAACAACTACAATATCTATGTGAAAATATTGAAAACTCCAGTAATTTAAAATGTGAAACATTCCTTGTCTCAACATTTTGGATTACAGATACTCAATGTGTATAATCATAATACAACAATCCTTTGTTGAATGCTGCAAGGCCTCCAATCTTGAGAAGCCCTACAGAGGAGTCCTAAAAGCTAGGAATTGTGCTCTATTAAAATGTTCCCTTTCAGAAGGGTAAACAGGCTTGAGGAGATGAAGATAATTTTTCTGAGACCCATAATGAATATGTATCATATCCAGGGACTTCCTAATTGACCACAGGACAAGCCTGAATCATTGCCCTGGACTCTCTCACCCAAAGGTATAAAGAAATCAATCAGAAAGAGTGCAAATGTGTGAAATTTTGGGGAAAGGCAGCTGTAGCTCACAGTTCACTTGTTTATCACCCAAGTGCTCAAAGTTACCACTTGACCACAGAAAGATTTTATAGTATCGAAACAGCCTTTCAAATGAGCTAAAATAAGATGTTGAAGGGTTTTATTGAGTTTATACTCAAGGAGAGTGACATTGCCAGTCTTTGAAACACTAAAAGCTTGTAAGAATTGCCAGTTGGTTGTGGCACATGCCTTTAATCCTAGCACTCTGGAGACAGAGTCAGGCGTTTGAGACCAGCCTGGTCTACAGAGGGAGTTCTAGGTCAGTCAGGGGCAACACAGAGAAATACTGTCTCAAAATATGAAAACTAAACCCCCAAACACACAAATAAACAAGCTTATAAGAATAAGGGACCATAAGGGCCTTGGTGATCAGGGAGTTAAAAATAACAGGGAAAAAAACCTTTTGTTTTTCATATTCTTGCATAATAGAGATAGGATTTTGCCTCCAGTGAGTTTGACTCCAAATGCATGCTTCCTCCAACATGTTAAGGAAGGTGGCTCAGAGAACACATAAGACTGCAAGGACTTTAGAAATAATAATTGAAAACAATCCAGAAAGACTAAGGCTGCTACCTGACATGGTTACTATTCTTCATTCTGTCAGATAAGGACGAATGAACGCATCTCAACCTCTTCGTATACCTCCCAGAGCATTTAAAGTCCACTCTCCCTTGTCATATTCATCAAGAAATGACAAAAATGGGGTTTAGCTCATTTCACTGTTAAGTACACAGCTGGCTCAGATTGAGAGTATTTGTCAACGGGTCTTTGTGATTTGAAGTTGGGAGGAAAGATGCTTTGAAAAAAAATCTTACTGTGGGGCTCAGAAATTTCATTAATTTCTTGGATAGTGGAATCAGGGCGCTTATTAAATATCCCATTGACAGAGAGTTGGATGTGGTGGCTAATGCCTTGGAAACTGGATTGAAATTGAAAATGACCTTCAAAATTTGAAGAAGTGGGAGGGCAGAGAAAGGGTGAAATTCAATAGCTGGAAAATTTGATGCTGGAGAGGAACATCAATATGCAGGACTGTTTCATTAAATCTACCAAATGGGAGAGTACCAGGTCTGCTGGCCCATGCTCATATCGCTGCCTCTATGATTGTTATTAAAAGTCACATCCTGAGTTCTTCAGGAGATAATGGTAGAAATCAATGCACGAATAATTGATTTTCTTGCTTGTGTGAAAGACTAGGCAATTTAAACATTGGACGAGATTTGCCTGTAATGGCAAAATGCAATTGAGTCATGTTTAACCAGGCCTTTCAGCTATGATATTATGATATTTAAGTCAGTATCAGATCTCTCTCTCTCTCTCTCTCTCTCTCTCTCTCTCTCTCTCTCTCTCTCTC
>NW_021604618.1:229299-235978 GCF_004785775.1 Grammomys surdaster
CTCTCTCTCTCTCTCTCTCTCTCTCTCTCTCTCTCTCTCTCTCTCTCCCTCCCCTGCTCCCACCTAAATCTCTAAATAAGTCCTTAGTATCAGACATCAGACATAGGCTCCTGCTCCTCATGAATGAAAGTGATTTATGTGCTTGGATACCCATGTTTCGAAATTCTAGAGTCTTGTTTACATATAAAATTATAGAGACATGTTGATGTAGCATGAAATGGGATAATCTTGCTCAACTTTGCCCTTTTGGACTCTATGATGTGTTTGCTGTTTTTTGTTTGAAGTAGTTCATGCTTTTTCTTTTTTGTTCTTTAGTATGGGGGAATTGCATTTCGAGTTTGAAGACTAAGAGGCCCTTAGAGCAGCCTGTCCCAGTGTGTGTGTCTCTGTGTGTGTGTGTGTGTTTCAACATAGAAGCCTTTGGGAAATTGCTTGTGGAAAGCGAGGTCATTGTACTTAAAGGCTTCAAAATAGCTCTGTGTGACAAGTTGAATAGAGACTTTAACCTCCTCAAAGTGTCAAAGTTTCCTGTAGGGCGTGAACTGAAGTTCTTTGACAACTGCCTGGCCATCTGATGACCAAAGTTACATCCCCTTAGGTTCAAAAGTACACAAAGCCCATGCTCGTGTTTTGGTAAAGCAGGGCCCTGTGAGCAGAGTGAGAAAAATAGACAAAACTTTTTTATATTTAGAAGGATAGATGGTGTTGGTAAGGTCAGATCTGCAGGCATAGATCTGTATGATCAGGACATTCAGTGCCTTAGTCTAGATCCCTTTCTGGTCATGGTTTCTCACTTCTCTTTCTCCTCCATTCTTCTCATTTACTCTGTTTATCCACACAGCCTGTATATGTGCCAATTAGTTCCCAGCTACTGACAATACCTGAGACAAGCAACTCATAAAGACACATGGAGTATTTGAGCATTGACTCTATGATTGGTTGTTCCTGTTGCCTTTAAGTCCATGGGAGGTAAGGTGGCTGTGTTTGGAATAATCTTTTATCTTATGGCTGGAACATGGAAAGAAAAGACACTAGTCCCCTTTGAGAACACCATAAAACCTTTTTTATAGGACCTACTTCTCAAAGACTGTATCAGACACACACACACACACACACACACACACACACACACACACATTGTGCATACTCACACATGAACAGAAAGACTTTAAAATACTAATAATCAAGTTTATGTGTATGACTGTGTGTGTGTGTGTGTCTGTGTCTGTGTGTCTGTGTGTGTATGTGTGAATGCAAGCTTGTGTACACCAAGGTGCTCCTGTGGAGGTTAGTAGACAAAGCTTGGTCTCAGTTCTTGTCCTGTATCTTTGTTTGAGACAGTTTCTCCTTGAGTGCCACTGTGTGATTGCTGGTCTGAAAATATCTAGATATTTTCTTATCTCTTTTTCTCATCTCCTTATAGGAGTGTTTGGATTACAGATAGGTATTATTGCAACTGGATTTACATGAGTTCTGTGAATCCAAACTCAGGTAGTCTTGAAATAGCAAGATAACACCCACTAAGTCATCTCTCCAGGCATATATATATATATATATATATATATATATATATATATATATATAGTGTGTGTGTGTGTGTGTTGTAAATGGTGTGGTGTGTGTGGTGTATGTGGTGTGGTTTGTGTGTATGAGTATGCTGTGTGTGATATGTGTGGTATATATGGTGTGGTTTGTATGTGTATATGTGGTGTGGTTTGTATGTGTGTGTGTGTGTTGACTCATTACAGTGTAAGACTACTCAGATTGCCAAACACTTCAGTATTTCTTAACAACAAAGACATTTTCCTATATATGTAGCACGCAGGAGTTTCACCAGCAATGTATTTCTCATTCACAGTCCATACTGAAGCTTTATTACTGAGGGCTGGATAGATGATTAAGACCACTTGTTGCTCTTGCAGAGGGTCTGAATTCTATTTCCAGCACCCTCATGACAACTCTGTAACTCTAGCTTAAGGTTCAGGGGATCTGAAGCCTTTACTCATCTCTCTGTACTCCTGTGTGCACACTGATATACATAAACACACTCAGGCATTCACATATACATAAAAATTCAGTAAGTAAATATTTTAATATGATTTTCAGTATCACCTTTTGTATTTTTTCCCTCTAGTTCAAGATCTAATTAGGAATAACAAATTTTCCTTATTATTTGTATCCTTTAATTTCAGTTGTTTCATAAATCTTAGTACCTTTTGTTGCTATGACCCTTTGGAGGCACAAAATCGGATGTTTACTGAATGTGAGTTAAGTCTGTTTTCTTATGAGTTAATTGTGTTTAAGGATCATTGAAGTGAGAGTTCTACTCTCAATCATTATTACTGACCAACTTCCCTATTGTGTCTGACTTCAGGATGCACAATTTTCTTCAGGATGTCTTTTAGTGGTGACATTAATTGTGACACTAGTGTAGGTGGTGTCTGGAGATTCTCCATGGCAAATGTGTTCAGGTTTGGAAGTCTGGGATACACTTTCTGCATCTTACTGCTGATGCTTGTTAGTCACAGAGAATTTGTCAAACTACTCCATACTTCATGTAGTTCGTTGTCTACAAAGAGAAGCTAATCACACCCCAGTGGAAGGCAGTCATTACGAATAGGCGTCATGGCATAAAATGTATTCAGAAAAGATATTTACTGTCATTTTGCTTGGAAAATAGTGAAAATTTGGGAATCATACAGTTCTGGGTTCAAATTCTGATTGCATTATTAACAAATACTTTAAAGCAACTTACTTAGGATTTCTAACTTATTGTTGCAGTCAATAGCTATGATCTAAATTGCTTTAAAGAAACGTTGAAAGACTTATTTTGATTTTCCCCCTCATTTTTACTATGGTAAAATACACAGAAAATTTATCATTTTGAATCATTAAAAAAGTCATATTTATTATTTGTTTAGTGTGTGTGTGTGTGTCTGTGTATGCATGCATGTATGTATGCGTGCATGTATGTATGTATGTATGTATGTATGTATGTATGTATATACGTACGTAGGTGCCCTGTGTACTAAAGCATATGCATGGAACAGAGGACAACTTGTGGGAGCTTGTTCTCTCCTTGTGGGGATTAAACTCAGGTCATTGTGCTCAGTGGCCTTTACCCTCTGAGTTTTCTTGCTGGCTATATTTTAACCATTTTAAATTATGACCTTTATAAGTAGCCTGCAATCATCACTATCCATATCCAGAACTCTTCTTCTTCTCTAATGTGTACAATTGAAATGTCCAGCTCATTAAACAATCACTTCCCATCATCCCCAGCCTGTAGTCACCATGGACGATATCCAGTCTCTGTGATTTAAGTGTCTCTTACCTTTAAGTGTCACTTTGTATGAGACTGTCACTTATTTCACGTAGCTCAGTATTCTAGGGCTCATGTGAGGATTTTTGTTCCTCTTTGAGGCACCATATTTCAGTGAATGAGTGCTTGTACATACATGCATGTGTGTGTGCATGTGTCCATGTGTATATGTGTGTGCTTACGTGTACATATGTGGCATATTTTTCTTACATCTTCACCTGAAGATGAGCTGTTGGATCTATTGTAGGTTTTAAACAACAGTCAAGCTTCCATGAACATTTATTTAGAATTTTTTGTTGCTTGCATGTTTTAGTTTAATAGTTTGGCTTTTTCTAGCAATTATTCTATGATGTAAACAGATACAAGGAATCAAATAGGAAGTAGGGGAAAAATATTTCCAAAGCAGGTTTGGCTTTTGTGTAAATGCTAGCAAGCAGCATGGTTTATGGGTGTTATTTCAGCACCAAAACAAAGAAACAAACAAATGAAACCTTTGAAAATGAATCCACCTTCTTTCTAAGTGGAGATGAGCCTGATTCGTTCAATCATTTCAGAAACTCACAGTTTTAATACCACAGTGTTCACATAAACCACAGGCAATGTTGACTTTTCTCTGAAAGAAAAGAAGTCATTCTAGTTCTTGCTTCTGCTGAATGGATTCTCACTGAGAGTTATGCAGATGTTGAGGCTATCTCACTGCTGGATCTCACCCTATTGGGCCTTCCCTGGACCTCCAGTGTGGTCCTTCTGAAGTCCTTTCTGACACCCACAGTGGAGTGGACAAAATAGGGTGTCTTAGGGCACCACAGACCAAGCCCAACTTAGCAGATAAATCTAAGGCAGGTTGTGGACTGTATGTCCCAATTCTCCATCTCAGTAGCTTCTGGCAGTTTTTAACCCTCTGTTTTTACCATAGGCTGGCTGTTCTTCTGGGTATGTGCTTGTTGGTATGGGGGTGTCATCTCTGCTCTCTTGTATGCCCCCAATGATATATTTACAAGATGGTTCAAGGAATATAGTTCATGTTGGGTGGGAAGACCCTCGTGTAAACACACTGGTTTCCCCAAGATGTCTACTCAGCTGCTATTGCAATGCAAACACAGACCAGTGTTGTACATACACAAAGAGATAACTTACAACACTGAGATTTCAATTTTGCTTGACTTCCATGTGTTGTCAACTATTATTGTTTTTTTCTAAACAAAATTTTTATGTTAACTAGATATTGTAACAATGCAAAGAAAAAGACAGAATGGTTGGCCCAAATTTGTAATCTCAAATACTTAAAAGGCTGAAGCAGGGGAATCTATGATTTAGGCTTGCCTGGGTTATAAAGTAAGTTCAAAGAGAGCCCAGAGAACAGAATGGGTAATCAGGAAATTATCTGTCCCCCTACCCCCAGTGTGAGGTCCTGAGTTTAGATCCTCAGCTCCATATAAAAGCCTGGGGTGGTACCTAGTCTCTGCGGCTGAGGTAGTTGGTGGTAGGGAGATCCATGTAGCTCATTGTCCAGCCAGTCTAGCCAATTGGTGAATTCCAGGATCAATGAGCTGTTCCATCTCAAAAATAAGATACAGAGCAATGGAGGGAGAAACTATATGCCTAGATTTAACCCTGTATGTGCACATGTGTGCCATGAAATATGCTCACACCCATACCAATACACACACATACATACACATGCTGCACACACACATACACACATACACATAAAAAGGGAGTAAAAAGAAATCTGGGATAGACTTCAGTGGTGGAGTGTTTTTCTAGCAGGGAGGAAGCATATGGTTACCTAGTAGCACACACATGCACACACTTAAAAAATGCTTCATAGGTTGTACAAGAACAGGTATAGTAAGTAGGCTGGCTTTGATTCAAAGCTCATAATTTTCCAACCCTACACCTAGTTACTGAGTGAAAGCAAAATACTGTGCATTGTGTAAAGTATATAAAGTTTGCAGCTTGATAAATTATAATAATTACTTGCTAAGATTTTTATTTTGAATTTTACATTAAGCTTCTGGACCTCTTTGAATATTAAAATAGGTTTCAGATTTGGTATAAATTTCAAAAATGGATCCCAGTTCCTTTTACCTAATTCTATCAAATGTTGAGTCTATCATTTCCTCCTTTGAATTGAACTTTGTCTCACTTCTAATCAGGGACACATGGCAGAAAGAATGCCATAATAGCCAGTGAGGCTTTATGATATTTTGCACAAATTTGCATTGCTTCAGTGACACTATGTGAAGAGAGGCACAAGATGTGACAACAACTCCAGCCTCCTTAGATGTGAGTGAGCACAGCTGACACTAGAACAAACAGTAGGTTGTCACATTGTAGCTCATCCCCAAATTGCCAGTCTCCAGAATCACAAGACAGTCTAGGATGATTATGTGAATTCACTACATTTGAAGGTCATTTATTACACAGCAACATCTGGCCAACGCAAGGTGCTAGACTTCTCCCTAAAGGAACTGAAGATTGCAATAGAGTCAGACACTTGAGCTGAGTCTTTTTCCCCTTTATGGAAAGTATAGGAAAACCAGAGTCAGAATAAGAAGGAGTGGGGTGGGCAAGAAAGTCTACTCAGAGCATAAGAGGTGGGCAGCTGTACTTGCTGAGATGGAAGAAAGCTGCAGAAATAGACTTTGTTGGAAGTATTTGGGAATGATAAAGGATGCTGTATAGGTGACTAACCAGAAAATATGGGAGAATAATACAAATAGTATGAAGAGTTACCATTGATGGTTTAACTGTAGTGAGCACTGATAATGAGCACAGTCATATTTAACAAGACTTTCTTTAAAATTATGAATAATGCTGAGATGTGGCCACAACCTCATGACACAGAAGCCTTGAGCTGTAGGCTGGCTCAAGGTATGCTATGTCATGGTACACTATGATGAAATAGTGTTCATTTGAAAGAACACTGTTCTGAGATGATTAACTCCTCTGTATATAATGCACTGACAAGAAAGAGTCCTGGTCTTTCCAATCATCTGAAATAATAGTAACTGAACACATGAGCCCACCACCATCTTGTTCACCCATGCTGCATGGTTTCTGTTTCCTTCTGTTTTGATAACTCATTATTTAGAGTCACTGAGATAATTTACGTGTTTATACCATGAAATCTTTCCTTCAGAAACAACCATTTAAAAAAAAACCCTAAACAGCATCTATGAAGAGTAAGACATTGTTTATATCACCCACTCAGGTAATAATGAATAGCTTACATCTATTCTCTGCTGAAAATATCTCTATCTCTATCTCTATCTCTATCTCTATCTCTATCTCTATCTCTATCTCTATCTCTATCTCTATCTCTATCTCTATCTCTATCTCTATCTCTATCTT
>NW_021604618.1:236378-260331 GCF_004785775.1 Grammomys surdaster
CCATCATCTATATTTATAAATGTCTATGTCTGTATCTATCTATATTCTTCTGGATTTCAGAGACTTGAGTCATTCATATAGACATCCCCTGATCCAGGTACTTTACAGATTAGTTACTTTATATTTAACAAATATCTATTAAATAACTAAATAATCGGTTTTATTTAACTAACCAGACTTCTGAAACCAGTTACAGTGTATGAAAAGTGTGGAGCACACTAAGTTTCATTAGAGAGTTTTAAAAATCCAGACAGAAATGTATAGCCAACAGTTGACTGGAAATCATCCATATTCACAAAGTTGCAGAGATTCCCCCACTGTTCTTCTTCTCTTGTTATTTTTCCCTTCAGTTCTTCACAGGCACTTCTGTACGGTCTTCCTCATTGCATGTCTGAAATGGAAAGAGTGAGCAGGTTTAATTCCATCTCCACAGCCATTTCCCACATCCTCCTCAGACTCTGCCGCAGCATAAATCTCTGATAATGTGTCCAGGTTAGCAGAGTTACTTAAAGGAGCAGACAGTGTGTGTGGCACATTTATTAACGTCATATATAACTGGACTGGAACTGTACAGTAGCTTTCTATTCAGTGAAAAGAAAGGTGGGGGAGAAAGTGCTGCTGAGGTTTACGAGGCTGGCTCTGGACCCAGGAGGTGAATTATGTACCCAAATACCTCCTGTGTATCATAAACTGGAAACTAATAAACCATCTTTAAACTGTACACTGTCTTTCCATTAGAAGAAATGGATCTGTTATTTCCTGTCTTTGGAATGGCATAGTAACGACTTTACAGAAACCAGACAAACCCAAACCCAGAGAAGCTTGATGGGTATGCTCAACAAAAGCTTTTCTCCTCATATGGACATGAGACAGATCAACCAAGGGCAAAGAAATGCTCCTTAGGCCTAGCTGGAGCTGGTGGGACGTTAGTGTCAAGGGGGTTGTGGATCATATCTTGTCACTACCATTCTCAACAGTGAGAGGCCTTGGCCTGCAAGCTGTGTTAATTGAAGCTGCAGGCTTCAATGAGGCGGCTAAGCACGTAACATAGTTAAGTACTGCCCTGCAATTATCTGTTTACATAGCTGTTTCCTTCCCTTCACTGTGAGCCTTTTCAGGGTATTCACTGTGCTGTAGTAACTCATGTGTCCTCTCTCTGTGATTCCTGTTTTTATAAAACATTTCCAATTTACCCTAAATAAGCTTTCTTTTCTTCCAGAGCTCCTGTGGTGACAGCTACTACAGCCCCCCCCCCCCATTCACATCAGAATCTCAGTTCTGAAGTTCCAAATTTAGAATCTTGGTTAACCAGTGGATTTTATTGAGGTTACTTACAGGAGCAAAAATGACTCAAGGACAGCTTAATCGCCAAGGTGCACTCCATCATGGTGACATTTCATGAAAACAGAAACCTGGAGCATACTACACAATTTGTAGGCAGCTCAGCAGGTTGCAGTGTGTCTCTTTTAGGTAGCTTGGCTGGTCTGTGCCTCTTCTAGGCACCTCTGCTTGTTTGAGATTGTCTCTTAGTTATTGTTACTTCTTATATGAAAATGGCCCCCAACACATATACAGCAGAGGACTGCCAGGTCTTCGTTCAGTCAGAAAAGATGCCCATAACCCTCAAGAGACTGGAGGCCTTAGGGAGTTTAGAGGTCTGGTGGGGTAGGGGTGGGTGAGGACATCCTTGTGGGAGACAGGGGGTGGGGAGGAGGTATGGGATGTGGAACAGTTGGGGTGGATCAGCAGAATAAAATCTGGACTGTAAAAAAAAGAATTAATTAAATAAATAAATACATAAATAAATAAGAAAGTGGGAACAGAGGCCTAGTGAATCTGCTTTGTTTCAGAGACTTCCTGAAGTTTTGTTTTATTTACTTCTGAAGCATTAAAGAGCTTACCTACTAGATGGAATTTTACTTCTCTTTAGAACATCTTGTTATTTTACTGGCTTTCTTTCAAGATGGAAGGGTTTTTAATAGAGAGGATTGCTAAACAGCACTCATGAAACAGTAAAGTGTGCCATAAAAATAAAACAAAGATTTTTACATTATAAAAATGTTTCCGAAATGACTTTAAATAATTTTTGCAATTTATTTTTAGTGTGCCTTATTTGTTTGTTTTTCTTTCCGTCTATTAGTTAACTTTTCATTGATTCTTTGTGCATTTCACATCATACACCCTAATCCCATTCATCTCCTTGTCCCCTTATACCCATTCTTTACCCTTGTCACTACCCTCAAAAATATCGTTGTGTCACACAGTATACCCTTTAATCCACACTTCTTGACTTGCAACTGTTCATTGCAATGAGCCATTGGTCTGATTTAAAGCTTCTGGCTTCTGCCACACTATCAGTACTGGATCCTCACTGGGAATCCTCTCAGATACCCTACTGTTAACTGTTTCATGGAGATCCTGAAGCTGTGGTTCTGAAGGACCACCTTTTCACATGCTCCAGCAGTTTATCAGTGGGATAGATGTTGGGGTGGGCCAAATTAAAGTCCTAGATCTGAGCCTGGGTAGTATCTGAGTTGGTCAGCCTGCCAGCTCTCTTTCACCCACACCACAAGAGCAAGCTCTCCAGCACTGCACTGGCTAGCTCATCCAATGCTGCAGCCAGCAAAGGGCAAAGCCAACTTTCCTGCTCTCAGACCCTTGTGTTCGACTTACTCATGCTCCTAACACCAGAGTCAACTCTACTGTACTGCTCAGGGAAGGTAGAAGGCCCACTCTGCTGAGTGCTGCAGCAGGTGAGCGTCAGGAACAGCTCTTTTGCTCTCTAAATCCTTGTGTCAGTTCTCTGGCTTGCCAGGAGAGGAGTGAGGGTGTGTAGGGAAGGCATCTCTGGCTTATCCACAAGTTCTCCTCTGTTCATGCTTCGGGGCCAGCTCCCTGGCAACTCCCACAACCAGGGCCAGGTCTATTGTGCTTCCTGAGCAAGGTATGGGGCCTGCTCCCAAGAACTGCAGGTAATGAAGTGGCAGGGACAGCTCTCCTGCTCTCATCCTGGGTGGGGGGAGGCAGATCTCCCATAATGAAGGCATGGAGCCAGCTCTTCACAGCCCTCAGACATCAACATGGCCCCAGGAAACATGCAGCTTAACTCAGTGATGTCCACCTGACCTTTGTTGGTAACAACCCCCCACCCCTACCTCATGATTCAGTCATGGTCCTTGGTAGCAGCACTTGTCAGGACTTCATCATGGTCTTAAGTGTCATTATCAGTTACTTATATCAGGTTACCCTTGACTCTCCAGTTCTTCCTCTCTTCATTGTGCACACATCCTTCTGCTTCTTGTTCGCTTCCCTCTCTCCACCACTTACTTGCTCATCTTAGTGGTGCCCAGGGTCTCTGGGTGTCTGGAGCTACCTTGGGTATGGTTTCAGTAATGCTATGCCTTACCCAGACCATGTGAGTCTAAGTTGGTTGGTGGTCATCTCAGCTTTGCTCCTTGCCCAGACTGTGTGGGACCAGGGGGTGGCTATGTCAGCTGTAATCTTATTTATTTTGGAGACAGAATTTTACTATGTGCTCTTGGGTGGCCTGGAACTTGCTATGTAGCCTGAGCTGGCCTTGAACTGAGATCCTTCTGCCTTTGCTTCATGAGTGCTGAGACTGAGAGCCTGTGCCATCCTCTCTTTTCAATATGCCTTCTTTAAATAGATTTAAACTTGTGAATAAATATTCCAACATGTCAAACAACTTTTATTATTTTCTGTAATTCAATCCCCAAATATCTTGAAACCATTTTCTTTAAAATAAAGAAATAAATTTGTGACTTAGAATGTTGTTCACTCTACCAGTTGCATGGTCTTTGGCCTTGAGTTGAACAGCCTGTACTGTGCTGGAGCTCAGGACCAGTCTGTGGATGCTGCCTTCTTAGCTCTTGCATACAAGTCGAAGGTCATCGACATGGGTAATATACATTTTCTAATACACAGCCCAAGAGATGAAAATGTCACCAATGCTTTTGTTAAGACATATTAGCTCAGATACATTTTGGGAAATGATTCTGTAAGTACTGGAAGAAAAATAGAGAGTGGGTAAGTGAAAGCAGGGGAGCCACAGACAAAGGGATGTCTATCTTCATCAGTTTCTTAGGAAGTTACCGAGAATACTTCCTAAGGTTAGGGTTGTCTAGAAAGAAAACACGTAGCAATTTATTCAGAGATTTTAACTTTAAATTATCTTTTCATTTGACACTCCATGATCCCAACTTTTTTATTTAAGATTGATTTTCAAGGGCCAGGCAACTGATCAGTAGGCATGGTATTTTCTAGAAGCATGGCAATGGCACAAGGGGTTCTTGTGCTTAGGAATTTAGTGGTTTCTACACTCTGAACACAGAGGCAGGCTTCTGTGATATAGATTCATGAAGCCTTATTTTTTAAAAAAATCTTCTTTTGAGAAAGAGCTGAGGTTTTCTGTTGTTTGTGGGGGGGAAGGGGCGGTTCTCATGAAACAGTTTGTGTTTTGACAAGGAAGTAGAGCAAGACAAAGCACCAAGTCCTCTCAAACTTGGGTTTGTGCTTCCACTCTCCTTGAAATGGAGCAGTTCTTCAAGCAAACAACCATCTGAGTCTTTCCCCTTGGTAACTGCCAGATGTGGACATTTTGTTTTTTCAGCAGGCTGAGACAGCCCTGTTCTTTCTTTGATTAGAGAATTTGAGCCAACAGTCATATCAGATTCTAAAGAGAGTCATATGTGAGGAACTTTGGGGATTACAAGAGCATATACACTATAGCCAGGTGTAGGAGCTCCTGGAGGGGAACTGATAACCAGACCCCTGTCTTACCATGAACAATGGCAATGTTCTTCAGAGGAGTTCTGGGTTGTGGTTGGGGAGGACAGAACCACGGCTTTGAGCGCCCTGCATTTGACAGTGACTTCCATACACAATAAATAAGAGCAGTGGTGTGCATATTCAAGGAACTGTGCAAGCATGAGCAAATAAGCTAGTTACTTCAGAGCTTTACAGAGTCTGTACAATATTCAAGCAGATTATATGTAGCTAGAGAAGTAAGGTGAGGAGGACATTTTCTTTTTTTTTTTTTAAAGCAAAATCTAAAATAGAAATTTCCTCTATTGAAGAATACTTGTTTTACGAGAAATTAACCAAATGGAAATTTCTTATTCTTGTATTATAAAGTGAAATTTATGCCTACTACAAACATATGATGTATTAAGTAGGAAAATTGAAATGAGTAATAAACATATTTTAATAGGGTTATTTAAATGGTTCTAATGTGCTCCTGAGTGTTCTAATAATTTCTACCTTTCCTTATTCTGAAGTTCTGGCTTCTGTTTCTACACGTTGAGTTAACTAAATTTGGGTTTGGACATTTCCAACATTTGAAGATAACTTTATGATTGTGTTTCTTCCTACAAACAATGACTGAAAGGTATAGAGGGGATAACTAGACTCTACTTCCAGGGATCAATGGTACCCAATGTCTAAGACACTACATACTGTGATGAATGCCCCCACTCCGTGTGTTGTCTTAAACTTCTCTGGAAACATCCTCAAGGACACATTCAAAAGTAAATCTCCTAGGTTATTTCAAACTCAGTCAGACTGCCAGCTAAGATCTACTATGAGAGAGAGAGAGAGTACACATTTATTTTTAAGAACTATGTAATTTTACTTTGTGAAATAAAATTTTCTTCATATTAGTGCAATTTTACTTAATATATTTAAAAGTTTTGTATTCTATACTATAAATGCTCCACAATTTGATTATACATGAAATGGTAGATATTTGAACTCAGATATTTTGTTATTACAAGCTGCAAGAGGCAGCTTTATCTAACTTTTTAAAAAGCCAGTTTTAATTTGTATTTCCCTGATGACTAAGGATGTTGAGCATTTCTTTAAATGCTTCTTGGCCATTTGAAATTCCTCTGTTGATAATTCTCTGTTTAGCTCTGTACTCCATTTTTAAATGGATTATTTGTTATTTTGGAGTCTAACTTTTTTAGTTCTTTATATATTTTTGGATATTAGATCACTGTCAGATGGAGGATTGGTGAAGATCTTTTCCCAATCTGTAGGCTGTTGTTCTGTCATATTGACAGTATCCTTTGCCTTACAGAAGCTTATCAGTTTCATGAGGTTCCATTTGTCAATTGTTGATCTTAGAGCCTGAGCCATCAGTGTTCTGTTTAGGAAAATTTCCCCTGTGCCAATGTATTTGAGGCTATTTCTCAAATTCTCTTCTATTAGATTCAGTGTATCTAGTTTTATGTTGATGGCTTTGATCCACTTGGACTTGAGCTCTGTATAAAGTGACAAATATGGATCAATTTGCCTTCTTCCACATACAGACCACCACTTAGACCAGCACTATTTCTTGAAGATGCTTTCTATTTTTCCACTGTGTGGTTTGGGCTTCTTTGTCTAAGATCAAGTGTCCATAGGTTTTTGGGTTTATTTCTGGGTCTTCAATTCCATTGATTAAATATCATGAGGTTTTTGTTTGTTTGTTTGTTTTTGTTTTTGTTTGTTTGTTTTTAATTCACCATTGCTCTGTAGTACAGCTTGAGGTCAGGGATGGTGAGTTCCTCAAATGACTCTGTGATTCTTCCTTATACCAATCAGAATGGCTAAAATAATAAACTCAAGTGACAGCACATCCTGATGAGGATGTGGAGAAAGAGGAACATTTCTACATTGCTGGTGGGGGATTGCAAGCTGGTAGAGCCACTCTGGAAATCAATATGGCGGTTCCTCAGAAAATTGGAAATAGTTCTAAGAAGACCCAGCTGTTCCACTCCTGAACATATAACCAAATGATGCTATACCACAAAGACATGTGATCCAATATGCTCATAGCATCCTTATTTGTAATAGCCAGAAACTGGAAACAACAATGTCCCTCAATCAAAGAATGAATACAGAAAATGTGGTTTACTGACACAATAAATTCTGCTATTAAATTCTGCTATTCTTCTATTAAAAACAAAGACATCATATATTTTGTAGGTGAATGGATAGAGTTAGAGAATATCATCTTGAGTGAGATAACCCAGACCCAAAAGTACATACATGGTATGTACTTACTGATAAGTGGATATTAGCCAAAGAGTACAGAATATCCATGATACAACTCACAGACTGTAAGAAGTTTAACAAGAAGGAAGGTCCAAGTGAGGATGCTTCAATCCCTCTTGGAAGAGGGAACCAGATAATCATAGGAGGCAGAGGAAGGGAGGGAGCTGGGTAGAAGAGAAGAGAGGAAGATGAAAAGGGGAGCAGGATCAGGTATGGGGACAGAAGAGAAGCCCAGAGGACTAGGAGAATTCATGGAAACATTTGTTCATTGCTGGAGCTGCTGGGGGTGGGAGCAGCAGAACCTCTAGAAAGTCCCATAGAACTGGCATGTGATACTCTCCCAGGATTCAATTGGGGTCACCTAAGCCAAAATGCCCACCAGTGGGGAGATGGAACCTGAAGAGATCACCTCCAGTTGATAGACAGGACCCCTAGTAGAGAGATGAGGTTACCAATCCACCTTCAAATTTTTGACCCAGAATTATTCCTGTCTAAAAGAATTTTAAGGACAAAATTGGAGTACAGTCTGAAGGAAAGGCCATCCAGTGACTGGTCTAACCTGTGATCAATCCCATGGGTGAGCACCAAACCCTGACACTATGCTGTGTTGTGCTTGCAAACAGGAGCCTAGCATGGCTGTCCTCTAAGAGACTCTGTCAGTAGCTGACTGAGACAGTCAACCATTGAACTGAAGTAAGGAACCCTTATGGAAGAGTTAGAAGAAGGATTGAAGAAGCTTAAGGGATGGCAACCCCATAGAAAGACCAACAGTGTCAACTAACCTGGACCCCTGGGAGCTCTCAGAGACTAAGCCACTAACCACAGAGCATACATGGGCTGGTCTGTGGCTCCTGGCACATAGGTAGCACAGGACCATTTTGTTTGGCCTCAGTGGATGAGGATGTGTCTAATACTGTAGACAATTGATTCCCCAGGGAAGGAGGATGCCTGGGGGTTGATCGAGCACCCTCTCAGAGGCAAAGGGGATGGTTGGGATGAAATGAAAAATTTTGGGAGGGGATACGAGGAGGGGGACAACATTCAGGATTTAAATAAAATAATTAATTATGGAAAAAAGCCAGTTCCATTGGCTGAAATACTTTGGGCATGTTACTTTTCAGTATTGTCAAGTTATACAATATATATTTAGACATATCTGAGGAGACCAGTCAATTTGGAGTTTTGCTATGAAAATTCAAACTAGTTAAAGACAAGATTGGCCTTCCTTGTTCTCATTTCCTGTATACTGTACGTCTGTGTAAGATACACAGACTGAGCTGGTCCATTCTGCTTGGTAGATTACCAGGCCATTTATGTGTTTCAAGTCTAGAGAAAGAAGGAATAAAGCTGATTCTTATTTGTGAATGCACAAGGAGCTTGCAATATGTTTTCTTAAATATTTAAAATATGGATGCTTTCCAAAACAGTGACAAGGAAATATTGAAACAACTGTGAGAATGCACTAGAAAGTCCCGGTATGCACTGTCAAGAGAGAGCAGAGTACTTGTGGTTTAGGCTTTCATGATTCTTCATTAAAAAAGATATAAAAAGTGAAATCAGATATGTTGGAATTGTTTGACTTAGGGTTTGCATCGAGGCCATGGGGTTTAACACCTACCTAAATAATAACTTTGGGGAATGGGCAAACTCACTCTGAGAGTGACACCTGAAAGAATGGCAAACCAATGACTAATGACATAATGCAGTGAAAAGATCTGAGCTACTGAGATGACTCAATGGGAAAAGGTACTTGCCACACCAATTCTGAAAAGTTGAATGGATTTCCAGTATGCACGTGGTAGAAGCAGTGAATGGATTCCTACAAGTCATCCTCTAATGTCCACACATGTTCAATGGTGCATGTGGGCACATACTAAATAGTCTTCTAGAGTGGCAAAAATTTATGGTATATCTAAAAAAATATAATTCCAATCTTGCTCAGTCTTGACTCAAGAAAATTTTTATACATGGAACTAGTAGCCCATGAGGCATCAAGCTCTATAAGAGGAAAGGTCAATGATAAATACCATCATGATTTCTAGGGTCTCCCCCACCCCTAAATATCTGATGACTCAGTGGATATAGAAACAACATACATATTCACTGTGCACAGATGTGAGCTGCCGCCTTAATGAAAAGGATCACTGTATAGAGTGGGATCTTTTAGATGGAAAAGTAAATGGAGTTTTGGCTGAACTCTACTCATGATGGGTCTGCTGTGTCCATAGACAAATCTCATGGTCATTTTCCATTCTATTAGAACTAAGCATGGACCAAAAATTATATAGCTGATAGATAAAACAACCCTCATTATATGCCCTTTAGATGAGAGCTATTGTCATTGGAAAAGTCAAGTGGAAACATCTGAATTACCCCTTCTGGCCAAGATAATCAATATAAAACACAGGAAAATAATACTGGATTCTATTGGTCTGACCAATATTATCACTGCCCTTAAAGATCCAAAAAATTTGGAGACAGTGGTCCCTCTTATATCTCTGATTACTTCATTGGTCCTGTCTGCATAAATCAAAAGAATCATGGAGGATAACTGTAGTAAAGATCATAGTGTGTTTAACTAGGTTGCAGTCTGTATTTCAGTGATGGAGTATGTTCATTTTAAAACCAGATTAATAAGATCACATGTCGGGGCTGATGAAATGGCTCAGTGCATACAAGACCTTGCCCTGGAACCCACATGATAGAAAGAACAAATTTCTGCAAGTTGTCCTCTGGCTTCCACATGTGTTACATATATGTGTGGCACATACATGCATGTGTGGGCACACACGCACACATACGCATACATACACGCACATAAACACACAAATAAATGAATGTAAAAAAGTAAAAGACCTAATTTTCCTAATGCATTCATATATATATATATATATATATATATATATATATATATTATATGGAACTAGTGTGTGTGTGTGTGTGTGTGTGTGTGTGTGTGTGTGTGTGTCTGCATGTGTGATTTGTCTCATGGCTATATTAGTCTTGTCTTTACCCCGTCTCTCTGTTATACAGAATACCTTACTGGCTCATTTCAGTTATGAGCACATAATAATCAAAGAAGATAGGAAAAGTTAGCTGGGATGCCTTGGAAAGACTTATGTTTTCCAGAGGTTGGGCAACAAGGATCATGATGACTCAGGGACCTACCATGGCAATAAATCTTTTAGAGTTCCAGAGGGTATTGGGATCTCCTTTCCATTATGAAGAAAACTGCACTATCCCTTTCCTTATCACACACACATTAAAACTTATGCAGTAATGCCTCTCCGGGCTTTGTAGTGGGTTGTGTGGAAGCTTTCAAAATTTTAAAATACCTGAAACACCAAAAGGCTCTGCAGCAGATCCAGGCTGAAGTACAAGAAGCCATACTTCTTCAGTCAAATGATCCAGAAAATGATGTGGTTTTGTAAATGTTACTGATAAAGAAATAGTCAATGCAAATTTTATGGTAAGCCTTCTGGGGGAGGCAAGCATCAAGAGAGATAAGCAAGGAATCTATAACTTTCTCAGCCAGGAATTATATGCTTGGATATAATAAAAGTATGACATGTATGTAGATTTCCTGATGCAATCCATCGTTTTTTACAATTAAAATACACTAATAAAAATGGAGGAAAATTTAGATACCTTGTAAGGAACAGAACCTTGACAGATAGTTGGCTATGCATGGGGTGTCAGATATTGAAATGTCAGGATACGAGTTTGGTTCTAGTGCAGAGGGCAGGTGATACATCAGAGACCTGGTGATGATCATCCCTAAGATGTAAATAAATGTTCAAATCATGGATAGCTGGGGAAAATAGATCAGTGGCAGAGCACTAAGTATGGGTGAAGCCTGGTGTCCCATCCTCAGCACTAAATGACAATGAATATAGAGTGGAGATTTCATAAAACAACTTGAAATCCCCAAGTTAACTATGTGGATAGGATGAGGCCAGTGAAAATAGATGGCAGTTGTATTAAAATTATAGCTGGGGATAAGAAGTTGGACTTCTCTAGATTCAAGTCTCATGCTCTTCGGATCTCTTTCTTACAGGTTGTAGGTGTGTGATGTGTTGTGAGGTTTTGGCTCCTAGCTTCCTCATCCTAATGAAAAACACATTCTCTAGCTATTCTGAACCATCTCCAAACAGTGGACCATGGACTTGTTTCCTGGACGTCTTTCTTTTAGAGAGTTTAATTCTATTCTGCCCACTATGAAACACCTGAAGGCATTTGTTTGAAGGGAAATTTCCAGTTTGATAACTTAAATCAAATTACATTTATTATTTATTTACTTATTTGGTTTGTGTGTATGTGCAACTGTGTTCCACAGAATATACATAGAGATAAGAGGAGAACTTGAATCAATTAGTTCCCTACATGTGGCTCATGCAGATTGAACTCATGTCATGATGCTTGCCATCAAGTGCCTTTACTTCACTTCTCACTAACTTCATTCTCATAACTATTTTGATGGAAAGGCCAGTCATACACCAGTCACTTCATTATCACTGTGAGTGAATGTCTCTTTGTACACTGTTTGAAATGCACTTTTATTGTGTTTTAGTGTTTTGTGTGATAGAACTGGAGGTTGAACCCAGAGCTCTGTAAATACCTGGCTAGCTCTCTGTCACTGTGGTACTTCCCAGCCCTGAGGTTGGTTTTATGATAGTGAGGTAAGTAAGAAGTCCAAAGAGGCTTGTGGAGTTCACTCCTTAAGTTCAGATGTGACTCAATAGTTATTGTCGTGCCCAGTATATCTGATTGTGAACCTTTGACATAAGAACTGATTATAAATACTATTTGGACCAAATTTCTAATTTCTTAGTCCTGTCTGCGTTGCATCGTTTTGAAGATCATTTCACACAGCCCATGCTGCCTTTGAGTGTGATGGAAAAGTAGAAACATTCTTCTTTTACTTTTAACAAAAGTAGAACATACTAGATTTTCACTGTGGCCATGCTGAAAAGGAATCATAGGGAGCAGGCCTCACTGCCCAATGGTCTACACTCTGGACCCTTTACTAAACATTCTTAAAGTAGCCATTAGAGTGCCAAGACAGAAGTTCGAGGAGTTGACTTCAAGTTGTTTAGGATTCCCCTGCTGGACATGTCTTCTGATTTTCTAGTTTTAAGTAGGTAAATGGATGTTTTCCACATGAGCATGGCTGGGATAGAGATGGCAAAGCATGGATGGACATGGATTCATTCCTGGTTCCTCATATGTTTTTGTTTTCCCCCTTTGTTTGCCACATCTCCTAAGTCTTCCATGTTGGCATTTAGTACTGGTTCTGAAGTAAGACAGCATGGAAACTCTTATATTAGACTGTACACATGACGAATGCCTATAATTTCCGGTGGAACTATTTTATGAGGGCTTCTGTCTCTGAAAAAGGGGAACTGAAACAGCTCAATTAGCAATTGTTTTGAGCATTCATTTTTTTTGGACCCAAGGATATTTGGCTAATTTTACAGTTGGCATTAGCTGTAGTCATTACTGAATGTCTCCTGCATAAATTATGGCATATTTAAAATGTGAAAATTCTCATTTCGGCAGTAGCAACTCAAGTGGAAAACTGAAAATCCCTAAACAGAAAATTAGCAAACATTTGTTCTGTCAGATCTCAAGCATGTGGTGTTATGTTCCTCCCCTGAAGAAAATTACCCTGGCCTTCCAGCCAAGGCGTGCACTATTTTACAACATCTCACGGGAAAGGCACCCCATGACAACCAATGAGTAAATTATTTAATCATGAAAGACAAGGGCTTAAATAAGAGAGATAAAAATGTCTTCAGGAACAGTAGCTGGGGACCCTGGGCTTTGGAGAGAGCTTTGTTTGCATAATTGAGCCCTGCTCAATAATCTGAACATCAGTGATGTAGAAATGATGTAGGTAAGGGTTGAGTACATGCAAAAGTTACCTTTCCACAGGAGGCTTGTTTCCCATCCCAGTATCACCTTTGTGGTCCATGAGTTGGTATTACTCAGTTTGAACCAGAAGTATGTACAAGATGGAAGTTCTAATATCAGGCAGTTTGCCTTGTTTTCCAAGAAAAGGAAGAAAGAGAGAGAGAAAGAAAGAAAGAAAGAAAGAAAGAAAGAAAGAAAGAAAGAAAGAAAGAAAGGAAGGAAGAAAGGAAGGAAGAAAGAAAGAAACAAAGAAGACAGGCAGACAGACAGACATGAAAATAGATTGCCTGCTGATACTGTTTCCCCACAATATTAACTCCCTCCATTCTCCTTTTGAAAGTTTTTAAAATCGCTTTTGTGCATTTGATTATTACAGAAGTTATACATATGAATATTTTGTTAAAAACTTAATGTTATAGACAGAGTCATAGTGACCTGTCCCCTGAACCATCACACAGCCAATACCATGGTCTGAAAGATATCTGTACTCCCCCTGAATACCCAAGCTCTGGTGTCATCCCCTTCCCCACATTCTGCCTTTTTGTATTTATAACCCCTGTGTGAATAAGTGAAAATTATGATTTGATTTAAAAAAATTAAAAAAATATTTCCACAAAAAACTTAATGTTATAGGCTTTATTTTAAAATACTTGCAAAGAAAGTACCTCTTCTTTTCAGTGAGAACATAACATTTGTCCTTGATTTTTTGCCATTTTGATGATGCTAAAGTTATTAAGAATGAACTAAGTGAATCCCTGCTTTAGTGTTAAAGACCTAAATTACAAAGTCCAGGGAACTGACAAAAGTAGAGTGTGTGTGCTAGTGTTGACTTTTTGTTTTGCAGTTTTATTTCGTTTTGTTTTGTTCAACATCAAAAGTCAAAGCAGTGTAATAAATGTGTTTTTTAGAGACAGTTGAACAGAAGAACTTCTTTTTTTCTAGAAGTCAAGAGGCACTGGGCCTGAATATGAGACACCAGAAGGAAGTGGCCACAGCTTTAGCTGCAGAAAGTCCTGTTTTCCCATCCCTGCTACAATTTCCAATTATGACGATGCAATTGGGAGAAATTTCAGCAAATATGAATAAAGAATTTATAGGTAGAAATGACCCAGATATTCAGTTTTAAGTGAAGTCAGGAACATGAATCAAGATCCTTATCTTTCCTTTCTTTGACAGAGTGAGCACAGCCACATTCGTAAAGTGTATCTAGATCTTGTCTCTAGGAGTCAGAGGAGTAGAGGCAGCATCCTGAGTGATTCTCATGCTCCAAGGTACAGCAGTGAGAGGGATTAGCAGAGGAGATGTGAAGGGGAAGAACCTGAGTAGTATCTCTCGGGATGCCATAATGCTTCAGGGGTGCTTGCAGATCTGCAACATTCCTGGACTATTACTTCATAGACCTAAGCCACAGCCCCGAAAGGGCTGAAAATCCTGAATTTCCAAATCTCAACCCTAAATTGATTGGCATTTCCCCTGAATGGGCTCAATACATCTGGAAATGCACTAGACAAAATTTCTATTACCTGGTAAGGAAGTAGATATTTGAGTCAGAAAGTAAGGGCAGGGGGAAAAATAGTGTTAAGAAAATTGGATTTTTAAATATTTGTGTTTATGACCTTTAAAATTTACAATAACTTGAATTGGGTTTAATATCCATATGGATATTTGTATATATGGCTGAAATAGGTACATCCCACTAAAATCCTTCCAAGCTCTCTCTTTGCCCCAGGGCAATGGTGCAATTTCCTCCACACTCAGAGGCTCTCCAAAATTCAATTTATTCTTTTAACGGTGCTTATCACTTCTCATAGTTTACAGTGTTTATTTATTTATTATAAATGCATCATTTGTGAATTGTACAATAGACTAGAAAGGCTAAGTTACTGATAAATGGTGGATCCAAGTTGTACTTTCACATTTTCTTACTCATATTCTTACCACATTAACTTTTGTTACTTTAGAGGTTCCCAGTGCTAGTGGTATAGAACCACCCTAGGCAATTTTAAAAACTACAAAGGCAATGACTCTCTTAGAACCACATAAATCAGTGCCAGACAGCCTATGACTTCCAGCCTTGCATGACTCTCAGCTTTCTTCCTTGCCTTCCTCTGGGCAAAACTTCACTCTTTCCTTCCCTTCCTCCATCTCTTTGCTCTCCACACCTTACCTGTTGGCCCAGCATCTTACACCATACAACCTCTGCCTTATCTCATTTCCCATTTTGTTGCTATGACTGATACAGTCTAAACTTCACCCCATTAGCTTTTCAGGTGAACTAGACACAGGATAGCCAGCACATAATATAATATTGAGACTCATCTGGTGGGAGAACTTTTGAGTAATTGATTTCCAACTCTTGTATTCTTTTATTACTTTAGAGACTGAAAAATGAGAATGTGTTTTTGTATAGAGGATAAAAAACATTGGAGGTGGAAATCTTAGCCTGCAACATCATGGCAGTCATCAGATGGTGAGATTCAAAAATGTTGATTTCTATTTGTTTATAATGAGTCTAGGAAATATGAAAGAGGACTCTGTTCTCTAAGTACCTCTGGTAGTTGGACTTGGAATGGCCTTCATAGACTCATGTGTGTGAATGTTCACCCATAGGAAATGGCAATATTAGGAGGTATGGCCTTGTTGGAGGAAGTGTGTCACTAGAGAGGCAGACTCTCCAGTCTCATATGCTCAAATTAGGCCTAGTGTAGCAGTCTCCTGCTGCCTGCGGATCAAGATGTAGAACTCTTAGCTCCTTCTCCAGTACCATTCTGCCTGTCTGCTGCCATGCTCCCCACAATGATTATAATTGACTAAGTCTATGAAACTGTAAGCTAGCCCCAAATAAATGTTTTTCCTTATAAGAGTTATCACATTCATGGTGTCTCTTCAAAGCAGTGGAAACCCTAACTAAAATGGAAGTTGGTACCAGGGAGTAGGGTATTGTTGTGATAGGCCTGATCATGTTTTTGTTTGGAGGAATGTGGGCTTTGGGACTTAGGATTAGAAAAGTAGTTGAATGTTTAAGTAGGTCTTAATGGGCCATCCTTGTAGGAACATAGAATAGAGTGGTGCTGAGGATGGTTCAAGAGGTTTCAGAGGGGAAGAATATTAATATGTGGCCTAGAGACTATTCTTATAATATTTTGGAAAGGAATGTGGATGCTTTTTGTCCCAAATGTCCAAAAAGTCTGAGAAGCCAAAATGAAGAGTTCGGATTAATTTCATTGGCAGAAGAAACCTCAACGCAGCTTAGTGTAGACTCTGTCGTGTAGTTATTGTCCACTCTTATGAGTGTAGTTATTGTTCACTCTTATGAAGATCTATAATTAAAAGGAGCATGCTGAGCAAGGGAAAGTAGAAAATGTATAATTTGAGGAGAAAACAATCATTAGGAAGTGGAATAGATCTAAATCCTGTGTTCAAGGAGACAGTTTAAAAATGGAATAATTGGAGTAGTGACCTCAGGGTAAGACCCCATCCAACCAAGCTTTCAATTAAAAAGGAATTAAAGAAAGGCTTAGGTCCAGGCATGGCAAGTAAGGTATACATTTAATCACAGCACTCAGAAGGTAGAGACTGGTGAATCTCTAAGGACAATCTGCTCTACAGAGCAAGTTCCAGGCCCACCAAGCTTACATGATGAAGGAGATAACTGAAAACAGAAAGCTGGAAAAGATGTAAGTGAATGAAAGGGGCCATGTTTTAGCCCCAGCAAGTAGCAGAACTTGGCAGCTTTGGCCACGTGGTTCTTGTTTTAGAGTCAAGACTAGAAGAAAGGGGTTATGGAATCTACCTCCATGACCAAGGAAAGCTGCTGAGACCAGGCATGTGTTAGGCACTTAGCTGAACGGAGGCCTGGAGAGGTCATTGTGTGAATCTGTGAAGGTCAAGCCTGGATTGCCTTGGAGACTCCAAGCTATTGGAGATACCAGAGTTGTGGGATACTTTCCAAGCAAAGCTGTTAATAGGGGTAGATGGGAGTGGTAGGACCAGATGTATTGCAGTCAACAATGCTGAAAGGAGTTGGATATATAAAGAGATGTTTGATATCAGACATGGAGATGTGGAGCTTGAAGTTTACACAGCTTGTTTTTGGCCTTACTTTGTTTCCCCAGTGTCTCCTCACTGTGCTCCCTTCCCTATATTTTGGAAACATTATAGATATCCTTTTTATTATATGTTGAAAGTGTGTGGTCTGAATTTTGATTTTGATTTTACAGGACATTACAGTTAAGAGATTGCATGAATCTCAGAAGAGACTTTGAACTTTGGACTTCTAAATAAATTTAAGATTGTTAAAGACTATGGGAACTTCTGAGGTTGGGTTAAATGCATTTTGCATTATGTTATGGATACAAGCCTATGGAATCCAGGAAATGGAATGTGGTGGTTTGAATAGGAATGACCCCCATAGACTCAAGTGTGTGAATGCTTGGCCCATAGGAAGTAGTGGTATTATTAGCAGATGCGGTCTTTTTGGAGGAAATGTATCACTGTGGAGGCAGGCTTAGAGATCTCATTTGCTCAAGCTAGGCCTAGTGTAGCAGTCCCTTTCTGGGGCTGGTGGATTAAGATATACAACTCTCAGCTCCTTCTCTAGTACTGCATCTGCCTGTATACTGTCATGTGTCCTGTCGTGACAGTAATGAACTAAACCTTTGAAATTGTAAACCACCTCTAATTAAATGTTTTTCCTTAAAAGAGTTGCCATGGTCATGGTGTCTCTTCACAGCAATAGAAACCCTAAATAAAACAGCACTTTCTTTAACAATCTATACTTAATTTAAGTAATTATAACAGCCAGTTCAATTGCAGAGACTGCATCTCTCTCTCTCTCTCTCTCTCTCTCTCTCTCTCTCTCTCTCTCTCTCTCTCTCTCTCTCTCTGTCTGTGTGTGTGTGTGTGTGTGGATGTGTATCTGTTTTTTAACTCCCAGAACTGATATCCAAATGTATACTCATTGCACGAGATTGGAATACAGGGCAATAAACCAGGAAGAAGAAATAGACATTTTTTGAAGATTCTGAGTCTTCCTTTCATGTCCCCAATATTTAACTCCTGTTGTGTCTAGATTCTTCATCTTGGAAACTAATAGAAAGCTTAAGTCTTAGTAAGTTATCTACAGTCTCTGTCTTGGATCCTAGAACCTGTGTCTGCTTTTCTAGAAGGTATAAAGCAGTGGTTATATAGTTGCTTAAGTGCAGGTCCAATCTTGAATTCGTTATGTTCTAGCTGTGTGCCTGTGAGCAAGTGCTTTCTTTCTACCAATCTTATTTCCTCAATTGTCAAGTTGGTATGATTTTTTAATATAGGCGTTCTTCCCCAGCTACAACATGATCAAAAACAGCTTATTAAAATTTAACATTTTATTAGCTTTTATATCAAAATATCATTTTTGGTATGGCATTCCTTATACACTATGTTTTGGTTAATCCTCTTCCCCTCCACCTCTCTCCTAGCTTATGCTCATTTGTCACTTGTGATCTCATTCTTACTTTTATAAAGCATGTATTTATGAATGGGGAAAACGAGGCTCCAATTCAGCTGTTAAAAACAATGACATAATGAATTTTGTAGGCAACTTGACAATATCATTCTGTGTGAGGTAATGCATATCTGGAAAGACAAGTATAGTATGTACTTACTTATAAGTGGACATTAGCCAGAAATTGCAGAATAACCATCCTACAATTTATATACCCCAAATACCTGGGTAATTAGGAGGTTCCAAGGGAAAATGTGCAAATCTCATTCAGAAGGACAAACTAAATAATCATAAGAAGTGGATAGAGAAATGGATGGGAGGGGATGAGGTAAGGAAAAGAAAGGGGATGATGATCATGTGTAGGGAGAGAGGGGGTGGGAGATTTTAGGATCGTGAAAGGCAGCCTGATTTCTGGTTGTGCTAGGTTTGAAACCCTGGTGACCCACTGTGGGACTGGCTCTAGATTGGTTCCCATGAAGATCTCTGGCTTGGCTGAGGACAATGCTGTCTCTGCCCGCGAGCGGTCCCAGAGGGATGGAGTGCAGACAGGGAGAGTCAGCTGCTGCCTCTGCCACCATGGTGGAGAGGGGAAAAGTGTTACAGCTCTTTGAAGTGCCCGGTGAGGCACCGGCTGGCTGGCAAAGAGGGAGCGACCAAGACAGAAGCTCTCAGACAACGGGATGAATCTCTCATGCACTTTACTTCTGAGTTGGGCCAATATATACAGTTTGGGGTGGGTTAAGGTCCAGCAGCAGGTAACCCCTATTGGCTTGGTCTGAGAGCTTGGGGATGCCTCATCTGTATGTGGGGGTGCTACTCCTAAGTGACTGGTGGCCATAGGCCTCTTTGTGGGAGGGGCTGTGGGGGGCTGAAGCTGAGAGAGCCAGAGGCCCAGAAAGAGTTGAACACCTTCTGTCCCAGCGGGTATCCGGGTATCCCAGCGGCTGTCTCTCATAGCTCACTGCCCCACAATGCAGCAGGTGATCCTACAGGGTTCCCTGCAAGGGAGGGTAGGCATTCACCACATTCCTAGACTCGAAGCTCCTGACAGGAGGCTGCAGTCCTCCATAGATCTGTGCCTTTCAGTCACATAGGACAACACCCCCTAGCCCCTCCACAGGCAAAAGGTGTGATAGGCCACAGAGCCTCAAGACAGATCTTCGTTTTAATGAGATACCTAAAGGCCAAAGAGGTGTAGCCAATTAAACATTCCTCTCCAGACCCTCCTTCTTGAAAAAGATATTTAACCTCAGGCCCACCCGAGGAAACTGAGGTATAGTTTTCATCTATTTTCTGCTATGACAATGAACATCTTAAGACCATAGACTGTTTCTCTTCTTTGAAATCCTCTGTAGGGAACAGTGAAGCAGGCCTTAATCCACAGAGCCTCTGTCTGATCTTCCATAGAAGAACTTTGCATTCCCAGCCAAGGATACTACCGACCTAGGCAAGCAAACTGAGCCAGCTGTGACCAAGCCAAGTGAGCTGCCTAGACCAAGACTCTCATCCCCGTGTGATACACCCCTCTCCCCTTCGGCTTCCAGCCATTACTCCCCCACTCATTCTCAGCCCTTCCATGGCCTCCCAGTGGTGCCTAGTGGCTCAAGAGTTTGAAAACCAGCCAGTCCCCAGCCACCTTTTGGCCCAGGGAGCCTCAAGCCAAGAGCTCTGGCTCCCTGCAGGACCTCAAACTGTGCTCTCCATCCCAAGCAAGTCCTGCATCTTCACATAGCCCCGACACTTGCCCTGCACCTCTGTCTCCATGAGAAGCCCTTGCTCTGTGGCAAGACAGATGATGTGGGACACACACAACAACCTAACAACAGGTCCTATGTACACTGAACCCAACAGGAGAGGGCTGGGAGTGAGAATGGAATTCAGTATTCTCTGGTGACTAGCTGGAGGCCTGGAGCAGGAGAAGATATTAGGAGACCCTAGCTGAGATTCCTACCAGAGTAAAATATAGTGACTGAAGTTAACAACTCCTGTAGCCAAGCAGGACTTGCAGAGGAGGAAGGGGAACATCAACCCACCCGCTGCTGTGGTCCAGTTCTGAGTAAGGTAGAAATGGATGGTGTCAGCAGTTTTAAGAGCAAAACTTAGTTTTGTGAGAGCAAAAGTTGCTTATTTTTGGTAATATTAACTTTCTTAATTCTTCATTATTCTTATGGCCAAAATCCACTCATGTATCAATCTGTAGAAAATCTGCCCAATAGAGTGAGCTAATGACCAGAAATCATTAGACTATGTAATAGTGACAGGAAAAGGTATATCAGCAGCAAGAAGCAATACTGGGATAAAGTCTTTTGGGACGTTGCCTCAGAGCTCACATACCATAGGCCATGCAAAACAATGGGCCATGTCCAGAAAACTCACTTGTATGCCTTTATCCTTTCCTAGATATCTTTCAATTACCCACAAAAATCTTCAACATAAAATTTGTCTTACTTGGAAGATGTGTAGGAATGAAGATGGAGCAGAGATTGAGGGAATACCCAACCAATGACTGCAAGTCAGAGGAGTCTTCTGGAGTCAAGGACACCACAAGAAGACCCACATGTTAACTAACCTGGGACCATGGGGGATCACAGAGCTTGGTCCACCAACCAACCAGCTTGCAAGAGTTGTATCTAGACCTCCTGCACATCTATAGCAAACTTGCAGCTTGATCTTCATGTGCTTCCCCTAATAAGTGAGCAGGGACTGTTTTGTTTCTCTGTTCCTTGCTATTGGATCCCTTTGCCCCTACCTGGACTGCCTGTTTGAACCTCAGTTGGAGAGGATGTGCCTTGTTCTGCTTGAAGGAGATGCCCCAGGGTAGGGTAGTACCCAAGTGGTACTGCCCTTCCCTGAGTAGAAGGGGAGGGGACAATGAGGGGAGGGATTTATAAGGGTGGGACTGCTAAGAGAGGAGTGAGGTCTACCGTGATATAGATGCAAAATGAAAAATAAAAAAGTAAACTAAAAAAATAGTAAGCATTTATATAATTATTCAAAAAATTGTTGCCTTCATGTCTGTTGGCCATCGCTGTTTCCAGGATAAACCTACAACTCTCTTTCCATGTCAGTTTATAATTGCCACCCAAATTTGTACATTTCAATTTTGAAATCTTCATTAATTTCATGACAAGTTTAATAGGATCAGTATTTCTGTGTCATCTTATTCATATGCAGAAAGTAAAGAATTGAAACACGTGATTCCAAAACACTTTTGACCAGTTGAAGACATAAAAAGCATTATTTGTGCAACCAAATATTAATATTTTAAAGCTCAAAATATGAAGAAACAAATGTAAGATATTGGCAGAGTTAAAATGTGACAAAATCCATGTATGGGACTAAATACCAACATTTCCTTTATTCTGCAGCCCACTTCTGGAAATTTCTGAAAGGATTCTGCCCTTGGGGACTTGTTGTGTATTGTACTGAGTCCATTGCCTAATGACCACATCAGAAGCATCTTTGCTCAGACTCTCTTTCTCCCTCCCTCATTTGCCATTTCAAACAAGTTTTGCAGAGTTGATGACAGCTGTGTATCCAACATGACCTTAATTGGATAAATGTTCACATGACTTAGTTAGCCTTATGTTTGATTTCTAAGACTTTATTCTTGGAATTGTGTCAGGGTCAATGCCAAGGAACTGCACTGGACTTCATTTCTTAGCCCTAATTAGGTAACCCCCTGTGGATGATTATAACTTCATTGGTTAATTGACTCTATTTGACAGCCTGACAGTGTGATTCTCCTCTCAAGGAAGTTGTCTACATACTGAAGTAACTTGCAGTAGAGCTCAAGACAGATTGGAAAATGGTAGCCAACAAGTCGTTTTCTCTGAACCACCCTCTGGCAGGTGTGTCCAGTCTCTTGACATGGTGACAAGCCATTGGCATCTATAAACTTTGTCTCTTGGGAACCATGTAATTGTGCTACAGAAAAAAAAATTCTTAATGTTGTAAGTAAGTTTAAAGTTTTGGGTTAGGCCACATTCATAGCTTCTTGGTGCCACATGTAAATTGTAGGCTGTAGCTTGAACATGATGCACGGGAGCTGAAGTCATACCTCCCTTCTTTCTCATGACACACAAAGATGAGCAAGTACTGAGTAAGGAAGCGCCTGAGAAACATGTGATTGGACTGAAAGTTCAAACAAGCCTTATGTGAAGAAAAACTAAATAGCTTTACCTAAATATTAGTATACCCCTCTTTCTTCCTAAACCTGATATAGCTGGGGCATGAAAGGAAGAGAGGCCTTATAGGGCTTGCCTTGACTTATCTCGGTTCATTTTTGCACATTTCTTTCACTACCCAAGTGGAATGATCAAGAGAGGTCAATCAGTATGTGATTCTAAAGGAGTGAGACTAAGGAGAATAGAATTGATTCACCTGGAATGCCCAACACACAACGTGTGGCTTGTGTGATAATTATATAGAAGACAGCCAGTGATATGGGACTACCTAGTAACAGAAGCACTTACCAGCATGAGCTCCCATGCTTCTGTGGCTGCTGACAGTGTAATAGACATTCTGTATGTAGTTCAATGACATGGCCCAGTGTTTCACCACATGTGAATTTACATGTGGCGAATAGCATCTCATGGCTACATGGTGTCTTTTCTTACACTGAAAGTGATTTCAATCCATTTAAAAGACATACATTTATAAATTTTTGGATTCTGTTTATCCTCACAGGGTAGAATTTTGGAAGCTAAAATGTGTGTTGATATTTGTTGCCCTTCAGTAATTTTGGCTTTTTGCCATGCTGGGATCTAGGGTAAAATAGAAGTCTTTTTGCTTCTTCCTCTCTGCCTCTGTCTCTCTGTCTCCCTTTTTCCATTTACCTATTCTCTCCATTTACCTATTCTCTCTCTCTCTCTCTCTCTCTCTCTCTCTCTCTCTCTCTCTCTCTCGTGTGTGTATACTACATCTACATGGATCTATTCAATCAATCAATCAATCAATCAGTCAATATAATGGACTGAATGGCTATAGGTTATTTGTAGGTTATAGGATTAAGATTGTTTTGTATATTCTTATCTTCTTTACACACACACACACACACACACACACACACACAGAGAGAGAGAGAGAGAGAGAGAGAGAGAGAGAGAGAGAGAGAGATCTCCATAATTTAATTCCCCAAATAACTGTAACTATTCTACTTTCTAATAAAGTTAAGTAATTCCTCATAACATTGGGAGTTTAACCCTTGTTTTCTGCCTCATTCATAATTCTAATAGAGTACAAAAGTTTTCTGTGGAATTTTTATCCAATCCCTTATCAAGATCAGTTCGCTGGGAATTTGTGGATGCCTATAAATAAAAAAAAAGGGATGAAAGGCCCCAAAAGAAGGGAAGTTCAGACATGTTATGGATGATGAAAATGTAACTTCTCCTTATTTAAAAGTTTCCTAGCCAGGCAGTAGTGGAACACAACTTTAGTCCCAGTACTAGGCAGAGGCAGAGAGGCAGAGAGGCAGAGAGGCAGAGAGGCAGAGAGGCA